>NC_142600.1:24084468-24395434 GCF_041222555.1 Hakea prostrata | reverse complement strand
CCCGAATGGTGAGCAAAAACAAGAGCAGTGCCTCCGATGGAGACCATTCAATTGTCCAATTTTTTATTATTGGAAACAACATTTTTTTTCTCTCTAATTTTAAATTAGCAGGCATCAAGATCCCGGCATGGGGGCGGCTTTGGATCACTTAGCAAAGTTGTGTTCCCCCCTTCAGGTCCACTTCTTATACGATGTGGATTCTGAGTGCCAACCTGCAATATAAAACAGATATTAAAAGCAATATCTGGATAATATATAAAAGGAAATCATTGATCCATGGATGCTCGGTAATCATACCGCTGGTTTTTCCCCTCTTCTCAACATCTCAACGATCTCAACAACTCGCTTTGGAGTGACATCCTCCTATAAAAATAAAAATAAAAACAGAAATTAACTCCACAACTGAGTTAATGGAGACCAAAAATTGAAAATGGAAGCAAAATACACACATAGTAATTGTAAGTGTATCCTTCAGAACCAGTGGAGTAGTCGGCCACAGTAATCATGGGAGCATTAACACAAGAGCCCTGCAGAAAACCACTACAGTTAATCCCAATGCTTCATTGATTATTAAAATGTTCTGTTCCTCTTTTTTGTTGTTTTGTCACGGACAAATAAATCGGGACAAACGGTTAAGCCTCTAATTTAAAATCTCTTTCAGATACCATCTCAAGTAGTTTACAAGGAGATTCTCACCATGCATTCCATTTCCCCAACAGAAAACATGCCATCCTTCGTTACCTCTGCAGAAAAATAAGTAACACACATCAGTTGGTAAGAGTGTAAGTCTTACTCTGCAGTTCTAGGTTCCAGTTCTACAGGCCAGAACCCTTGAGACTTAAAAAAACTTGTAAAACAATAACAGACCATGGAGAAACAAAACATGACTCATCATACTCACCATTACGCTTCACTCCCAGGTGATTCAGTAAGGCCTCTTCTATTTCACGAGATCCACGTATCATACACGGTGTTGTGCCACAGACCAACAGATGATATTTGCCAACCTAAAAGCCCATTGCAAAAAATTGCAAAATGCAATTAGTATCTAGGCTCAAGCGTCTAAGTTTTAACCACATATCCATCTTATCTAATACAAAGAACTCGAAATCTCAAGAAGAAGAGATTATTTTAAAAAAAATTAATAAATAAACAAAAGAAAAGAAAACAGACCAAAGTACTCACCTTTGTCCGGTTGAACATTGAATAAAATGTTGCAACTTCATATACACGAATTGGTGCAACTTCTATAACCTTAGCCACCTGTACCACCCATGGTAGACCAGATTATTACTAGTATCAAAACAAAGGGAAAATGAGACCCTTTCAAACAACTACAGCTATATCAATTGATGGGAGTGAGAAGAGTGTCCAATGGTGACCTTATATCATACCACATCCCTTTTCTTCTTTTGGCAATAAAAATTAGCGTAAGCAAAATAGGAGGGGAAACCTATAAGGGAAGAACCGTCTGTAATTATTAAGAAAAAAAAATCTTTCTACATTTGCATCAATCTCGGTCTTCCATGAAAAGGGAATTTACCATATGGCACAGAATTGGCATTCGTTTTTTCCTATGATTTTTCACCTATTCTTTTTTTTTTTTTTTTTTTTTTTAACTATTTTGTGGGATGGAGGTTTCTTAGACTTTTTCTTTTCTTCTCTTTTTTTTTTTTTTTTTTTGGGGGGGGGGGGGGGGGGGGGCCCGGGGGTGTTAGGGGCTGACTGGCATGATTGGGGTGGAATGCACATGTTTTTTCAAACATGTAACATATGAAGATAGAACATAGACATGGATGGAGGCTTTTAGATTATATAAAATTACAATTTTGAAGGGCGCCCACTTAAGTGGGCTAAATTGCACGGCTCCCACCCTGCTCATATTGAAAAATTGCAAGTTACCCACCTTCACTTTCAAAGATTTGACCGTTAAGGTGTGTAACTTTAAATGACTCATATGCCCCCTTGTTATATGAAATGACCAAATTGCCCCTCAATCACTTAAGTGACCCAACTCCTAGGTGGGTGAAAGGATTCTCCCTTCACCCATCTTCTTCCCATACCTTGCCGGAAACCTCACATTGCTAGTGAGCACCAACACCCCTCCCTGCTGTCGACCACCACCACCCCTCTCTCTCTTAACACCAGATACCTTCCTAAAGGCATCTCCACTCTCATCGCATCCAAAAACCTGTGCAATCACCGCTGAAGAGGAAAAGAACTGAGGAAAAAATTTAAATCCCATCTGAAGGAAATGTGAAGGATCATAGTTATGTTTGTCAAAATCACATAAAAAATTTGCAGAAGTGAGTTCAAAGAAATCATCATTTGACCGGAAGACAATAGATCTTCTCAGTGAAATGGATTCTATGCCCGAACCTTGGATCATCAATCATCAATGGAAACCCTAAATTTGGATTGTAGAGCTTGTTTATCTGTTCAAAGAGATCAGATTGAAAGTCCACCGGATCGAGTAGAATGATAGCAAGAGACTCAGCAGTGATTCTGACGGATTTCAGCTGAAACTAAAGACAGAAACTCTTGTTTGAGGGTTAGGGTTTGAAATTGAAAGGATCATGTATAAGGGCATTAGAGTAACTCTCAAAGGGTTAACAATACTTTACGAACTAGAGACACTGTCGCTCCATATATTTGTAGACAGACAAGAAAGCGATCGTCTTTCCCAACTCAGATCTGAAATGAGCCAGAATCAACTCATTTGGTCGAGAAAATTACTACCAAAGACAGAGAGCGACAGAGAGAATCAATCAACAACAGCTCTGATCTGAATCAGATCGAGCAGATTCATCAATCCGACATTCCAATCATGAAATCCTGCATTTTTGTTGAATCCAATTTGAAATGCAAAAATGGAACAGTAAGGATTTAGATCAGGGTTTACGATCAGATCAACGAGCAATAAAGGTTTAGATCATGAAATCCTGCATTTTTCTTCACTTAAGTGGCACACACACACAAGAGAGAGAGAGAGAGAGAGAGAGATCTTTGGCAAGGGAAGGGCAGTGGTGGTTGCCAGCGATGTGGGGTTTCCAGCGGGGTATGGGAAGAAGGGTCACTTAAAGTGACTGAGGGCCAATTTGGTCATTTCATATAACAGGGGTATATAAGTCATCTAAAGTTACCCACTTTAACGGTCAAAGCTTGCAATTTTTCAACATGAGCAGGGTGAGTGCCGTGCAAGTTAGCCCACTTAAGTGGACAGTCAAGAATCTGAGGCCCACTTAAGTGGACAGTCAAGAATCTGAGGCCCACTTAAGTGGGTGCCCCTCAAAGCACTCCAGGTTTTTTTTACATACATGACATAATACAGGAGGTAGGACAATCCCTAGCCGTTTTGGACCCAATGACAACAGGTAAACAACAGACCCAAGAAACTGAAGCAGTTAAATGTAGGAGATTTGAGTTTATCCTTTAATTTTACAATTTCTTTTATTTTAGAAAAGTTGATACACACCACGATTGTAGAGGTGGTTAACTAATTACTACAGTTTCTAATTCAGCAATCCGATAAAACTCACTTTTTATGTTCTTCATCCTTCTCCACCTTCAAAGAGAATTTTGTTGCTGTCCAATCTGTCAGTAGTGAATTATAGTTCTTCTCTTCACTTTAATTCAGTTTTCTCTGTTTCAATTTTCTATCCTTGTCAGTTTCTCATCATTAAATTGTTAATTTCCTTTAATATCCAACTTTAGTTCTCAAGGTTCAAAAGCTTATTTCAAATTAGCGTCTCAACAAGGTCACTGTAATCAAGATCCCAACACTGTGAGATAGTGTAATTTGCCTTTCCCAGCTTCATGTTTCAGTGAGAAAGTGGACATACCTGATTCCGAAGAGAAATTTGTTTTAGGCTTAATAAACATATTTCAAATTGAAGAAAACTATCAATTCCACGTTTCAGATTTGCACTCTCTGTGGACAGCAAAAGTCAAACCCTAAATGTAAAATTGCCTATCATACACACTGTTTGAGTGCTATGAAACTCAGTTGGCAAATATACCAATTAAATTATGCAATAATGGATAGACACATAAAATTGGAACTTCTTTCCCTCTGGTTAGAATCCATACCCCTTGGGGTTCTAGGGGATTGCCTACACTGTAGCTTTCTCGTGATACAAAATGTGAACTTATCAAAAAAAGAAGAAAAAAAATTAATGGTTAAAGACTTAAAAAGTATGTAGTACAAACTATAAAGTACAATGAAGTATGAAGAATGCTTATTACAGAAACCCAACCCAAATACGTTGAATAATACTAAGACACAGACATCCTAGTCATTCACATCCAAGCAATACATTGCTATAAGCAAGCATCAATTTCTACATAGTGACGTGGACCCCAGTAGTACTAAGTGATGATGTGGCAAAAATAAAAGAACAAAAATCCAAGGTTTTCCCCTCTCCTCTAGGTCCAGCAGTTTTAGGGTTAGGTATTCTGTACCAATTCAACAATACAGTACAAAATACTGCAATCTCAACACAATTTCAATCATTTTTTCTGAAACATTGCAGACCATCTCAACTAGGAGATCCTCTAGTTCTCTGAGATCTTGGCGAGCTTTAGAACTTTGGTTTTATGGGATAATGGATATCTTACTTTTACCATTTCAGGGCTCTAATTTATCAAAGTTTCTGCTGTATTTTTTACTACTAAAATTCAGGATTTTTAGTCTTGATTGGTTTCAGCCTACCTACCATACCCCATCACTTTTTCATGACTCGCGTTTATTATGATGATCTTGTAACAATAGCATGTAACCCCCTCTTAATCAATAAAACTGTTCCAAAAGAACATGCATGGGGAAAGCTAAGAGATGATTGGATATAACCAAAATCATTCATACTTGACTAAAGCTCATTGCAACTCAGAACCATTGATTGTCAATATACTGTCCTAATATTAAAATGTCCACCATCCTTTTTTTTTTTTTTTTTTGTTAGGGGGTATATCAATTATCAACCTTGTCTTACTGGACCAAAAAGACCTTTAGATAGGAGCTTCAAATACTCAAGCAAACCAAATTTTAATAAAGGAATCATATAAAACAAAACCAGCTTGAAATAAATCAGTCATAACATACTGCATTCATTGCTGAAACTGGTAGCCACCCTCCATGTTGCTGCTGTGCAAGGTCCAGCAGGGGGATGACAGCAGATTGCTTGTAGTTGGACGGGTAGTGAGACAATATCTCATTGACCTACAGAACATAAATCAGCCTAATAATCAATCTTCCAAAAAACCATAGTTCGATAATGTCATGTACACACCAAACAAATCGAATGCTTAAAAAAGCTAGTTGGTCAATGGATAGGGATAGATGAGACAATACATATTGATAAAGGTAGACACACAGGAATGAAATGAATATCACAGATTATTTCAGTCCACCAATTGCAGAATGAACTTCTATTCATAAAGTTGACTTTTATCACATTGTAAAGTATCACCCAGGCCCATTTCCAAATTGAACTTTACCTATCTTGATAATATAACAATTATATAGTGGTACATCAAAGCAAGATTTTCAGATTTTTAATAACAATTCTATAGATGTTTAAATGGCACATAGATTCAAAAGGATTCATTCACATTCTTTATCTGTGAACAACAAATTCTTTTTTTCACAATTTAGTGAATTATTCCTATATTTCACATAAACATCAACTGCTTTGCTCCCATAATCTTAATAGTTTGCAAATGAATATAATTTCCTATAAGCCTCCAGAAAAGCAGTGTACAGCATTGGCATATTTGAAGCAATCTAGTTAAACAACTGTTAAATCACAGTCATCTAAAGTTAGCAACAAGGTGAATGGGTAAAAAAACAGATGTCGGATGGTCTTCTTAACAACAAAAATAACAGGTAAACAGGCAAATAAAACATAGAATGGTGAAAACAAGGGCAAACAACCTGTACATGTTTCAAACATGTAGCTTTCAGAAAAAAGAAACCCAAAAACAAAGTGACACTAATCTAAAATGAGTGAGTTTTTATTTCTTTGATACATCACTTGACCTTGAATTGAAGATGATATCATGAGAAGTGCAACATCTCGAGTCATCTTAATGTCGAACACTTGCTGCTTGGCTTTTTACCGTATACTACGCAGTAAAACAGCAAACAGCATATAAAACGCCAAAAAAAAAGGGAATGAATTTAGCTGAAAAGATCCAGGTAACTCATTCCCACCCGCTTATTCCAGTAGTCACATTTCAAGGAGTATGTTGTAGTCTGATGGACAAACAAGCCCCAAATAAGAGCTAAATGGTAACCAATGCCAAGGAGTTGAGATAGGCCTAGTGGAGCTATTTAGATGGATCTCACAGCCTTCTACACAAGTAAAGGAGATTCTGCTATGAAGCAGTAAGTTCAATAGAGGATCAGACCTCAGGATATTCAATTGTATAGGGGTTTGTATAAAAGTGATAGGTTTCCTAGGCATAATATCAATAAAATCCAATTCTACAGAGGTTAATAGATGAATGAAGGAACTTCTTTAAGTATAACATCAATGCAAAAAGTCTCCATGCAAAGTATCATGAGCCACAGTACTTCCCAGCCCAGTTGAAAGTTATTTGCACAAAAGGTTGCCCACAAGATCAGCCCTTGTTTATTTGATGAATATGTGAATCAGAAAACGATGTTTTATCAGGAAATAGCTAAGAAATGCAGAGCTATTTTTCAGAAGGAATTCTCTGAGCTCGAAGACCAAGACCCACTTCAGCATGGAGCATCCTCCTTTTTACCTAGATCATATTGCCTTTCCTACAAAAGTTCACTACCATATCTAACTGAAATGATAATCCTAATGAAATGTGCTTTTAATGAGTAATGTGACCATAAAGTTAGAGGTAACCATTCATCCCAAAAGAAAAAAAGTTAAAGATACCTCTTCTTAAATATCGACAGCCACTTCTCTTCCTTTCCAAACTAGAACCAAAATGTCTGAACCATAAATGAAGGCAAGTCCAGTTCCAAATTAAGAGGAATAAATCTCCCCAATTTCCTCATTCAATTAACATCAAACTAGACATGATTCCAGAATTCCTCTACGTGGCCCCAAGACAGGCAACTTGTTCAAATTTAAAGCTCACACAAATAGAGTGTTAAATAAGGACTAGAGGTAGAATTGTCCATGAGAGTATTACTTGTACTTACTCTATTCTATTATAAATAAAGTATGGCGTCTGTCAACAAACGCCACCATTCCCCAAATTTCAATTTGGTATTAGAGTGAGGATCCACATCATGGTACCATAGTACCTCCACTACCTTCCTAGCACTACCCCTACTCATGTCTCTTTCATATCCTTTCTCAAGTATAGAAACTAACACAGCCCTCAGTGGTGATTGTTGTCTTCACTGACGGAACTATGTTTTCTATGTCTTGAGCAAGTTAAAACACGTTTACTATTGTATCAACAAAATTACCTAAAAAATCTAGATAGTCTTGCTTCAGAATCAAGAGCATCGGTTCAAATTACTTTGGTTGGTCCCAGTTCAGCTGATACATTAAATAGGCTTAATCAATAATTAGTTCAGGTCATCGAACTTAACTAAGTGGAGAGATAATATTTTGGGCCAGAAACTGGGATAATTAATTAAATGGGTTCAATGATGAATGCATGATATTGGTTCAAATGGCAATGGTGAACTAACACATTTGTACAATGGTGATTATAATTTGGGTGCACCAGCTGCATAGAATAGAAGTGGACCATATTCAAGTTCTATTTTAGTAAGCCAGTTGTTCAAAGAGAGAGGGCAGTAATTATGTTTTACATGAACTCTACATTCAATACAAGAAGCCTGGGCAGATTTGAAAATCACTATATTATGCCAAGGACAGGTGGCGTGAAAGCCAATAGATTCCATAAAATCAGAATTTCTTAAGAAGAGGATAAGGAGAAGTTGTATTAGGACTGGACTCTTATAGATGTGGGGGGGGGTCTTTATCCTATTTAATTATTTAGCCTTTACTGCAGATATAATTCAGTTACAAGAAGGATTTGATTCTCATTAAATCATAGTTTTCTAAATCAAAAAAGTCCTTGCAGTCCACAACAGAACCCAAAAGGGAAATCCCGTCTTTGTCCTGGTCACGCACAAGCTTGGTTGCCGACTATAGTGTGACATACATAAGTAATTGGGCAGAATACCTGAGACTTTTTAACTACAGAGTAAAAAGGAGGTGATATAATCTGAAGCAGCATGCATCATAGAACCGACACACAGAAATTAGCAAGTTTTACATTGAAGGCTTCAAGTGTGTTTGCATCTGCTTTTGAAGTCTGAGATTCAAGTTCCGGATCATGCAAGTTGCTGCCTTAATTTGCTGTGAAGAAAAGAGGTGAATGCTTGTTGATGTATGAAGTTGAGAACCTGTTTGCAAAGAAGGCACCCTTGGATTTTCTGTACTGCTTTTGTCATCTGAGATGTGCACACTGAGAAAAGGAATTATTGTGATGCTTATATTCTGCTGGCAATTTGATTATGATCAAATGGTGCAATGCCTGAAATTCTTGTATTACTTGGTGCTACTGCAAGTAACTAAATTTCAGAATGCCAGTCACCTTCCATATGATCTAAGAGTGCCATTATCCTACTGCTAATAAATTTAAATTCCGTAATCCAAGTTATCATTCACTTGAGGCAATATGGAAGTTGTGTCGGTACCTTGAAGGTGCTGCTGTCATAGTTTATTTATCCAAGTATAAGCGGCTTTTATTGTGATTTTCAAATGCTTGCTATGCTGAGTATTGAAGAAGCCATTATTGTTTGCGTCATTGGTGCAATCCTGTTGATCCTATTTCAAGTTTAAAATTGTTCCTCCGCCAAGAGGTGATACCTTATATCTTCTATTGTATTCTCCGAAGAGATTAGAGATTTTTCAGATTCTGATTCATACTACATATCATATTTAGCACTGTTATATGGATTCACTGCCACAACATTTTCAAGATATCAACACCTTGTCTGAGAATGTGGTGACGGTGAGAAGAAATAGAAGTCAAAGAAGTTACTGCTACATTGTTTATTTAATATCTGATATTTGCAACAATGGATGTATCCTCCAGGTGAACCACATAATTCTCTGTGTGCTTTGTGGGTTGTGTTCGTGCCTATGGGTTATTGCTGACAAGTGTGCATCTGAGGGACTGCATTTAGATATCACTAATTCAAACACCCCCCCCCCCAAAAAAAAAAAAAAAAAGTGATCAATTGGGTATAACAGCTTACCCCTCTGTCTTGATTGCTATAACCTGAAAACCTCTGTTCTTTGCAAAGATTAATTGTTGTCTCTGCTGTTGCACACATGAATTATTTTCTCTATCAGCAGTTATGCCAAGCATCACCATTGCATCAACAAGACTGAAGGACTGAGTTGTAGAACCCATGTTAATTCAAATCTCTATCCAAATCTCGCTTGAATCTTCCATTCTCTTCTGGCTAGAGCCCTGGCATCCGTTGGCCGTTCTCTATTCTCTCCTTGGACCCCGCGCTGTCTATGAGACCCGCATCCCCAAGTCTACCACCCTTGATGCCTTCATCTCCAATGGAACTTGGTCCCCTCTCCCCCATCCCAGTCTCACACATGTTTGGAATGCTCTCCCCCTATCCTTAGCCAGTCGCGTGACTCCACCATTTGGACCCCTTCACCCACAAAATCCTGCATCCTCCGCCTGGAACCTTCTTCGTCCCCACCACCCCCCTGTTCCTTCGTCCCAGTTGGTTTGGTTTAAAGGTCACATCCCCCGCCATACCCTCACTCTCAGGAGAGCTCTCAACCTCGCCCTCCCAACCCAATCATTCCTCATTAGCCACCACATCCCTACCATCCTAGCTGTTCTCTTTGCTGGAATGGTTCAGAGGACATTGGGCACCTTTTTTTCTCCTGCCCCCTTTCTCCGTCCCTATGGGATAGAGCCCTTACCTCCATTTGGCCACGCTCGAGACGATCTCATGGATTTGTTAGGGATTGGTCTTAGATCTTGAGAAATTTAGCTGGTCACTCTATTTGCAATCGTCTTGGCAAGCTAGTTTTCGGTGCCACCATCCACCATCTCTGGTGGGAGCATAACATTAGAAGATGGACTTCCAAATCTTGCTCTCTTGACTTGATTTGGAGAGCCATCTATTTTGATGTCTCTTCCAAATTGCTATCTATCACCCATCCCCCTGTGGCTGACTCCCCCAGAAATAGGTTAATTGTTAGTTTTCGGGGCCTCAACTCGTCTTTTATTCCCCCTCCTTGAGCTCTGTGGGCTCCCATTGTCTGCACTTCTTTTGCTTTGCTAGTTGTTTTAATATAATTATCTATTCATCCCACACAAAAAAAAAAAAAAAAAACTTTCCTTCATTCCATATCTATCATTTTAGATTTTTTTTTTTTTAGGGGGGGGATTATTTGATGTATTCCCGTTCTTGTTTCCTGTCTATCAATTCCTAGTCTTTGTCGGATATACAGGTGAAAGAAACAAGCCTATTAGTGCTGGTCTGTCTGATAAAAATTTGAGTATTCACAATTTCCTAATTATATAGTTTCTCAGCAATTTGATGCACCCTAATATTACATGGCTACCGTACATGGGTTTATATATTTATATATTAAACCCATTACATCAACAAACCCAGAATAAGAAGCCTAAGGTATATAGAAACAAACCATGGCCCAAAATAAAATCTTAGGAAGTCCAACGACCGAATAGGAAAGGCTTAACTACACCAACCTAGCTCCTTAACTGCACCAACCTACCTCTATCTCCCAATTATCTAATCCAATCTACAAAAATTCTCTATATAAACTAAGAGTGTGAATCAATTTTCAAGTAAATAGATAAACCCCTGCATATACTACTCAACCAAAACAACATTTGGAAATGATTCACCTACCTTCATGCTCTACAAGTTTTTACCAATTGAAGGAAGTGTTCCTGCATCAAGGAAGGGACACACATGAAGCTACTTCCATTTTCATTATCTAAATTACTAGGTTACTTACATAGCAGTGGCTGTCATTGTATCCAGTGGAGGTTTGTGGTGCGCCTTGTACAAGCCTTTAAGGAAGTGTTTATGTGACTATATGTGATATTTTTCCTTGGTGATGTTCAATGGAGAAAGAACAAAGACGGTAAAATATGGAAAAGGGTGCATAATTATTTTGCAGTAGTTAATTTTTGTCATTCAGAATAAATCAAACTGCCTATCCTCTATCTTTTTTGGCTAGCAAGTCACTTCAATCTCACCAAGTGGAACTTATTTCCTTCTCTTGGCTATCAATTCTGTCTCATAAAAAACCTCACAAAAACTCCTCCTCGCTTTGAAAACAAGATGGATAGCTAATAGTGACAACCTAAAGGCATTTTTAATGAGAACTTTGCAACAACTGGTCCATGAGCATTAAGTCTTCCCTATTGGCTTCTTACCGTTCTCTCCAACAGAGGATTCCATATGGTAGATCTGAAATTCAAGCCACTTGGTGAACCAAATACACTATGTGTAGGACGCTTACTTGTAGCATACGTCCAACTATCTACTACCCAAATGTCTACTTTACAAATCCTAGTGAGGACATGCTATTATTTTTAGTTAACCTTGCCTAAAGACAACCCCAAGGCTTTTCAAATTCATAGCATAATGAATTGCTTAATCCTAAAACCAGTCCAAAAAAGACCAAGGTGTCATCTACTTATAGTAAGTGTGAAATAAACAGTGCACGTTCAAGCATCCTCATTCTCTCTATCATTTTCAATACCTCCTGAAACAAAAGCAGTATCCTCAATGCCTAACGTAAAAGAATAGCTGTCTCTGGAGAGAGGGACCCTCATCCATCCTGCTTGAGGACAGCCAAAATACGTCCCCGGGGAATCTTAGATTGCTATAAGTATTAAGCCTCAGACTCAAAAAATCTAGTTGATTACGATGTTGCTTATCATCAGATCCATTCTACATGTAGAATTATACTACATTTCCTCGACAAGCCGACAGATTTCATTTTAACCGAGCACACGTTGTGCGAAAGGAGAAAAAATAGATAGCAAGAAATTAGATATCCTGGCAGATATTTTCAGGTCAATAAGTAAAAGATAATAGAGAGAACTCAGAGTTATAACACTCACTGACCTTTTCCTTGTTTACATTGCTGAACTCCCACGGAGTCTCAGGATTGTTATCAGGTGAATCGATATGCTTTGGAAGACCAAACAATGAAACGAAAGGCAAAATTAAATAAATCACAAAGGTTCCCAGCAGGGATCAAGAAATCGATTAGGGTAAGGAAAAACTCACGTAATTCAGAGCAGTAGAGAATGAGCGAGAGGTCTGCAAATGAAATCAGACATAATAAAAATGTGAGATCAAATCAAATCGGAGGAGAAAGAGGGTTGAGTGATCAATTAATGACCTGTGAAGATTGACGAAATATTTGGCGGATCTCAACCAGCCTCTTGCTCACAAGACGAGCTGCTGGTGCGAACATGGCTCCGTATCTATGAGATGGGGGGCGGAAATGGAAGAAAGTCGTCCAACTTAACAGGTTTTCGCACTCTTGAGTTTGCAGGATTGCAGGTGGTGCGGTGCGTACAACTCACTCGGCTTACATTAGTCCCTTGTCCATATAGCCGTCTGATGACCACACGCTCGCATTCACTGCATGCGCTGCCACGTATCAGACTCATTCTGGGAGTAAGCCTGAAATCCTAATCTTACGGTTCTGGTTACTTCCTGTGGGTCCGAGTGAATGGACGATCGATTGCCAACTTGAAAGCATAAACTGAGGTCCCGAGTTCGGCGAATCCTTTATAATTTTAGGAACCTGAAAAGCTTTTTAGTGGAGAGGTCATGGATTCAACTCCTATCGGCGGCACATGTAATATCCCTATTCCTATATATAAAAAGCGTATTTATACAAAAAAAAAAATTTGAATAAATTCACTTTGTTTTTCGGAATTAGAAATCCATTTAGTAATTCAATTTCTTTTTTTTTTTTGGTAATTCAATTTCTAAAACTACATTCTTTCTAGTTTTTTTTCTTCTTGTCAAGGGAAAAAATTATCAATCTAAGGGAAAGAAGAAAAATGAGAGAAAACCATCAAATATGGAGAGTCCCAAAGTGACAGCCCCCTTGGCTAAGGTCACCAGATCTTCCATTTTTCCTCCTCTTACCGGAACGATCTTTTTCTCCTCCTACCGGACTGATTGTTAATCCACCTCACCCTTCATCTCTCTTGCCTTCTTCCCAACGTCTTTACTCAATACCTAGTCTTTCTCTTGCCTTTTTACCCTCCTTCCCACCTGTAGCTGAGCATCAAATGGAGGAAAACTCAAACCAACAACACAACCAAAATATGTCTTCTCAGACTGAGGTGTGTATTGTCGATGAGAATATGGAAACAGCTTATCTACTTCCAAAAATCTACCCTAGTTGAAAAGATAATGAAGCTAAGAAATACCGCATTTAGGCAGTTACTAAGACTGCATTTGTTTGCAAAGGTGGGGTGAGAAAAAAAAAACATGTGGGCTCCATGTGTAGTGGGGTGAGGGAGAAGATAAAAAAAGGCTTGGAGTGGAAAAATTGGGTTGCCACAGACAAGTTTTTTTTATTCAAGAAAACTTGTCTCTCACTTTCCCATCCCAAGCAATCAAACAATTTACAATTTTAGGATTTAAAGGAAAAGTAAAAAATTTTGTTTTTTTTAAGAATTTTCCCACCCCACTTTTATTCCAGCAAACAAATTAACAAACATAGGTGGGGTGGGAAAATTCTTGAAAAAAGTGTAGATTTCTTACTTTTCCCTTAAATCCCAAAATTATTGATTGTTTGGTTGTTTGGGGTGGGAAAGTGAGAGACAAGCTTCCTTGAATCAAGGAAACTTGTCTAATGAGGTGGCAGCCCAACTTTCCCACCCCAAGACTTTTTAAAACCCCACAAATTTGGTGGGATTTTGTGAAAAAGTTTGGAAAAGTATAAAGTATGACCCACCACTATCACTTTTTCACAATACCCTTTCCTTTCCTTTACTTCTCCCTCATCCAACTACACATAGAGCCCACATGTTTTTTTTTCCCAACCCATCTTTGCAAACAAATGCAACCTTAAGGCTGCATTTGTTTGCTGGAATAAAGGGTGGTGTGGGAAAAAAGGGGTAGGAAAATTCTTGAAAAAAGTATAGATTTCTTACTTTTCCCTTAAATTCCAAAATTGTAGAATGTTTGGTTGATTGAAGTGGGAAAGTGAAACACAAGTTTCCTTGAATCAAGAAAGCTTATCTGGTGAGGTGGCAGCCCAATTTTCCCACCCCATTGCTTTTTAAAATCCCACATATTTGATGGGATTTTGTGGGAAAGTTTGGAAAAATAAAAAGTGGGACCCACCAATATCACTTTTCCACAAAATCTTTTTTTTTTTTCCTTCTCCCTCAGTCCACTACACATGGGGCTCACATGTTTTTTTTTTCCCACCCCACCTTTACAAACAAACACAGCCTAAAGGATTGATTAAAGGGATACCTCCGCCGGCAAGATTGACTGAACAAGCTCAGACAAACATGGTGGTGAATCCTACAGGAGGAAGCAGGGATAGCACAAATATCAAGGCTACTCTTGCAGGCACCATGCAAATAGCCCTCACTATCACAAACCTTCCACAGCAAAACTTGGAGAACCAAATCACGACAAACAACACAAGTACCAAAGCCTCTCTTGCATCAGATCTTGTACCACCTGTTAACGTTGGAAGCTAGCAACCAAATGCCAAAACGTATATTGTTTGTGAAATTAAAAGTAACCGCAAGCGCACGGTATCGTGTATCTAACGAGTCGATCTCAAAAAGATATGCCACTTTAGAATTAACTTCTTAATGATAATGCGAGAGTGCAATGATTAAAATTTGTTAACTACTTAATTAAACTAAACGAATGGTCTTAATCCATACATCTAATGTGATCGAATTGAAACGAAAATTAAAGCAAACATAATCAATGCATAATTAATAAAGGCAGATTGGCAAAAAAAATTTAATAAAGGCAGAAAAAAATGCGAATAATAAATAAATAAAAATAAAAGTGAAGTGATCCGAATGTCAGCTCTGGATCTAGGGAAGGGGAGTATAATTATAATGACTTTGACCGTGGACCCTTTGCCGTAGCTTACAGTCCACCGATTGGGGGAACGGGTGTTAGAGAAAAAGAAATTGCAGAAAAAATAATTAAAGCAATAAAATGAAAGGAAAACATTAACCAAAGAGAGGCACGACTGTAGGCATCTCTGATCAAAGATCCAAGGGAAGGGAAAATAATAAATAAATGATGAAAGTAAATTGCAGAAAGTAAATAACAGAGTAATAAAAGGAAAGGAAAACCTTAACCAAAGAGAAGCACGACTGTAGGCATCTCTGATCAAGGACCCAGTGGAAGGAAGAACAATAAATAAATGCTGAAAATAAATCCTAAATTAAGAATATGGAGAGAAGATTATTGAAGAAAGGTTACTTACTTGCGAATTGAACAAACGATTCGAATCTCAACCAACCCTAACAACTAAATCTAGATCTGTAATTGCTAGACCCAGAGAAAAACGAATCTTAAAACTTGAAACTTAAACTTAAATTGCATTATATAGAAAAATTAAACCTAAACATTCAATCTATAAATTTAAATCTCACAAATGCAAGCAAAGAAAACTAGAGAAAGCCTAAATAAATTGAAGAGAGAAGAAAGAGTTTTTCTACTAAGTTCTAAAACAAGTTCTCCCTTGATGGAGTATGCTCTCCTTTCATAGAGTTTACATGGGATATGAATCTTGACAAAATTTGAATCAAACTCAGGGTTTCTATTTGACTCAACCAATTAGGGTTTTGACGTACTAATCGGACTGACTTAGAGAGATCAAATGTACAATTCCACCGTTGGATTTCAGGATCAAGAAGTCATGAAGCTCTCCTCCAACAATCAACTTGATCGGACACTGGATGATCGTTCGATGAAGGGCTTGATCGAAATTGAACAGAGACATTCAAAAACGGGATTTTCCTTCTTCCTTATCTGAATATAATTCTTTTTTCCCCTCTTTTTCTTTCTTTAATCAAATCCCAAATAAGAAATAAGATATTGAGGTATACAAGGACTCTTTTCTCCATTTGGACTCTTTCAATAATATATCTATAAATTTGATTGATAATTTATAATCTCAATCGTAGATCAAATTTGCCTTCTTTATCTCTTAAATATTTTGGAGTTGGCCCATAATCACATCTCAAGCCCATCATGCTCCAGATCAGGCCCATTTTTGTATTTGAGAATTTGAATGGACCTCTTAACATGTAAAATTGCATGATTAATACCCAAAACTCCAAATATTTGCTTAAATATTAAAAAGTCCTAAAATTTGCAAAAACAACATAAAACTCAAGGTAACTCCACTCTAAGTGTGTAAAATGCATGCTTTATGCCCTAAGATTTCACACATAAATGTGCTCATCATCTATGACCATTAATGCTTTTTATTTCAACTTTAACCACCCAAATCCTACAAAGTCTTGAGATCACCAACGCCATTACACCTCCTCCCACAACTTGCCAGAGTCACCTTGTGTCACACCCCACCCAGTTGGATCCTGTCATACCTGAATACTCATGGGGGTGATACACTGCAAAATCTAGGTTCAGTGACAATTACATACAATACATGATAAAGTAAAATTAAATGGACAGGAAAATAAACAAGTTCAAGTATTTAATTATCAAGGATGAAAAGAAAAGATTACAATATCCAAAGCTTCCAATCAAAACTAAATACCAGAGTTCTAAGAAAAGAAAGAATGTTTAAAGTTGCAGCAGAAAATCATTTTAGGTAACTCTAAGGAAAAGAAACTTCATAAGAGCAGTCCTGGCATGAACAATAAGCATCATGTGCTTTCACTTCTTCTCCGACTACGCCCTCCTGATAGCCATTCATCAAAGGATCCTCAACATAAGTGTGGTCCTCATAACCTGTAGAGCAATTTTAAGAACAAAAAAAAAAATGAATGAGTTCATAGAAGTCAGTGAGGTAACTAACATTCACATCGTATATTCATCCAATTTCCATGTCATAATTCAGAAGACAATCATTTATTTAATAATATAAATAAACAAATGCATGGTGGTGATATGAGGTTCCTAACTCTATAATGTAGTCTCTAAAGTAGACATGCATTAAGTCATACACCAGTCTCCTTTGGGCGGTCTCATCACTCTTCTCTCGTGCACGTCTGTTGGGTTCTCCGCGACAATTGGGTAAAGTCTTATTGAGCCATGGTTGGGGATTAGGTCACCACTCTCTCACACCACCATTGGTATAAGATCTGGAGTGCGTTAGGAATAAACCTAAGCCTAGTGCAAGGTCATACAGTCTCGTACTACATATGGTCCGGATATCTCCCCACACCTAGTGCTCTGTTGGTTCAATACATTCCCACCTATGAATGGAATCCTCAACGGGAGGCATCTGATAGATCCCATTCCTTAACCAAGTGATCATCCACATATAATGGACAGGATGCTCTCCATGTCCTCTCACGGGTTGGTTACCGGTCTTGAGTGCCCAGGAGCCCAATCAATTATATGCAACCCTATCTCTCTATGATGATAGTGGACATGCTCGATATATAGGACCCAGCCATTAGCATCACGGGTTAACCGGCTTCAATACCCCTATCGGAAGGGTAGTAGTACTCATAGGGATTCCTAGCTCAACACTTCTAGACACCTGTAAATCATGCAATTGGGTTTAATGGCACCACACATGGTTACTAGGGTAATAGCAAACCCACAACCCTAGTGGAAAATACAAGGTAGAGAGAATAATAATATTCCTCATTTCCCTTCACATACATTTCCATTCCATACTCATAACAATAGTAATAGATTTAAAGGCAAAGAGCAACATTAGAAACAATAGCTTTATCTTCCTTTCGTGCAAAGTCACACACAAGCATAGTATGATAATAGAATTTGCAGCAATTTATATTTAACAAAAGAAATTAAAATAACAACAATTAATTAAATATAACATGATTATTTATTCCTCACCTTCCAACTGGATTCCTTTCTCCAAAGGTCAAAAAATCCCTCTCACAAGAAGGTAACAAAAGTAATAAACCTAATCATGCAAGAGGATTAACAAAAATAAAGTAGAAGTTAATTTGGGTTTAGAAAAATATCTCAAAATCTTCCCACAAAAACCTAAACAAAAAACTAAGTTTTAACTCGCCTTTTTAACTTAAATCTACTAAAAGTTATAAATTCGCCATCAATTCAGAGTTGAAACGAAATGAAACCTTGGGAAAGTCTAATTGGCAATAAAATTATCATATGGGTCTCTCCAATTTGATCCAAATTGATCTTAATCAAAAAGCCCCAAATTGGCTCTCCTAAATCACCCGTGGGCAACTCGAAGAGCCAAAATGCGAAAATCTTCACAAGGGATCACACCGTTATCTCTTATACAAAAGAATAACCTCAACAAGAGAATTCAAGAATGAGCAATGAACCTAACATGCTTCCCTTTCAAGATCCCTCAACAGAAGAGAAGAGAAATTACTCACAAAACTGTGTCTAAGAGAAGGATTAAAGAAATCTAACAGTTCCTAACATTTTCGCCAAGATTCGAGTCACAAAGCACCTTCGAAAGGATGGAAACCTCTCTTCTCCTTGGTTTCTTCTCTCCCCGCAGCCTCAACCTCGTTCTAGCGTAAAAAATATGTGTTCAAAGGTGCATTAAAACATAAAATAGCATTTAAAAACCCGGAATCCCGTTTTTGCCCCGAAACATAAAATGGGGTGGGGGTTGGTTCACCCAACCGGCCCAACTGACCGGTCCATGGTTGGACCTCCAAATGGACTCCAATTTCGGTGATTTTTTGCTTGTTGGAAAGATCTTTTGACAATCTTTGATTTGATACCTTATTTACATCAATCGGACTCTCCATCGCCGGTCTTTGGATGTGCCAAAATCTCTTTTTAACACCATCATGATTAATCTTCTCTCTTCTTTTAAACTCCAAGAGAGTTATCAAATCATCACTAGGTTCATCCAAAATCATTATGTCCACTTTAAAAACTTCGAGCTTGACTCGAATGGCCCATAGTTGTTATCGACTCAAGGCCCGGGTTCGCGGTCCTAAAATCATGGGTTCCCAGGTTAGAAATCCAGGGGATTTTACACGTTGCCCCACCACCCATTGCAACAGCTAACTCCAACAACCTCAAATAACCCTCCCCACCTTCGCTTCACATGTTGGTTTAAATAATCAAACTACTACTGGGTTAACGA
The DNA here is from genome assembly GCF_041222555.1 of Hakea prostrata. Lineage (NCBI taxonomy): Eukaryota > Viridiplantae > Streptophyta > Magnoliopsida > Proteales > Proteaceae > Hakea > Hakea prostrata. Next base: position 24,376,100 of record NC_142600.1, on the reverse strand, counting down.
ATCATCATCCTAAACCCTCTTTAGCCACGTCCAACCTAATCCCACCAAGAACAATCCTAACCCAGCCTGCACTCAAATCGAACCCTCTCCACAAGCAAACCAAAATTGTTTCTCCAACCCATCTTCAAGACAACCTAGAAACCATCATGTCCCATCAAGGATAGTGCCATATGCCAAAAGAGCTAAGAAAAATATGAAAACCAATGAGAAAAAAACTACCTCACCTAATTCTTCATTTGAAACCCAAGGAAGTCAGCCTTTTTTATTGAAAGGCCCCATGGGAGGAGAGAACCATCCTCACCATGGGCACAACTGAAATTACTAAGCTGAAATGTCCAAGATATTGGGAGGCCTACGACATCTAGAGCTCTGATAAATCTCTCAGAAAGGAGAAGTTGGACATCTTTTTCTTAATAGAGACCCAAAACAATGTTGCTGTCATGCAAAGAATTAGCAAGAAGTTGAAACTCTCTAATCAATTTCACGTGGAACTTGAAGGAAAAGCAAGAGGTTTATCCTTGTTTTGGGCTGATCAAATTAAGTTAGAAATTTTGTTCTCAAGTGGGAGGTCAATTGATACTAAGGTTACTGTACTAAAGGAAGAGCCAACTTCTACTTTTGTGAAATCCCCCGGATTTCTAACCCTTTAATCTATGGTTTCAAGACCACGAACTCGGAACTTAAGTCGGCAACAACTGTGGGCCATTCGAGTTGAGCCCGAAGGTTCAGAGATGGACCCAATGTTAGTGGATGACCCTAATGATGACTCGACATCTCTCCTAGAGTTTAAGAGGAGAAAGAAGACCAATCACGAAGGGATTAAAATGCGATTTTGGCACATCCGAAAATCGATGATTGAGAATCCGAATGACGAAGTAAATATACTCAAATGTAGATACTTAAAAGACCTTTCATTTAAGCCAAAAAAACACTGCAATCAGACCTTAGTTGAGGGGTTAACCAAGGGCTGTTCGATTGGACTTGTTGACCGGTCTGGATCAACCCCTCATCCCCAATTTCGGGGCAATTTCGGGAATTCGGGTTTAAAACCCTATTTTATGACTCCACTCACCTCTAAACGCATTTTCTAATGTTAGAGTGGGGCTAAGGCTTGGAGAAGAGGAGAAACTAAGAAGGATTCCGGATTCCATCCACATGGCAATGTGTCGAGACCCATCATTGAGAAAGGTGAGTATTCTTCAACCTCTCTTCTCTAAACCTAGGTTAGTGGTATTTTCTTCATGATAAATGATAGATTTCGATAGTTGGGGTATATTTAATGCATTGAATGCTTGCAATTAGTTCTATTTATGTTTCCCTTTAGTTTTGGGAGTTGTTTATGCATTGTTGGAACGATTTCGCATTGAGCCTCTCGAGGTGCCCCGCAGGCACTCGCAAGAGCCAAATTTGGGGCTTTTCGATTGAGACCTAATTGGAAAAAATTGTTAATACTTTTAGGACCCTATTACTGTTAATTAGAAGCCCCAAAGTCTCGCTTCGATTTGATTTCGAATGTGAAATAGGGATTTTACTGAAACTAAGTTGAGAACGGCGGGTTTGAGGCCATTCAATAGATTGGGTTCGGGAAGTATGATTCTGGACCTCTTTTGAAACCAATTGGTTCCCAATTAATATATATTATTTCTCTTATGAAATTAGGACTATCTTGAGCATAATCACCTACTCTTGAGTGTGATTTCTCTTATGAAATTAGAATGTATGCCACACATTATTGATGGTCCTACATTAACTTTCTCCATTACTCATCTCTCTTGTTTGTTTGTTCCTAGCAATTTCCATTTGCTTTAAACCACCCGCCACTGTATATATGGGTCAAGTCTCCATAGAGATAAGAAAGTCCTAGATGTGACAGACACTACTGGTGGTTCAGCTGGTCTAATGGGCTAACTCACCCAACTTCATTGTAACCTCTTCTTTCTTTTCCAGAGACCTTCCTTTCAAAGAAGACATTGCCGCGTTAAGTCATTTAGAATTTATGCCACACGTTATATATGGTCCTACCTAACTTTCTCCATTACTCATCTCTCTTGTTTGTTTGTTTTGTTTCTAGCAATTTCCATTGACTTTAAATAGCTCGCCGTGGTACATACGGATCAAGTCTCCATAGAGCTAGAAAGTCCTAAATGTGACAGACATTACCTGTGGTTTAGCATTCATGTGGGTCATTTTTGTCAAAAAAATAAAGATGTGTCCTTATTTTGATTATTTTGAATACCACACAGGAGATAAATGCGAAATGTCATTTTATTTTGATTGAAAATGACTTGAATCAAACTTCATAGGATCCAAATGAAAATTACCCTTTACTAATTTAAAAATATTATTGCATTAAAAGATTTCAACTTAAAAATTGTGACTTGTCTTAACTAGGTTTGAAAGTAGGGTTGCAATAGGGCCGGGCTGGGTCGGGCTTTTGCAATCCCAAGCCCAACCTTATATGTTCTAATCTGAGCTGATTTCTGCCCATTCCCACCTTGACCCTAGTTCAAGGCCAAGGATTATAATCCCTAGCCCTAAGCCCTACAGGGCCAATCCAAACCCATTAAGACTGAAGGTCAAAATCGAGACTTGTAATTATATCAATGTTAATATGAAGATTAAGGTAAAAATCTAGTATATGATCAGGGTCAAATTAACATTAAGACTAAAGCCAAAATTAGGGTCAGGATTAGGACCAAAATAAGATGGATGCTTACTATATTGGTAATGATGATATAATTTATTTTTATTGATTTTCTACAAAACATGATCATGTTTTTAAAATTTGACATGTGTCAGTATTCTCCCATGTGGATTAGAATTAATTCCTCTCCATATGAGTGGAGGGTCTAGACTCAAATTAGGGCCAAAATCATGGGCCTAGATCAGGTCCAAAATCAGGGCAAAATCAGGGCCAAGATCAGGGCCAGAATCAGGACCAAGATCAAGGCCAGAATGAGGGCCAATATTAGGGCCAAAATCAAGGCCAAGATTAGGGTCAAAATCAGGGACGGGCTGGGCGAGCCAGAGAGTAATCCCAGGCCCGCCCTTGGCCCTAGTTTAGGGCTAGAATATTTTGGTCCTAACCCGCCATTAGAACCAAAATCTTGAGCCCAAGCCCTATTCAGGCTCAGGGCGGGCTTAGGGCGGGTTAAGGCCGCTAGGGCCAAACATGCACCCCTAATCTGCAAGACCTACTCACTGGGTTTCTTTGAAGATGGGTCCAATGAGAAACTTGTTTTTTCATCTATATATATTTGAAACTCCAAAATATATAACTTTTGATTTTTCTCTGAAAAATAACTGTGAAGTGCATTATATATTTAGATATAAAAATAATATGATTATGCACTATCCGGATGTGATTTTTAAAAGTTTCAAATAATCTTTGTAGTCTTTGTACATTTTTTCGATCACCATTGAAACACTTTACTATATGTTGTTTCTATTACATGAAAATAGATTTTAAGAAAAAACCATTCCATAAAGTCGTAGGGACTATATATAGAATATTGACAGTACTTAGTCGTGGGTTGACCGGTATAATAATTAATGCTACCATTCCATAAAGTTGCAAGGCCTATATATAGAATATTGGCAGGCGTAATAACTGATGCCACCATTCCATAAAGTTGTAATTATCAACTAAGATTTTCTTTTTGGTAAACTAAATATTAAATTAAAAATTATCAAATTAGATGCCTTCATAGAAAAGGAAACTTTTGCTTTTAATACAAATAACTTTTAGCCAAAAAAAGAAGAAGCAAAAAACCCCTTGTAGGTCATGTGGTGAATTGGCATTGATTGACAAATTTGTTGACAGGTTGTTGATTTCCATTGTAGGTGTGGAAGCGATGCTGCAAGTGGTTCCTTATTTATTCCTAGCTTCTTCAATTAGTTTCAGCACTGGGAACTAGGAGTTTGAACCTTGGAGAACATTTTGATTTTGAAATACTCTCTAGCTGAGGATTTTCTGTTTGAATTCTGTGTAAAATGAAGTGGCGTTTCTGGGTTTCGCTAGTTTTACTAGTGGTATTCTAACTTCAAATATGCAGTTCGGGATGCCTAAAGGTGGAGAGGAATGCTCTCTTGGAATTCAAGGCTTCCTGCAATTAGACTGATGGTACACTCAATTCAAAGGTGATCGATTACCGTAATGGATATCCGCTGATGATTCTGACTGCTATTCTTGGGAGGGAGTCCAAATTAATGCTTCTACTGGACGAGTCATCCAACTCACTCTTAATGATATTGGTGGAGCACTAAACCCCATTAAGTACATTCAAGCATTATTTAAAAAAAAATCAATCTCATTGGTGGCAGTAAACATAAAACTGCCACTAAAGGGTTGTATATTACGGCGATTCTTTAGAAAACGCCACTACATGTGCAGACCATTAGTGGCGGTTTTATATAGATCGCCAATATATATGTGCACACCACAAAATAGGCTTAATTACAACCCCAGTATTATCCATCGGTGTTTACCCCCAATAATTAGTCTTAGTTTTGTTATCCGTCACAGGACATTCACAATATTAGTGGCGGTTTTATGAAACCATCACTATTTGCACTTTACACACGCGTAGCGAAAACCGCCTCCATTAAATGGCTGCGGTGGAAGCAATGTTGTAAGTGGTTCCTTATTTTATACCTAGTTTTTTCAATTAGTTTCGGCACTGGGAACTAGGAGTTTGGACCTTGGAGAATGTTTTGAGTTTGAAATATTCTCTCTAGCTGGGGATTTTTTGTTTGAATTCTATGTAAAATAAAGTGGTGTTTCTAGGTTTCGCTAGTTTTACTAGTGGTATTCCAGCTTCAAATATGTAGTTCGGGATGCCTAGAGGTGGAGAGGGATATTCGAATTCAAGGCTTCATGCAATTGGACTTATTGTTACACTCAATTTAAAGGTAATTGATTACCATCATGGATATATGATGATGATTCTAACTGCTGTTCTTGGGAGCGAGTCCAATGTAATGCTTCTACTGGACGAGTCATCCAACTCACTCTTAATGATATTGGTGGAGCACTAAACCCCACTAAGTACATTCAAGCATTATTTAAAAAAAAAATCAATCTCGTTGGTGGCGGTAAACATAAAACCGCCACTAAAGAGTTGTATATTACGGTGATTCTTTAGAAAATGCAACTACATGTGTAGACCATTAGTGGCGGTTTTATATAGATCGCCAGTATATGTGCACACCACAAAGCAGGCTTAATTACCACTCAAGTATTATCCACCAGTGTTTACCCCTATAATTAGTGTTAGTTTTGTTATTCATCTCAAGGTATTCACACTATTAGTGGCAGTCGCCACCATTTGCACTTTACACACGCAATAGCGAAAACCGCCTCCATTAAATGGCTGCAGTGGAAGCAAAGCTATAAATGGTTCCTTATTTATACCTAGTTTTTTCAATTAGTTTCAGCATTGGGAACTAGGAGTTTGGACATTGGAGAACGTTTTGAGTTTGAAATATTCTCTCAAACTGGTGTTTCTGGGTTTTGCTAGTTTTACTAGTGGTATTCCAGCTTCAAATATGCAGTTCGGGATGCCTAGAGGTGGAGAGGAATGCTCTCTTGGAATTCAAGGCTTCCTGCAATTGGATTGATTGTTGCACTCAATTTAAAGGTGATCGATTACCATCATGGATATCTACTGATGATTCTAACTGCTGTTCGTGGGAGCGAATCCAATATATTGCTTCTACTGGACGAGTCATCCAACTCACTCTTATTGATATTGGTGGAGCACCAAACCCCCTAAGTACATTCAAGCATTATTAAAAGAAAAATCAATCTCATTGGTGGCAGTAAACATAAAACCTCCACTAAAGGGTTGTATATTACGACAATTCTTTAGAAAACACCACTACATGTGCTGACCATTAGTGGCAGTTTTATATAGACTGCCAGTATATGTGCACACCACAAAATAGGCTTAATTACCACCCCAGTATTATCCACTGGTGTTTACCCCTATAATTAGTGTTATTTTTGTTATCCATTGCAGGATATTCACACTATTAGTGGCGGTTTTATGAAACCGCCACCATTTGCACTTTACACACGCAATAGCGAAAACCGCCTCCATTAAATGGCTGCAATGGAAGCAATGTTGTAAGTGGTTCCTTATTTTATACCTAGTTTTTTCAATTAGTTTCAGCACAGGGAACTGGGAGTTTGGACCTTGGAGAATGTTTTGAAATATTCTCTCTAGTTGGGGATTTTCTGTTTGAATTCTATGTAAAATAAAGTGGTGTTTCTGAGTTTCGCTAGTTTTACTAGTGGTGTTCCAGCTTCAAATATGCAGTTCGGGATGCCTAGAGGTGGAGAGGGATGCTCTATTCGAATTCAAGGCTTCCTGCAATTGGACTTATTGTTGCACTCAATTTAAAGGTGATCGATTACCATCATGGATATCTGCTGATGATTCTGACTGCTTGTTCTTGGGAGCGAGTCCAATGTAATACTTCTACTGGATGAGTCATCCAATTCATTCTTAATGATATTGGTGGAGCACTAAACCTCACTAAGTACATTCAAGCATTATTTAAAAGAAAAATCAATCTCACTGGTGGCAGTAACATAAAACCGCCACTAAAGAGTTGTATATTACGGCGATTCTTTAGAAAATGCCACTACATGTGCAGACCATTAGTAGCGGTTTTATATAGATCGCCAATATATGTGCACACCACAAAATAGGCTTAATTACCACTCAAGTATTATTCACCGGTGTTTACCCCTATAATTAGTGTTAGTTTTGTTATTCATCGCAAGGTATTCACACTATTAGTGGCCGTTGCCACCATTTGCACTTTACACGCGCAATAGCGAAAACCGCCTCCATTAAATGGCTACAGTGGAAGCAATGCTATAAATTGTTCCTTATTTATACCTAGTTTTTTAAATTAGTTTCAGCATTGGGAACTAGGAGTTTGGACATTGGAGAACGTTTTGAGTTTGAAATATTCTCTCTAGTTGGGGTTTTTCTGTTTGAATTCTTTGTAAAATAAAGTGGTGTTTCTGGGTTTTGCTAGTTTTACTAATGGTATTCCAGCTTCAAATATGCAGTTCGGGATGCCTAGAGGTGGAGAGGAATGCTCTCTTGGAATTCAAGGCTTCCTACAATTGTACTTATTGTTGCACTCAATTTAAAGGTGATCGATTACCATCATGGATATCTACTGATGATTCTAACAACTGCTCTTGGGAGCGAGTCCAATATAATGCTTCTACTGGACGAGTCATCCAACTCACTCTTAATGATATTGGTAGAGCACCAAACCCCACTAAGTACATTCAAGCATTATTTAAAAGAAAAATCAATCTCATTGGTGGCAGTAAACATAAAACTGCCACTAAAGGGTTGTATGTTACGTCAATTCTTTAGAAAACACCACTACATGTGTAGACCATTAGTAGCGGTTTTATATAGACCGCCAGTATATGTGCACACCACAAAATAGGCTTAATTACCACCCCAGTATTATCCATTGGTGTTTACCCCTATAATTAGTGTTAGTTTTGTTATCCGTCACAGGATATTCACACTATTAGTGGCGGTTTTACCATTTGCACTTTACACACGCAATAGCGAAAACCGCCTCCATTAAATGGCTGCAGTGGAAGCAATGTTGTAAGTGGTTCCTTATTTATACCTAGTGTTTTCAATTAGTTTCAACACTGGGAACTAGGAGTTTGGACCTTGGAGAACGTTTTGAATTTGAAATATTCTCTCTAGCTGGGGATTTTATGTTTGAATTATGTGTAAAAAAAAAGGGTGTTTCTAGGTTTCGCTAGTTTTAATTATTCCAACTTCAAATATGTAGTTCAGGATGCCTGTAGGTGGAGAGGAATGCTCTCTTGGAATTCAAGCTTCCTACAATTGGACTGATTGGTACACTCAATTGAAAGGCGATCGATTACCATCATGGTATCTGCTGATGATTATGACGGCTGTTCTTGGGAGCGAGTCCAATGTAATGCTTCTACTTGACGAGTCATCCAACTCATTCTTAATGATATTGGTGGAGCACTTGAATACATGAATTTGTACGAGGGGTACACCACTGGGTATGTAGGGCCCAATAACTGCAAAATAAATGTCACCTTAAATTTTTACTTTCAAAGAACTACAACACCTCAACCTATCCTATAATGGAATCTTGACTTGGATCAATAAGGAAGGTATGTATGTAGCTGTTGCTAGTATATATTATGCTTTAACGAATATCACTTTTTTCATTTCATATGCTTTAACATCAATAGATGCAGGTTTTTGAAATTTTAGTGGGTTGAGAAATCTAGAGGTCCTGGACTTAACAAGTAATTACTTCCACAACAGTATCTTTCCATCCATGAGTGAATTGAAGTCCCTCAAGATGTTGTCACTAGGAAAAAATTCAATGGATGGATCAATTCATTTAAGAGGTAACATAGTGTGACTCATCAATTATGGATGGATTAATCATGTAAGTGATCTGCTGTTTACTCATTATCATTGGATCCATCTATGCAGAATTTATATCTACCCTAGCTAACTTGAATCATTGTATCTGAATGGGAACTATCTCGACGCATCCACTTCGCATACAAAATAAGGCAAAAGATACATACATATATACATGATAATGTTACAACAAACTATTCTTAATTGCCTATCTAATCCTTAACTTTTTAGTTAGTCATATAAATGCTTTCGTATTCATAGGCTCTACAAGTTTGATTGGATTGAAAAACTTGGAGGCTTTTTATCTTTATCGGAATCACTTCAATAACAGTATATTTCCAATTTTGGGTGCACTGACATCCCTTAGAATCCTAACACTCGAAGATCAATACTTTCTCAAGAGAGCTCTAATGTCTCTTATGGAAGGTACCTATTTTTATTTTTTTTGTAAGTAAGAATACGTTGGCAATTGATCATGGTTATGCACAAGTGTTAAAGGCGTAGTGATTACATTAGCCAACACGATGATCCTTATGTTTTGTTTTCTGGGTACAGAAGTAGCTAACCTTCATGAATTGCAGTCTTTGGATTTGAGTTCAATGAATACGATTACTCCTCTAGAGTGATCCAAGGTACAAATCAATAGTTCAATTCTAGGAGAGTCCCAAGTTAGTCCTAGACTTTTGAAGAAGTGATATACCTGCTTCATTTTTATTTCAGGTTTCTATGGAATGAAGAAGCTTCAAGAATTGTATCTCAGTTGGAACTATTTTGAAGGGACCCTATGTCACATCCCACCTGCCGGTCTCAGTTACCCGCCCAACAACTCGTGGGTGCGATCCGTCACAAGATCCATGGTCTTACCCATCAATAATAATAAATGCGAGTAATAGATAATCAAGAACTAGAGCTAGCTCATATAATTAATCAAAAGGATTACAGGAGTCCAAATACTCTAATTAAAGAATCAAAGAAAGAATCAATGTTCAAAAGTAAAATCAAGTTCAAAAGAATATCGAGTTCAACGGAAGCAATCAAAATAAACTAAATAAGTTTCTTTCCAATTTCTTTCTCTAAAGCTAAATAATGTGCTTCATGAATAGCAAGAAATGGAGTTCTCCAATTCTTCTCCATATGATCCTCAAAATGTCTGGCAATTTGCCTCCTTCGGCCATCAATGGGTGTTATAAGCGCACTCCAAGCATCAGCAGAAGGTTTCATGCAAGCTATCTCCATCTCCCACTGACAATGCCACATCTTCTTCAAACAAGAGGGTTTGATCATATGAATTCTCTCTAATTTCCAAGGACGTGAAACCATCTATACAGCTTAGTATAACAAACAAAGAAAGGAAAGTTTTCTGACGAACTCAGTAAGGATAACACAATTCTCATCCATATGTCAACACAATCAGCAATGCATATATGATATGAATGATATGCAATAATATGAATGCTACTAAGATCTAACCATGCTAGTCTCTAGATAGTTGACATGCTTTAAGATATAACACCACCCTCCTCTAGGTAGGTCTAGTCACTCTGATCCCTCACGGACTGATTACCTCTATTGGGATCTCGGACAAAGGGATCAAGTCCTCATCAGGCTTCCATGGCTGGGGTTTAAGTCAACACTCTCTTACCACGACCATTGGCATGAGTACTGGCGCATGTCGAGGTTTCTAATGAAAAGCAAAATCATACTGTTAACACACTATATGAAGTCTAGATACTTCCCCTATAGCACCAACCAACTCGTTTCCGTATCCTTTGCAACCTAGGAATGAGAACCCTCATGGACTGGCTACCGTTGTTGGACTCCATTCCCTAACCCTATGGTCATCCACATATTATTGGGGCGGAAAGCTCTCATGACTCCTCACGACACTCAGGCCGCTCCTTGGATGTCCATGAGCCTAACCCTAACATATGCAACCTTACCATTGCATGAACAACAGTGGACCACTAAGTCTTCGCACGGACTGGCTATCGCTATAGGATGAAATAGAGTCACGTCACCACTGTCACGGGTCATTCAGCTTCAATCACCCTTGATTAGATCCATCCTTTATTCTAATGCAGGGATTCATTTTCGGACAGGATCCTCTCAAACACATTGATTAGGGTATATAACCAATCACAATTAGGTTACCCCAACATAAAGGAGTCGGATCTACACCAATCCAAAGTTGGAAGAAGAGAATTGAGTGAAGGGATTCACTTACCTCAACCAGATTTGCAGACAGACGAGGGAAACAGACCCAGATCTCAATCCACACTTTCCTCACCTTCTAGCACATGTCTTCTACCTCCTAACCGATCCACAACAGCAATCTCGAATATAATAATGAGTTAAAAACACGAGATTTGCTATTTATAGAGGACAGGGGGCAAATTAGGGCAAAATCCCGCAAGATCATGGCGATTGCTTTGGGCGGTTGATTGGGCCAATCAACCGCCTTAAGCAATCGCCCCCTTGTACATTGCTACACTTGGGTGCTTTGCTCAAGGGGTTGACTCCGAACCTTAACCTAACCCTAAACAACACATGGAGGAGGTCTTACCTTCAATTTGAACATCACCAAACAACTCTTGACTTCCACCAGGGATCCAACTTCCCAGCAAGGTAGGTTCATCATCAAGAGAATGATCCATGGGTTCAGGGTATGGATTATGGACTTCTTTCCGGACACTCCACAACTTAATCCGACTTGACCTTTGGGTTATCGAACTTGCAATATGGATTCTCGGTTAGAAATATTGGGGTTGTTACATGATGGATGTTTGCAGCTTGCTTGATTTGGGTTTAAAAGGTCCAAATTACACTTGGTCCAACAAAAGGAAAGGTATTGCCTCCATTCGTATAAGACTTGATAAGGCTATCTAAAACCCAGCTTGGAGGTGTTTGTACTGCAATGCTAGTGTTTTTGTTATGCCAACATGTGGGTCGAATCACCAACCCTTAATCGTGGACACAATGGGTGCAAAGTGTTGATGCAAATGTCCTTTTAGATTAGAAAGTGCTTGGTTTCGTCACCCAGAAGCAAAATTGGTCATGAGCTATATTACTACAATTTCATACAAACTTCTGGTGAATGGAATCATTAGTGCTCCAATATCACCATCTAGGGGAATTAGATAGGGGGAACCACTTAAAACCTAGTATTTCATTTGTGTTCCCAAGGCTTAAGTGCATTGATAAAGAAGGCTGAGATAACCTCCTTAGTAAAAGGAATCAACATAAAACAGAGGTCCCCTCCTATCTCACATCTACTCTTTGCTGATGATGGTTTATTATTCTCAAAAGTTAAGTTAGACCTTATTTGCAACTTGAAATCAAGTTTGGATAGTTATTGTAGAGCTAGTGGAAAGGCCATAAATCTACACAAGAGTAACTTGGTGTTTAGCCCTAACACCCCTTTGAAATTTGTGAGGTGGTTCTCTAGGGTACTAAAAGTGTCACACTAAGCAACCAACAAAGTACCTTGGGCTTCCCCCGGAACCAGGGGCATCAAAAGCTCAAGATTTCAAATATGTTGCGGATAGGGTCACACAAAAATTGGAAAGTTAATCTCTTGTCACATGTAAGGAAAGACATTCTACTCAAATCAGTTGTCACGACTATGCCTCAATTTGTTGGGTCCCATTTCTTGCTTCCAAAGTCTATCCATGATGATATGAGGAAAGAGTCTGCAAATTTTAACTGGGGAGTGGAAGAAGGAAAACCTAAAACACATTGGGTATCTTGGGAGAGGTTGTGTACATCAAAAGAGACAGGGGGTCTTGGACTTAAAGATTTGGCTCTACAAAATGTGGCAATGTTGGCAAAGGTGGCTTATAGATTGTGGTCACAACGGGACTTATTATGGGCTAAATTTATAAAATCCATCTACTACCCGAAATGTGACTTCCTCCATGCTAAGAAAGGAAACCAACCTTCTTGGGCATGGTTAAGCATTTTTGAAGAAAGGAAGGCTCTATTACCTCATCTAGTATGGAGAATTGGTCTTGGGAACTCTATCCAAATTTGGGGTGATAGGTGGGTCTCTGGACTTCAAGGTTACACTCTAAATCATCCAAGGCCTAAGGGTGTGGGCAACAATGGGTTTCAGATCTAATTGATCCTCAAGAGAGAAAGTGAAAAGTTGATTTGATTCAGCAGCTTCTAGATCCATTAGTCTATTCCCACATGATGATGAGTTATTTTGGGCTGGATCTAAGGATGAAAAGCTCACAATCAAATCAGTGTATCACTCCTTATCTAATGCAAAGGAAAAAAACTCGGCCAAGAAAGCATCATCTTCAGCATGTCCTACTTGGAAACAAATTGAGACCAGCACTTGCAAATTCATATGGAAATGCCAAACCATCCCGAGAGTTAAACACTTTATGTGGCGAGCTTGTGCAAATGGCTTAGCTACTGGAGCCGCAATTTGGCGCATGAATATGAAAGGTGAGCAAGGTTGCTTGAGGTGTGGGGAGGAATTGGAGTCAACATACCACATTTTCTTCAACGGCCCCTTTGCAAAGGCATGTTGGGTGGCATGTTCGCTTAGCTATATAGGCTTGGCTCATGGCCCAACCCAAATACATCTTTAGCGACTTTGGGTTAAAAACCTAAAAAAATGTATTCAAAGGCCCAAAAATAGAGCCCATGAATTTTACTCCTTGTGTTTCTAGATGTGTTGGAAATTATGGATTGCCAAAAATGACCTCATCTTTAGAAAGAGATCATGGTCTCCGATGGAAGTTGCAAAGTTAGCAGAAGAAGCAACCATGGAATTTGCTCTAAATCCAAAAAGCAAAACGTTTCAGGGACCTTGTATTTCTGTTAACATGGCAAAGGAATGGACTCCCTTTCCTCATGGTTCAGTTAAAATTAGCACAGATGCAACACTTAAAAGTGGAGGTAAAGTAGGAGGACTCAACTTCATTATAAGAGATTTGAGAGGTAGCCCTTTGTTCGCAGCATCTCATATTGCTCATTTTGATAATATCCTGGTGGGGGGAATCCTTAGGGCTTAGAAGTGGTGTTCTTCAAGCCATAGCAAAGATTTATGATCTTGTGCACTTGGAATCAGACAACCTAGAGCTAATCAAATGCAGAAAAAACCATGGATATCCCATCCCCTAATGCATCAAATATGTTGTGGAGGATATTAGGGAGAGGAAGATTGGTTCTACTTTTTTATCTGTATCTTTTTCTTATATTCCTAGGAGTTGCAACAATGTTGCTGATATCCTAGCCCGGAGAGTACAGGGTCTTTCAGGCAACACTGTGTGGCTTTCGTCCTCTCCTTGGTTACAAAGTCTTTGTACTGTTGTTCCCTAGGCTCAGCCTGTCTAAATGAAAGTTTGGTCACAAAAAAAAAAAAAAAAAAAAAAAAGACAGCCCCTTTGGCCAACAAATGATCCTCGTTATTAAAGGATTTAAGAATGAAACGACAATAAATCAATAAATTATTATCTAAAGGAGAAAGAATATCATTTACAACAGTTGTCGCAACTTAATTCAAAGTAGCACGAAGACCATTAAGAGTAGTTACAACCATAAAATAATTTGAAAGAACAATAAAGGGGAAAAGACCATGGTGAGTAGCCACAAGAACACCGTCACAAATAGTTTCGACTTTACCTGTAATTGTTAAGAAATAAATATAATATTAACTTGCTGTAATAAAAGAACCATCTGAAGCAAAGAACAATACTCCATTCTTATTTACCAAAAAAAAAAAAAAACAATACTCCATTCTAAAGCTGTACATTTAGATTTCCCCATTACTCCCCAAAAAATAAATAAATGCATCAAACTGTCCCAGCCCCAATCAAACGGGTTGTGCTTCAGTGCTGCGCATTAAATGCGCAGCACGGTGAAGCGCACAGTCGAGATCGAAATCTCGACCGAAATTTCGATCTCGACCTTCCGTCTTGGTGTCGAGATAGACGGTCGAGATTTCGATCTCGACCGTGCTCTGCACATGCTGCGCATTTAATGCACAGCATGCAAGTCACACTACAATCAAACTGTCCCCACCCATCATGTCAATCAAGGTCAGGTTAGATTGGGATCGACCGAGATACCTTGAGTTCAGCCTAAGCCCTGGTTAGGCTTGGGTGAGTTAAGAAGTCTTAGGGTTTGACTAGGGTTTTGAAATTTTAGACTCCAAAGCACCAGCTGAGAATGGAAAAACCCAAATCAATGACATAGATGCAAGCCCTTAAATTGGTTGGTGCTGGAGGAATGGGGCACCGTTGGCAGCTCCATCGTTGACAAGCCCAGATCCATGGGAGAGTGGTTTGAGTCTTTATTAGGAAAGGGATTTTCCCAAACTAGCGATCATTACCACCATTACCTTTTTTTTTGCAAATGTAGTTATCCAAACAATAGGATTAGCTTTTGGACCAAACTATATGGAGGTCCATGTAATTTAAAGCAATGGTATCATTGTATATTTCTTTCCTTCTTTTTTTCTTTCGGTTAAAATGTCTATTACTTTCCTAGCTACTCACTAAAAATGATTCTTCACGGTAAGGGATACACAATTTAGAAGAGAATCTAGAAATATTTAGTAGGATTTGAGGCGACTCCATGACCATAGTTTGATTTATTTGACATAACCACTAAAGGGCCTGTTTGGTTGTATGAAAAATTTCTGAATTCACAAATGGGAGATTTATATCCGTTTAATTGTGTGAATTCTTGGATTCATGAAATCTACTGATTCACCTTTTTACACTAAAAATGTGAATCTATAAATTTATTGGCATGAGATGAAATCTAGAAATTTCATCTTTATTATAAAAATATTAAATATTTGAACCATGACTTCCATAAATATTTTTTTTAAATGAATTTACAAATTTCATTCTAAAGATTTAAAGTTTTGATCTCTTCTGAGGTGGGTGTTTGTCTTTATCAACTGAGCCAAATGGGATCAACGCATTAAATGTACTGTTCGGAGCAGCCGACGGCTCAGATTCAACGTACTGTTCAGATAAATCTATACCGTCTAATTAATCTACATACAAATGGTTAAATTTAAGAGAATCACGTAATTAAACGGTTCAGATTAAATCTAAACTTTATAATAAATTTAGGCCATCGGCTGCTCTAAGCGGCTCCCAATCAAAATCTGCCAACCACTTGGGGTTGAGAGAGAACTTTTTTTTTTTTTTTGGAGAAAAGGAGACTTTATATTAATTAAATACAAACATACGGAGGCAAAGACCAACCCCCCCCCCCCCCCCCCCGGGGGGGGCGGGGCCCTTTTTCCCCTCGTCCCTCTCTCAACTTGGGGTTGAGAGAGAACTTTTGGAAGCCATTTCGTTTACAAAGTTTGGGAAACTTCATTGGCCTGATGGTATGACTGGTCTACTAACAATATAAATGATGGATGGACCATCTGGATTGGGCTTGTCATACCTGACCCATATGTAAAAAGCCCTAGCTCAGCCCAATTATATCCCTGATTTGTGAAAAGTCACGTGCCAAAGTTATCAACCGAGAAGATATTTCAGGTACCGTAAGTGGCGATTGACAAAGCAAGAGCTGAAGCCTGGAACCGTACAACCACAAAGGCCATCCATTAACATTATTTCAGTGCCTGTGGACCACCTAGCCTAATGTGGGTTTGGACCACCTGTACATACATGAACGGGTCCTGCTTCAAGACCATCATGCCAAACAACTTCAGCCATTGGATGGAAATCTCGATCGAAATTTTAAATTCAACGGACTAAAATTTTGCATGACTTTCTTGCGCATTTAATGTACAGGACTGAAGCAATTTCATACATGAACATTATCCTCGCATAAAAAAAACACACCATCCATTTTTTTTTCACCCCCCACCCCCAGCCACTTCTGGAAGCCTAGGAAATGTGGGGATCATGATGAAGGGTGACCACAGATATAAACATCTATATAGATGACCACCCAACTGATGGACCATGTGAACTTCCACTCAATTCATGTGCACACACAAGAGATTGTATTAGGGTTTATTTGGTTACATGAATCCAGAGATTTCATGAATACGAGATTTATACTTGTTTGGTTGTGAAAGTCCTTAGGTTTATGAAATCTATAGATTTTTTGGCAAAAAAGAAAAGAAAAGAAAAGAAATTTAGAGATTTATCTTTTTATACTAAAAATGTGAATATGTAGATTTATGGGTAATGAGAGATTTCACCTCATACTATTAAAACACTAAACATTTGAGCATTCACAAAAATCATGTCGACCAAACAATTTTTCATAATGAAATTTACACAAAATCAAATTAACCAAACAATTAATTTTATGAAATATGACTCCATAGATTTGAAATCTCCAGACTCGTGTAACCAAATAGGCCCCAAATACTCAGAAATTAAATTGCAATACAATTGAAATTTGAACATCTTTGGTTTATTTAGAGAACTGTATGTTGTAACCGAGCAAGCCACCAATATAAGAGATTAAATCATGCATTGAGTGTTGCCTTTAAGGTTATTGCACATTATTGTTAAATGTTGTTCAACATCACTACTTCCAAGAGAAGACAATCTCCAACGAGAAGATGAAGTAGTTTTTCTAGTTCCTCAAAAGAATAAAATGTTAAAGCACAAAAAGTAAGGTAGACTTAAGAAAGATGATAAACCTTTACCTTTACTTACAATAAATTAGAGGGTTAGTAGGACGGTTAAGAATCTCATCTCTCAGTAAAGAGATGTGGGTCGACATATATATTTAAATACTCCCCCTATAGAAAGCTCTTGTTGAAAAAGAGAGAGAGAGGGAAAAAGAAAAAAAAAACTTGACAAGAAATTAAGCGCAAGCAAACAATAATGCAATGTGTGTATAATATGAATATATTAGTATATTGCGTATGCAAGGGTAGGGTTAAGTTTGTTTAGACCCAACACCAAATTTTATGCCCATTGAACCCAATCAAATGTGTTGACCCACTTCTCCATTATGAGGATAATCAATTATCTACTAACATAGAATCAATTATCTTGACCCAACATTTCCCACTAATTGGAAAATGAATTACCATATTGACTTTATGGCTATGAATTGAAATTAATACATTTAAGCTTTTAACCGCACTTAATAGCCATAAATGATCACGAAGGTACGAATAGAAATTTAGGGTCATTGGTAACCTATACTTGAATTTGAGTAAATTTTATCTAATAAAAAAACCTTAAGGTGTTTAAGGCTACCATGTCAATTTCAATTGATGTTCCCAACCAACTCACCACCCATATTCAAAATCATGCATGGCTGATTATAATCTTTAACTCATGGGCCCACACACAAGTGAACCAATTAAAAAAAAAAAACTAAATTGAAACTTAATATAAAATTAGTTTCATTTTAAAATAAATCTAATATTTTTATGTCGAAAAAACAAGAAAGGGAAATGAAAAGTCAAAATGAATTAAAGTTAAACATTGTGTTTGTTACACGATACTTTAGTTGCATCCCCCAATTTCAATCATCATACTTTAGTTTTTTGAGAAACATCATCATCTATAACATATTTTATGTGTATGATACACACTATAGATAATTTTGCTAACATTCTTTTGAGTACAATTGAGGCATTATTCTATATTTCAAATGGTAGAAAAATGAGTGGTAGTATTTGTTAAAATTGTTCGTTCTTTTGTTCTATAAATGTATAAGAATAAACAATTATAAAATTGGTTTGGCAAATGGCTTTTGCAAAACATGTACAGTAATATATGTTTTGTTGAGGGAATATAAACTTGATAAAATGGTCCCAACAGTAAGGGTCTCTTGGACCACCCCCACCCCCACCCCCACCCTATTTGTATACCCCTCTACCTTGCTCTCTTGCCCCGTAACTTTGCACAAAAACAAGAATTCTCATTCGGTGGTGCAATTGGAAAATATTTCCATAAGAAGCTTTCCAGATGCCCATTTCCAAATAAACAAACCATCTCTTAAAATGAGAATATGTAAAATGGTTTTACACAATAACTGGTTTTCTACAATAAAAACCTTACCAAATGCATACTAAGCACCTCTCTTTTTTTTTGGTTTGGTTTGGTTAACATGGGTGTCTAGGCTTTTGGTTCAACTATTCCCACAGATCCATAATGACCTTATAGCTGCATGAACTGAGTCATACCAGGGTTGAATGAGAATCATTTGGTGGTGCTTTCAAAATATCTCTCTTCCAAAAAATCTAATGTCATCATTTGTGGTATTGTTATTAAAATTGCACTTACACTTACAGTTGTCTTGAATTACTGATCTAAAAGCCTATTGATTCCAAGGTAGTCATATCTCTAATGTAGCATTAATCATCACTTTCGCCTCATCCGGCAAAATGATACCATTTGCAAAGAACGACCTTTGTCTTAAATGCTCTTTGGTTAACTCATCTGAGAGAAGCACAAATCAACAAAAGGGTTAGAATTGATCTTTGACATAACTCAATTGTAATTAGGAATCCTTGCCCTCCACTCATTCAACAAGAGGTGTGGGGATGGTGATATGGACATAACAAGGGTAACTTTGGACATATGTAGGACCTAGTTTTTTTTATTTTATTATTTCTTTTGGGTTAAGAGGACCTAGAGGGGTTAGTGGGACCATTTTGGTGGATGAATTTTCTTGTATGAGTGGAGATAGACTTTCAGTTACCTTTATATAATTACAAGTTAGGATCCTCTATCTCCTTAGAGCGTGCTTGTGTGGTGAGCATCTAACAAGTGAACTGGTGCACCCACTTCTGTATGCATGCCAACCTAACTTTCAAGTGGAATCCGGATCATTTTCCCGTCGGGAGAGCATTCTGATGACTTATTGACCACAAAAATCAGTGGGTCCCACTGGTGAAAAAAAGTTTTTTTTTCCTTCTAAAAAATATTTTTCACCGTAGGCCCCACTGCTCTTTGTGGTCAGTAATAAGTGCTCCCCATCGGGGTCGCTGATCCAAACTCTTCTCAAGTGCCCCCGCTTGGTAGATGTGGTTCAGGGAGAGAATCTTGAACTTGTATAATTACTTGAATCCTATCTTTCTGCAAGAGCATATTTGACCTAATTTTTCACGTTAAATTTTTTATTTTTCGGGTAAACTTTTTTTTTTTTTGGTAAACCTTCGGGTAAACTTTCTTCACGTTAATCACCACACAGTCCACACTATCAACGTGTCATTTATATATTTATACTTCTAACTACATCATCTTTGTGACGTCACCGGGAAAGGAAAATGTCTGTGACAAAACGTCATCTAGTTGTAGTTTCCACGATATGGGCTCCTCGCGGGCATTGGAAACCCCGACCGCCGTGTCGGACGAGCAAAGCACAGCCACAAGCTTACAACATGGCAGGTAGCACATGTGGGCCAGGTTGAAAGTCTGGCTCCCTGGCTTACTCGTGAGTCTGATTCAACCCGTACACTAGAATGAAACGAAACTTCACTTTCTCTCGCCGTCCTTTCCAGCCTTTGACATGTGGTCAGGTTTTTTTTTTTTTTGGGCATATTTTGGGATATCTGTGATCCAAATGCAAGTGCCTTGGATCATGAACTTCTCTTTGCCCTTCCTTGTAAGTTGCAACTAAGGCAGAGCCTTTCTGGCCGACCTCCTCACCCTCCCCAGAACGATACGCAGGCACTTCGCGTAAGCTTGGAAAATGAGTAGTCAGGTGCAAAGCTTGACTTCTTGGACATCACCGATTCCGAGGTTGTACAGAACTTCCTCTTCTTCTACTTCAAAGAGGTGATGTCATGGATTTCTTCCTTAATTTCCTTGCTTGGTTTTGTATTTACTTCTTCGAGTTCCTTTTGAATATCTATTTTATTTTTTATTGAATGGACGGAGATTTCCAGCATTGGTTCATTTTTACTGCTACTCTTTCATTGTTAACATTTCGAGTTAGGGAGACTTCAATCTTTATTGATATGTTTCTGGTTCTGCCTGCGCTTCGAGTAATGGGTGGTTAGTATGGGTTTTAGATGCTAGTTCCATTCTGGATGAGTTGGTGCAGGATTAAAGCGCTAATTCCAAAATCCTCCTGTTAAAGGAGAATCTTGCATGTCAGCCACTGTTATATTCTTCACGGGATTCTCTTGAAGAATTATAAATCGAGTACAGATAGGATGTGTGTACTTTGATGTCTATCTCTGTTTTAATATACCAGGAGAAATGCCCTCCTCCTGACGGGTACCTATTTCTAGATTTCAGAGCGTAGACGACGACCCAAGATTCTAAGTGCTTCCTGACGAGGCTTAAAAGTGAGGCAATCTCAGTATTTCAGGCGAAGTTGGTGTAGTTTGTTGAAAATTATTCAATTGTTCTACATCTAATGCATAATGGTCTGTCAACTATTTTTCAGCAAATCTTATAAACACACAGTGGAATGGCAAACTAGACTTTTATAGCTGACTAGAAAAATTGGCATAAAGGGTTCTTCAATTGCATCATTTAATTACTTTTAGTGGAGGAATTTTTGGAATATATAAGCTAATAGGATAATCTTAAGGTTTAGCCTGTGTTTAGGGTTATATATTCCAAAAGTTGCTCAAATAAAGTTATTAAAGGATGCAATTGACGAAGCTGTTATGCCAACTTTTTAGCTTTTGTTTAGGTGGATGATAAAAGGGATTGATGCCTAATTGGAGTCATGAAGATCAGCCTTGGAATCACTAGTTCAGAAGATAAGTAGACCAGAGGAAGAGTATATGGTCTGTAACTTAGTTACAGTAGGATGGATAATGAGATGGTTAAAATTGACGAGGTAGATTCTGTTTAGTGATCAAGTTTAAACATCTGAACTCATTCATAAATGAAGGTGGTGATATAGAGGATGATATTTCATAGAAAATTAAAATATGATGGAGAAAGTGGAGAGTTGAATCTAGTCTTGTGTGATTGACGTATTCCAAATGATAGTGTGGAATGCTGGACAATTAAGAAGGATCATATGGATAACTTCACTATGATAGGGATGAGGATGTTGAGATGGATGGATGGCAAACTAAGAAGGATAAACTAAAGAATGATTGAGTAGCCTTGAAACACGATGAGTTACTAGAAAGGCAGTTGAGATGGCATAGCCTGTTCAACAGAGGCTATATGAAAGCGTTTTTTAAAAAAAATAGGTCAATCAATAAAAAAAATGAGAAAAAGAAAACAGGAATAAACAAAGAAAGATAGCCTACTGAGGTTCCTTTGGATAGCCCCTAAAGGAAACAAGGAAGACCCTGAATGCAAGGCATCCCCTATCAACAAGATAGAAACAGATTATCTGTACTACAATCTTGCTGAAATATTATATGTCCACTCATCCTTAACAAACTTACACAGCTTCTCCGAGAAACATCATAAGGGTAAAAATGACTTCAAGAGATCCTGATACCAAATAAGTTGTATAATTGGCTGCCTGGTTTTGCTCCCTCCAGACATGCTGAAACTCATGCTGGTGTAGCTTCTTAGGAAGGACCAGGATTGAACCTTTCAAATGTTGCACCTTCCAAGACCCAACAGTCTTCCTACTCAAAAGGTCGACGACTGATGCCCAACTTGGGTCCAATCTGATAGAGAGCCTGATTCTGCGAAATACAAAAAAGAAAACTACTGTGAATCGTGAGCACCTGCACTCCGAATATTTACATGTCAGTGTCAACACCTGCAAAACATTAGATAGGACACCACCATCATTCCAAACGAAAACCACATAAGAGGCTCTATCTTGATATAAAGACCCATAACAGTGCAAGGCAACATCATCTTTGGGGATAGAAAACCAATAACAAGGCTTCAGAAATAAAAGAGCTACAGGCAGATGTAAAATGACCTTAGGATAAGCAGTACGGAAAAACATGCATAGCTTAAAAGTTGTAGTGCTGATTGGAGGAAATGGATCCATGCAACTGTTCCATTTAGCAGAGATAAGGTTGAGTTGTTGTTACAACTAGCATTGGAGAATGGTATTGCACAAGCAAGCAGGTTCTCACTTATTCTCTTATGATGCTGCCAGGCCTGGGCAAGCATTTGATATTGGATGATGACCTGCATATCATGTGATAAATTTTGCAGAGTCACACCCATTTTACTTTTATTAGTTTATATATTTGTGTATGTGTTTGAGTACCTCCTGTCATCATTGTTTTTGAAATCTTACTAAGATTCAATTTCATGGGGCTATGAAAAAATCCAGCAGTTGATGGATGTCTTATTGGTTTACATAATTGTCTTCTGATATATTTGTTATTGAGCTGTATAATATCCATTCCCAACATCTGTAGACTCATCGCGGTTTGCTTTTTTATTCCAATGATCTGCAAAGCTGCAAAAACTAGTCAATAGCTATAGTTAAACTTCACATCATCTTTATGAAATTTTAGGCATTAATTTCAGAGAGAGGATTATGGTTATTGGAGGTATTGCTGTAAATGAAAACCATCTACTACAAAATTCTTAAATGTTTTTTTGCCTTCAAGTTGTCTGGTATTTGTGAAATGTACTCTATGTCCAGCTCACAGCCTCCACATCCTTAAAGCCATAATTCTTTGAGTCTAAAAATGGTGCGACACGGCCCACACCCATTGGGTTCTGAAATGACCAACCCAACATCAATAACACAGGTCTTATGATTAGAGTTGGTCTGGGAGTTGCTCCCATAAGTGATAAGCTTAGAGAAAGTCATTTGAGGTGGCATGGTCACGTTCAACGGAGACCTATAAATGCTCCTACACGGAGAAGTGATATAATCCATATTGAAGGAACTAGAAGAGCTAGGGGTAGACCTAAGATAACCTTAGGAGAAGTGGTGAGAAAGGATATGTATAGCTTAGGCCTTGTATCTAGCATGGCCTCGAACAGAACTGATTGGAGGGCAAGAATCCATGTAGCCGACCCCATTTAGTTGGGACAAGGCTTATTGTTGTTGTTGTTGTTGTAGTCTTCTTGAGGGGCCCAAATGATGCAGTTTGTGGGGCAAGACAAAGTGCTTTTACTTCCACATACTAGAGTAGTGGAGTAGCGCTATTCATATACATCAATGCTGCCCTTTCTGGCAGTTTGAGCTTTTAGGTGAAGTAAAAGGGTAGGAACATTGTACCGGAACAGGGAGATCAAGTGTTCAGATTCCTGGAAGTGAATCAGACAGGGTTTCGCAGACATTCTTTTTTCTTGGTGCAAAATGCCATGTGAGATCCATGTGCAAGGATCATATGATCTTGGGCTGTATGTGTGGGGATTGTTGACACATTGACACTGACCTGCCATAACATTTCAAGCTTTTAGGTGAAGCGGTACCAAACAGGGACTGTCTAGTCTCCTCTCCAGCTGAGAATACATGTAGAGAAACCAAATTCTGGAGTTCTGACAGATGAATACACCTACTCTTTTCATCCTGTCTAGGACTTGGGTGTTCTGCACTCAAAAGACCCTCATAGGATTAAAGCCCTTTACAGCTGAGTCTGTATTAGTTTGGAATAGGAGAATAATGGTGGTAAATAATGTATTCTGTACAGTATCTGTGCCTTTTCTGTCCCTACAAGATAGAATATCTCAGAAAGGATAATGAAATTCTTTGATTGGTCTTATTTTCACTTCAGGGGCATTGTTTTGAAAATTTACCAGTTGCCTTCATTTATCGTTGGTGGAAGGTCTAATCTTATAGAAAAGAGTGAAAATTAGCAGAACCTTTACCGTAAATAGTGTTAATAAAACATTTTTATTTGTGGCTGACATTGTGTTACGTTACCTACTTGAACGTTTTGATGGCAGGTGTGCTTCTGGTTTTTTCTTGACTCCCCATCTCTGCTCTTTTTCATTTCTTTTCTTTGGAGTTGGGGCTCCCGTTGAATTTTATTGCTCTCTTACAGTCTCACTTTACCAAAGTGGAAAGAAGTATAGCCCTCTGGTACTATTAGCAAGGATAATAGTAGATTCCAAATTACCCAGAATCCCATCTTCTGGAAGAGGAGAGGAAAAAATCTGGCCCACCAATGCCAGCTCCTCCTCCTGAGTTTGTTCAACCCTAAAATTCAAATCCGAATTGTCCTCAATAATCTCTCCCTCCTCCACTAATTCCTCTTGCATTTCTGCAAGGGTTGCAAAGAAGTTTTGTTCCAAATGGGACTTCCTCTTTTCCTGTGCAGTATACCTCCTTTTGTTGCTCATCCCTAGGTTGGAATCTGCCACATCACTTCCACCGTCTCTTTCCTTCTCACGCTGCCTTTCCCTGTTTCCTCCCTCAATTTCCAGGTGCAATTGGCAATAATTGGGTGACTACCCTCCAGCCAAAAGGGTCCTCAACTGCTCGTCTCCAATTGCTTAGGCATTTTGCTATAAAATGCCCAAACACCTGGGGCACAGTAGAAAGAGGAGGTCTGGATTCATACTGAACCTGCTGATAAAACAAAACCCCCTGTGTACCAATGACTGGAATTGAAGACGGCAGCTTCCTTTGAGCTTCCACTTCTGCACCCAGATGAGCGTATGACATCCCTGTCCTTGGATTTGGTCATCTAGTTTGTCATCAAAGGCTTCCCGATAACACTAGCTTTTGCACTCAATAGATTACTCAGGAATGAGATTCAAATTGGCACTGAGGACCACTCAATATGCTCTAACACCCCATCTGGACTCTAAGGTCTCACAATAATGGTTTCTTCTGCACAAGCCAGGGTCCTCTTTCAAGTACCTTTGTCTGATCTCCTTCTAGGCTGAATTGGAAAAAAAAGAACTCACTTTGTAACAAGTTATCAGTAACAGTACCAGACAGCATAGCATGAAATTTTGTGAAATTTCACCATCTTGGTAAGTACCGAAATGAAGTAGGCTCCAAAATGAAAAAGTTCAATATCTTGGCGAAATCTTGCTGAAATTTCGGTAGTTTCGGTGAAATTTTGGTGAATGTTGGAAATTTCGCCTAAATCTCGAAATTTCAATGAAATTTATTAAAATTCCAAAGGGCTGTACCATACAAGACTTATGGCTATGGATATGGGTATGATGGTTCATCTGTTGGTTCCAGCATCATGTTTGCATATGGGTATGGAGATGGATCAGGTGCATCATTTGTGAACTCCATTTTTAGATATCCATCAAGACCAACACAACTAGTTATGCCAGTTTTATGACCATGTTATAGTCCATGGCCATATGACACCTTCCCTAATGTGGGATATCTACTTAATGTTGATGATGGTACCTACAGAAGGCTAGTGATGGACTATATGGATAACTTTATCTGTACCATGTCATGACCTGCTTATGTCCAATATTCAGAGTACTCCTTCATGACTTAGGGAATGGATCCAGCCCGACATATGAATTCTACTTGTGTTGCATTAATGAAAATTTTAATGTTGTTTTGCATTATATCCATATTTACATTCGTGAAAATGCATGTTCCGAACATGTTTCGCCGGTATACAGCAGGACATGTGCTGATTAAGAACACCACTTAAATTAGGTTTTAGGCAAAAATAACACTTCCATTGTATTTATTGGCCTCAAATTAGGTTGGATGTCTGAAACAGAAAAAAAATCCACCGAAATATTGTGTTGAAATAAAAAATTTTTCTTCCAAATTTCCACTGAAATCTTGGTGAAATTTTGGTATTTTAGTTATCTTGCCAAAGGGCGAGATGGTGAGATAAACGAAATTTCGGACCTTGCCAGACAGCTTCCATTGCTTCAAAAGCATCATGGTTGTCAAAGAGTCCACCTAGGTGCCTAGACCCCTTTTTAGGTCAAGACGATGCCTTGGTTTTCGTTGCCTTTTATTGCCTCTCCTCGCCTTGTCGCCTCCACAACCATGAAAAGCATACTCCTTTGCATGGAGGAAAGAAGGTTTGCCTCCAAGAAAGTAGCATACCAATGGCCCCCTCCATTTTTCTTTTCTTCCACTGCGGCTGTATCACAAGCATTTCCTTTGACTCCATCACTGCAGACTGGAGTCTGGAGGAATAAACTCTGGCTTCAGACCCTCTGCTGAACCCCTAATGGAGCTATTCACAAATAGATCACTCCATGCTACCCCTTTCACTGCTGGAGGAATAGGAAGGGATAGCTAGGGCCTTCGGCCCTCCCTTAATCGAACCAGAACTCCAAAACAGGATAGATCAAAATGCTAAACAACGTTCTAGCTCAATCAATCAATTAATTACTAAACCAACCAAGCAGTCTGTTTGTGAAATTAAAAATAACTGCAAGCGCACGATATCGTGTAGCTAACAGGTCGATCTCAAGGAGATATGCCACTTTAGAATTAACCTCTTAATGATAATGCGAGAGTGCAATGATTCAAAGATTTTAACTTATTAATTAAATTAACGAGCGGTCCTAATCCATACATCTAATGCAATTGAATTGATACGAAAAATAAAGCAAACATAACCAACGCATAATTAATAAAAGGCAGAAAAAAGTGCGAACAATAAATAAATAAAAATAAAAGGGAAGTGATCCGAGTGTTAGCTCTGGATCTAGGGAAGGGGAGTATAATTATAATGACTTTGACTGTGGACCCTTTGCCATAGCTTACACTCCACTGATCGGGGGAACGGATATTAGATAAAAAAAAATTGCAGAAAGGAAATAATCAAAGCAATAAAAGGAAAAGGGAAACCTTAACCAAAGAGAGGCACTAATATAGGCATCTTTGATCAAGGACCCAGGGGAAGGGAGAACAATAAATAAACGCTGAAAGTAAATTGCAAAAAGTAAATAACAGAGTAATATAATAGGATAAAGGAAACCTTAACCAAAGAGAGGCAAGATTGTAGGCATCTTTGATCAAGGACCCAGGGGAAGGGAGAACAATAAATAAATGCTAAAAGTAAATCCTAAATTAAGAATATGGAGGGGTAGATAGAAGCGGGAATGGAGGGGGGAGAGAAGATTATTAAAGAAGGTTACTTACTTGCATCTTTAAACTTCAAATAATAAAAAAGAATTGAACAAACGATTCGAATCTCAACCAACCCTAGATCTGCAATTGCTAGACCCAGAGAAAAACGAATCCTCAAACTTGAAACTTGATCTAGATCTGCAATTGCTAGACCCAGAGAAAAACGAATCCTCAAACTTGAAACTTGATCTTGAACTTGAACTTGAAATTACATTACATAGAAAAATTAAACCTAAACATTCATTCTAGAAATTAAAATCTCACGAAAGCAATCGAAGAAAACTAAAGAAAGCCTAAAATAAACTGAAGAGAAAAGAAAATGTGTTCTTCTTAAGCTTTAAAACACGTTCTCCCTTGATGGAGTATGCTCTACTTTTATAGAGTTTACATGGGATATGAATCTTGACAGAATTTGAATCAAACTCAGAGTTCCTATTTGACTCAACCAATTAGGGTTTTGGTGTACTAATCGGACTGGCTTGGAGAGATCAAATGCACAATTCCACCGTTGGATTTGAGGATCAAGAAGTCGTGAAGTTCTCCTACAAAAATCAGCTCGATCGGACACTGGATGACTGTTCGATGAAGGGCTTGATCGAAATTGGACAGAGACATTCAAAAACGGGATTTTTCCCTCTTCCTTCTCTGAATATAATTCTTTTTCTTCTTTTTCTTTCTTTGATCAAATCAATAAGATATTGAAGTATGCAGGGACTCTTTTCTCCATTAGGACTCTCTCAATAATATCTCTGTAGATTTGATTAATAATTAATCTCAGCCGTAGATCAAAATTTGCTTCTTTATCTTTAAAATATTTTGGAGTTGGCCCATAATCACATCTCTAGCCCATCATGCTCTAGATCAGGCCCATTTTCGCACTTGAGAATTTGAACGAACCTCTTGACGTGTAAAATTGCATGATTCATACCCAAAACTCCAAATATTTGCTTAAATCTTGAAAAGTCCTAAAATCTGCAAAAACAACATAAAACCCAAGGTAGCTCCACTCTAAGTGTGTAAAATGCATGCTTTATGCCCTAAGATTTCACACATAAATGTGCTCATCACAGTCAATCCATCAAACATTCACAAACAAACAATCAATCAATCAATCAATCAATCAATTAGACTATACCGAGCAACTGAGCAAAGAAACATATGGGTAGTTAGTCTGCAATAGATTCTAATTGGGCGAGAGTAATCCACTTGTATGATTTCACGCTGGATTTAATTTTTCTATGTTTCCTACAATTTAGGATTCTTTAAAGATCATGCATGCTATTACTTGATTAAGTGTTGCTTGACTTCTTATGCCTATCGTATCCAAGTCAATACATACATACATACATATATATGCATGTATATATATGTATTGTTCATTGCTTACTGTTAGTGCAGTATCCCTCATGTATGTTGCTACCCTCTAACTATACCACCTGTAGGTGTACTTGAAACCTACTTTAGGCTTGTTCTTGTAGGAAAACTTCAGTCTCTAGGTTGCATCCTACATCAATACTGAAGTATCATAATATTTAGGGAAAATTTCAGGGACACCCCTGGATAATTGGTGAAAAGCGCAAAGACCCCAAATATCCCCAAATATATCGGAGACACCCCAAAATGTTTCTTAAATTTGCACAATGGTACACTCTGTTAACAAAATTCCGTTAAGTCATGGTGAGATAATTTCATAATTCCTATACTTCCCTTAATCTCTTGTGACTTTACAATGTTGCCCTTGGAAAAATAGAATCCTGAATTTCATCTTCTTTCTTCCTCCATGTGTTCCTTCTTCCTCATTCATCATTTTATATTATATGATAAGATATTGAATAATACAACTAAGGGTATATTTGTCATTTTCTCTAACTAATTAACGGTTCTAATGGAAAAGGGGGTGACTGCCAATTTGGCATAGTTTTGGGATGCCCATGCTTTTCACCAATTATCTTTGGGGTGTGCCTGAAATTTTCCCTAATATTTGTTGTGAACAATGTAATCTGATGAAATTATTGCTGGATCATATGCTTAAGCTCTAAAAATGTTAGCAGCTATATAACTTAACCGAAGTTCTTTCTAAAATTGAACTGCAATTTTGGTTATTGATTTTTGCTGGACAATTATAGTCACTTGTACATTGATATTGACAAGATATCTTACTTCCAGAAATTTTATTATGATACAATGTCGGTGGACCCAAAGTTCAGCATTGCATGCATGCTCCTTTTGGAGACATTCTGAAGGTGAGTAACGCTGTTTTTTGAATTTTGAAATTATTACTCATGCTGTCATGCATAGTAGCATATTATGCTTGATGTCATGCTTTTTTTTTAATTTTTCCTTTTTTAAACATATTCTTGGTTAGGTTTCCTAAGTTGAACTTTTGACAGATCCTTTACAACTGATCCCAAGTACGAAGCTCTTCTACTTTCTTTATGGGCTATTAATTTAAAAAGGTTAAAAGATATTCATGAGCTATGATGTCTTTCGGAAGATGACACAAACAACTCGGATAGAGGGAAAATTATGTCTAATATTTACATAATGAGATAAACTGACAAACACAGTAAGTGATTATTTGATTATTATATGTCAGGTGAAATATGGACTTGAAGACCAAACTGTGATCCACTTGGTGAGTTTGGAGCTTTGATTCTTTTCTCCTTGGTTTACTTACATCCATAGAAAATCCAGCAGTCTAGGATTGCATCAGAAGTATTGCAAGTTTGCAACCATATATGAAGGTTGTTCAGAGCATAATTCAGAAACTGACTGAGATAACAAAATTTCATACATTCTGGTCAGGCCAAAATGAGATTGTATGTTGTAATGAAAAAGATGCAATATTTTGGAAATTTTGGTTGACTCATTCGAAGTTGAAAAAATTTTGGTCTAAAAATTGGCCCAGCAAAAGCTTGGTGGGAAAAAAAATACAATGTTTGGTCTGGTTGAAATGGCCTTCTGCTGAAATGTGATTTAATCCCATGATTTAGAGTATGTAGTAACATTTTCTCTATTACTAAATAATAAAGATCGACTTCCGTTGTAATTATTTAGAAAATTCCTCCTAGATATTTTTGCTTTTTTTTTTTTAAATGAATTTTTCTATATGTTGTTTCTGTATATCATATATTATATATCCTTGCTTAACATACGACAAATATCTCTTTAATATTATGTATCCTTGCTTTGGTTCTTTTGAGGTTATGTTATTTAAATTTGTGAAGTGCCTTTTAGCATTTATGCCTATCTTTCTTGAGCAAACACGGTAAATTTAAACCAAAACCTACGCAGTTATATAGGGAGGCTTCATGGAAGAATTAACTAACCGGTTAACAAAATCTTTTGTAGATAGAAGTTAAAGTAAATAAAGAGAGAAGCAAGAGAGAGGAAGACTCCACGATATTGCCGTGGAGCTTCACAGAAAACTTGTGAAGCCTCCAATGTCTTGTATCTTTGTTTATATGATCTAATTACATGCCTAATGAAACTAGGAAAGTTAAAACAGATTACAACTTGAATTAAAATAAGAAGTCCTTCTCAAATTCTAACCAGGCACTAATTCTCGATGGGACTATTTTGTCCCTTAAATGCCCTTTAATGGTCCCCCTCAAGCTGGATTTTATATGTTGGTCATGCCGAGCTTGTTACAAATATAATCAACCCTTGCGCTCCCCAATGCCTTAGTAAATAGATTTGCTAATTTTTCCCTTGTATGGACATGACTGGGAGATATCAATCCTTGCTGTAGCTTCTCTTGAACAAAATTACAGTCAACTTAAATGTGAATGTAATAGTATAAAAACATTTACTTAAATGATATTTGGCATAATATCTTTTTTTTTTGGGTGAATAAATAATATATTAAATGACAACAAGAGGATACAAAAAAGATGAAAGAGGGGGGGGGGAACTGATCAAGAAGAGGATCATAAGGTAGTAGAGAGCCCCTAGAATCTAACAATAAAGTCGAGTCCTTGGGGAATTTGCCATTGGGGGGTGGGGGAGAGACAAAAGCCTAGGAGAAACATCAAAACAAATGGCCTTCCAAATCAAGTCTAAGGGGCAAGATTTCGAGGTCCATCTCCTGAGGTTGCGCTCCCACCACAAGTGGTGGATGGTAATTCCAAAGACTAGCTTACCTACTTGGTCGCAAATAGAGGAACTCAAAAAGATTCTCAAGATCCAATTCCAATCACTAGCAAAACCACGAGGGCGCCTCGACCAAGGCCAAATAGAGGAGATGGCTAAAGACCAAAGCAAGCAGGGGAAAGGGCAAGAGAAAAAAAGGTGATCGAAGTTCTCTGAATCTTTCCCACAGAAAATGTAGGTAGGGTCAACCAAGATGTGGCGGCTAATAAGGAAGGTTTGGGTGGGGAGAGCTAAGTTGAGGGCTCTTCAAAGGGTAAGGGAATGGCGAGGGATATGGCCTTTGAACTAGAATAAAGGGGCTCAGGGGACATGAGGAGATGGGGATCGGATGAGGTTCCAAGCTGAAGAGGAAGTGAAGGCTTTGGTGGGAGAAGGAAGCCATATGGTGAGGTCAAAAGCAGAGGATGAGAGGGAAGGGAGGGAATCCCAGACGTGCATGAGGTTTGGGTGGGGGGAGGGGGACCAAGAACCATTAGTGATGAATGAAGATAGGAGGGAGGTTCTAGGGATGTGGGTATCATAGGCCGAGTGGGGACCGAGAAGAGAGTACAAAATGCCCATCGGATGCCATGGATCAAGCCAAAAAGAGGTGGAGGATCTTGAAGATACTACGATAGAGATAGCTGGCAAGGCCCTAGGGCGGAGGATGAATTTTCTTTAGACCCAGGAAGGGTTAGAGGGGTTAGGGGAAGTACAGATGGAGTCCGATTTAAGAAGGTAGGAGTAGACCTAGGAAACCCAGATGGAGTCTTGTTTCGAGGCAATTTTCCAAATGAGTTTCAGAAGGCAGGCTATGTTGACATCCATGATGCGATGGATGCTAAGGCTTCCTTCAGAGGTTGGGCGGCAGGTATGGGACTAGCTGATAGGGTGGAGGAAGCGGGAGGACTCTTGGCCTTTCTAGAGGAAGGCGTAGAAGAGGGATTCCATGGTGTGGATAGAGGATTTAGGAAGGGAGAAAATTCCACACCAGTAGAGATAGGAAGATTGAAGAACCGATCCAATAAGCACCACCTTACCGACAAAGGAGAGAAGCTTTCCTTTCCAGAGTTGGAGCTTTTTCCTGATGTGGTCCAGCATCAGGGAGCAGTGGTGGCGGGTGAGCCTACCAGGGATGAGAGGGAGACCAAGATAGGTAATGAGGAAGGACCCTTGTTTGAAGCCAGAGAATAGGAGGAGGAAGGATCGAATAGAATTTGAGACACCCGTGAGAAAGATGGTAGGTTTCTCAAGGTTGACTCGAAGACCAGAGAGGGACTCGAAGGAGGAAAGGATAGAGGAGTGATCAACTTTGGAGAAAATCATAAGATCGTTAGAGGCAAGATGGGTAAGCTTTAGGGCTTTGCACTTGGGGATGGGAGAGATAAGGAGTTGATTAGTTTTGGCTTGGAGGAGGCAGGAGACAAATTCTAGAGCTAAGGAGAAGAAATAGGGGGCAAGAGGGCAATCTTGGCGGATTCCCACCTTGGAAGGAAAGAAGCTGACAGGGGAGCCATTGATGATGATAGAGAAAACAGGGGTGGAGATGCAGATTTTGATCCAATGGACGAAAGTGGGGGGGGGGGAAGCCCATGGCAGAGAGAACCTCGTTGATGAAGTCCCAATGGATAAAGTTGGAGGTCAACCTTTAGGAGGGCCACAAGGGAGTGAGTGGCACAGTCGAAACCTCTAACAATCTCTGCACAAAGGAGAATATTATCCGAGATACTACGACCAGAGATGAAAGTAGATTGGTTAGCACTAACCAGTGAGGACATGATCGGCTTGATCCAGTTAGCGAGGATCTTGGAGATGAATTTGTATAGGAGATTGCAAAGGGAGATAGGGTGAAGATCAGAGAGGGATGAGGCTCTAGGCTTTTTGTGGATCTGTAAATGAAAGTTTGGTTGATGGAAGAGAGCTGGGAAGGGTTAAGAAAAAGCTATGAATGGCCCTTACCAGGTCCTCCTCGATGAAATACCAAGTGGCTAGGAAGAAGCCCATACTGAATCCATCAGGGCTAGGGGCACGGTTGGCTTTGTGAGATCGAATGACCTAAATGATTTCCTTAAAAGAGGGAATGGAACAGAGGGATCCATGAAGGGAGGGGTCAACAAATTTATTGAGGATGGAAGGGGGCGAGGCGGGAAGGGAGAGGGAGGAGAGAGAATATTGGAGAAGAAAGAGATGACTTTCGGATTTGATACTAGAGGGGTCACAAATCCAAGAGCCACTACTAGTAAGCAAACAGGGAAAGGAGTTGAGATTACGGCGAGCTTGGAAGGTTCGGTGAAAGTAGGCCATGTTGGAGTCACCTAGCTTAAGCCACTTGATGCAGGATTTTTGCTAAAAGAAGCTCTCCTCATAAGAGAGAATGGAAGAGAGCTCTAAAGAGAGGGAGTTCTCCTTCTTAGCCTGAGAAGGGTGAAGAGTGTCGCTTTGGAGGAGGGTTTGGATCCTAGAGAGCTCAGAGAGACAACTAGAGACTCTTGAGAAAATATTTCCAACAGACGAGGAGTTCTAGGATCGAAGGGCAAATTTGGTGTTTCTCAGCTTACGAGCGAAGGCAACAAGGGGAAGAGAGTGGCAGTGGAGCCAAACAGATTGGATAGTACTCATAGTAGTGAGGAAAGAGGCTTCAGAGGTCCACATGTCAAAGAATTTAAAGGGCTTGGGGCCAAAAGAAGGGGGGTTAAGGATATGAAGTTGGCAAGGGGAATGGTCCAACAGAGTCGGGGGAGCAAAGAAAGCATGGGAAGAGGGGAAGCGGGCAAGCGGGCAAGCCAGGAGTCATTTGCCAAGAAGCAATACGGGCATCGCCAATCCTACGATTTTGCCAAGGAAGGAGATGGCCAAACCAATGAAGGTCGAAGAGGCCCGCATCATCAATACAAGAGTTGAAAGCTTTGATAGCCATCGGGTCTGGAACTCGGCTACTCTCTCATGCGAGAAACTAACAGAATTGAAGTCACCACCAATGCCCCAGGGGAGCTCGACAGTAGAAGAGGAGATGGAACAAATATCGTCCCAAAGAGGGGCACGGTTCGAAGCATGGTTAAAGCTGTAAATGATGGGAAGGGAAAAAGGGGGGGTCCGTGGGCGGGGAGAGGCTAAGGTGCATGAATGGGGGAGAAGAAGATAAGAGAGTGGCATGGAATTTGGATGGGTCCCAGAGGATCCAAATACGACCATTTGGAGAGAGGTTGGAATTGGAGAAAAAGGACCAAGAGGGGGCGATCGATCGGGCAATTCGATGGGCATTATTACTCTAAACATGGGTCTCGAGGAGGGCACAAAAGGAGGCTTTTGAAGTGCGGAGAGTATTTTTGACTTTGGCTTGTTTTGCAAGGGAGTTGAGACCGCTGACATTCCAAATTAAAATATCAGTCACTAAAATAACTCGAGGTGGGGGCAGCAGAGGAGCTGCAAGGGGTTGCATCATGGAAAGCTAAATTAATCAAATTTTCATCAATAATGGGGTGAGGGGGAGACTCATGCATGGAGGATTCTAAGGGGATGGGGTTTCAAAGATGCTGGGGTCTGTAGTGGATCCTGAGCTTGGGGATAGGGGTTTAGTGGACAGTCTTGAAGAAATTCCATCATTCGGAGATGGGATGCTTGAAGGGAAATGGTTTGGACTGGTGTGGTATTTGGACTCGGGCGGGATGGTATGGGTGAGGGAAAGATTCAAAGAACTAGAGTGGGTTGGGTTAATATGGTTTAATGGGTGCGTAAATGGGCCTAAAGGGAAGGCATGCCCAAGTGGGCACATGGGATAATGAGGTCCAGGCCCAGAGGAGGGATTCATTGGCAATGTGGAAAGGGTGCAGGGATGCTTTTGTGATTTTGAGGGAACGATGTCGGTGGGCCCAACTTTTAGGACAAAAGGAGATGGGGGATGGTTTGATGGGATAGGCTTCATAGATACCGTATTCTTTAAGGAAGGAGAAGGGGATAAAGTAGGGTTAGAGGGATGGGATTTTTGGTATGTTGCAGACTAGCAGTGGTCTCGGCAACAGGGGGTTGAGCATGGGAAAGGAAAAAATCATGGGGATCTTGCGATCAGAAGCTCATTTTCGTTCGGCGACCAAAATCTGGAAAGCGTACCTTTGGAGCCATCAGAGGAGGCACCTTTGGGGAGAACTTTTTCTGTGACTGCGTCAGTTGAAGGAGCAGTCGAGGCAGTTGCAGCAGCTTTCCGAGATGCAGGAGATGGTGACAGGATCAAAAGAGGTACGACCTTTCTTCTTCTTCTTCTTGCGCCGGTAAGTTTTGGCCGGTGGGAACTTTGCCGGAGGAGGAGCCAGGTTCTCAATATTGACTGTAATCTGTCCGGGAGAGGTATAAGGACATGATTGGAGGGAGTGTCATTCATCTTAGGGTTCTCAGAATTGAAGAACTGAGAATGGATTTGCTGTAGATGACTAGCAGGCATATAGGTGTTGCGTTAGTGACTTGCAGGTAGTAGCGATGAAGAGGAAGGATCGTTGTGGCAGTGATTTGCAGGCAGCAGTGATGGAGAGGAGGGCTCGACAGCGACAGTGATGGCAGATCTTGAGGAGCTAGAGATTTGTTGCATGCTTTGGAGACATGACCAAAACTTGAGCATGAATCACATCGATCAGGAACCCAGTCATATGCAATAATTTGGTTGTAGCGAAGACCCTTATTATTTCAATACAGATGCAAGGAGGAAGTGGTTTTGATGTAGAGATTTTCCACACAGAGGCGTGCGTAGGAGAGGCGTCCCAAAGTGAGAGTCTTCAGATCAGTTCGAAGGGGATGACTGACAGCAGAGCCTATATGGCTGTGGCATTCACGATTCCAGAATTCCAGTGGAAGACCAGGAAAGTTGATCCAAAGAGGTAGAGAGCCAAAATTAGTTCGACGAAGAGGTGTGGAGGGCTCCCATGATTTGAGAAAGATAGGGAATCTACCAACTAACCAGGGAGCACCTTCAAGAGCTTTACATTTAATCGCAGAAGAGGCAAACTTGAATAGGAAGATCCCAGAATCTAACAGGTAATTTTCCAAAGAACCCTGAGCTTTCCATTGCTTGGAGAGAGAACTCTTGATGATACCAGGGGGGCCAGAGACCAAGGAATTGGCCAAGAACAGCTAGTTGCCAGTGGGTGTAGGACTTAGTAGCGGAAGAGGGGCAGCGAACCAAGGGAATGGGGTCATCAGTAGAGGGGGGAAAGAATGAGAGGTTGCAGTCTAAAGTAGAGGAGTTGGCAGGGGGGAAAAGAGTGTTCCATGGAGCAGGGGTGGTTGAAATAGGAACAGAGGTGGCTGAGATACAATTGGTGGAGTTAGGGGAGAGGTTATCAGTTGGGAATGGCAGGCTCGGGGAGGGGAGGGGAGGGGAGGGAGGGACAGTGAACAGGGTGGGGGGGGGGAGATAGGGAGGAGAGTTGCTGGACATTCTCACCAGAGGGGGGAATCAGGGACATCCTCAAGTTTCGACTCTCAACTAGGCTACCTGAGGAATACCTAATACCTTGATCTTGAAACCAAAATCCCATGTAATAACATATAAAAACATTTACTTAAATTAATATCTTGTGTAAATGCAACAACATATAGAAACATTCACTTAAATGATATTTGGCATAAGTTAATGCCAGAACCTAGTTTGACACCAATTGAACCAGTGCAAGGTACTCTGTAAAAGGTGGCAGCTGCGTAGACCCCTATAAATCCTGTTGAACGGCAATGCCTTGATAACCGTCATTGGTTATCTAAGAAGTTGTGGTTTCTAGCTTCTGAGTTGACATAGACACCCTATCTGGCTGCCTTGTTTTCAAACAGCTCCCTTATAATGCTTCCCTATGACCCTGCTTTCTCTAGTGTTCCTCTTTTCTTTCCCCCCCCTTCTCTGTTGGCATTTATCGCTTCCCTAGGCTTTTCAATTGCAAGGGGATAAGTTATGACTTTTTCTTTTATTCTTCCGAATCATTTTTTATTGAATGGATAATTTTTTCCAGGGAAACAGGAGTCCCGTTCTCAAAGAATATGGACTAAGTTAGGAACGCCTACATCATCAACTTCTTCGGTTTCCAGTTTCTCTAAAAAGGACCTGGAAGGTAGTATACAAAGGGAGAGGAAAGGACGGACACTTGCAGCAAACAGGAATCCTGAATTGAGGCATCCTGT
This sequence comes from Hakea prostrata, assembly GCF_041222555.1. NCBI lineage: Eukaryota > Viridiplantae > Streptophyta > Magnoliopsida > Proteales > Proteaceae > Hakea > Hakea prostrata. Next base: position 24,338,463 of record NC_142600.1, on the reverse strand, counting down.
ATGGATATCTAATTAGGCGTAATGCTTTCACATACAAGAACATGAGTTGGTTTTTTTTTTTTTTTTTTTTTTTTTTTTTTTAATTTTAATTTTACCATTCAAAGAGATTATGCAGACTTTTTATTATATACTTTGTCAGTTTTTTTTTTGGGTCTGATATACTCTTTCGGCTTGTACACTAGTTTTTCATGCAAATTTATTAAATTATATAATTTTTTAACTGCATCAGTGATCTTTTTTAATTATTCAACATATAGTTCAAGAAACTGGAGCATTATTTAATGGTTTGCTTGTAAATAGAAGTTTTCATCTGTCTCATAAGGTTGATTACTTGAAATACCAATCTGTCTAAGTTCATTGACGAAGGTAATATATTGTAGACCTTGAACTACTGAACAAAAGGAGGGGGATGGGAAGTAAGTACTTTATTATGAGTTTATGACTTCCAGAATGGAGAATCTGAAATTAACAATTAATAACTAAAAAACTAAAAAGAACTGTATAATATGTTTTGTACCTAGGAAATATGAATAAAGTTTATATAGAGTCAACCTTCTAGCTGCTTGAAATCATCAAACGATGCAGAGATCAGATAGTTAAAAGATCTAATAATGCTGTATTTTGATGCATGCTATGTTTTATTTTGTTGTTGGCCCCTTACTGCTGAAAGTGGGACGGATGGCAAGTTATTGTTGACGCAAGTCCATGTTTCCTTAACCACCAAATCCCTTGAGGAAATAGGAACAAATAAAAAATGACAGAATATGGAACCATAAAAAGTTACTAAGATGACTGATACTTTTTCAGGAGACATTGATTTCAAGGATTGAGTGAATCATAACTGATATCTTATATACTCAGTATTCTTATCCACACTGTAATTGGCCTGACCTGAATGAAATGCATAGGGATTGTTGTGAGCCTTGATCTAGGCTGCTGAAATGCATGTCTATTGTCATCAATCCACTTCAAATTGTCTCTTCCTGTTATCAATTAGGGTTAATCATCTCAAACTACGTTACCTATCTGATACTTACTCTTGATCCATGAGACCATCTGAGAGATACTTGTGTTGTATGTATGGACATTCCTCAAACCTTATATAGACTTCTCTTCTCACTTAATTTTAATTTTATTTTTTTTACAGACTAAAGGAGCAAATTTACTTGAGCAACCAATGTCAATAATCCCTACATGAATATCAAAGATCTTAATGCTGTTTTATGTGATTATTGATTAGCAAATAATTCAAAATTTATTTTATTTGCTAGGACGATCCTTAAATTTTAATTTGCACCCAGGCAATTGTATTGTTTTTAAGTTGGAGGAAAAGGTCTATAAATAGTCTGGTTCTCTGTCGAGGAGTTCGGTTGGTGGCAAGGATCAGAATCTCAGTTATGAGGCTGGTTTCGACTAGGCCAAAAACTGAGATATAACATTTGGCCGAAACTTGGTACATTTTGTTCCAAGTTTCAATAGCAGGTTTTGGCCCTTTTGTGATGGTTTTTTCACCTGATTTCTTGCCTTACTACCTATTTAAAGCACAGTGAATACAATGGAACTAGTATCTTGTTAAAAAAGGCACTGACAAGTTATCATTCAAGTATATTGACACATGAGAGGTTTCGAGAAATACAAACTTTATAGAATTGAACAAACTAGGTTGCATGCATGAATTGTTTGATAGAAAATTACATTTATAACAAAATACAATGACCGAAAATAAAGCTCCAGGCTTCAGTTCCAAATTGAGTGCTTGGGTAGAATCGGTAGATCCATCCCCTGTCTATAGTAGTATTGAATACTAGATGAAAGCTGCCCATGGCATGTGTTGTAATGCTGTAGTATTATTTAGAAGGGTAGAATTGTTTGTTAGGATGACTTATTTAAATAATACCACTTCGGGAATATATGTTTTCTTCTTTCCATATTACTAATATAAATAAAGGCCTGCTATGTCACTCAAAAATAGGTTGGGACCCGGACCATTCGACATGGTATTAGAGCTGCAGATGTGATCTTTAGAACTGAGAAATCCTAAGAAAAGAAATACCCTAAGCATTGCTGCCATCTCTCTTCCCTTCTGCCCTCTCTCCCCCCTTTCCTCTCCAGAAAGCCCATTGCCCTTCCTAGAACCATCGCTGGCCTCCCATCATTCCTACAATAGCTCTTAGGGGTCTTGCCTCTCCCCTGCGGGGTTTCTAGGGATGTCACCACCGTCTAATAACCTCCTTTAACCCTTGCGATAGCCCTAGATCCGTCGCCTCCCTATTGTGAGGCTTTTAGGGGTGTCACCCCGAGCTCCCTACAACCCTGCAATAGCCCTAGAGATATCGCCTCCCTCTTGTGAGGTCTTTAGGCTGTCGACAGCCACCTTTAGCCTTCCGCCAATCAGGCGGCAGGCTCGAGGCCACTCACCATTTCTTGCAAGGACTCCTAGGGTCATTGGCCACCTATTTTTTACCTTCTAAAACCTTTTTTAGTCACCATCACCCTTTTATGGCTCTTCTCCCTTGGTGGTGTGTATTTTTTCTCTTACCAATCGTTTCTTTTTACTTATTGATGCTGTGATCTATTTTTTGGATTGGTTTTCTGTTAATTCTGTGCTATGGCTTCCAATTCAGTAACCTCTGCCTTTCTGGTAAGTCTGAAATGGAGAAAACTCCAGTTTCATGGGGACATGATTTCTCTCTATTTCAGATGAACATTGTCAAACTTGAGGGGACTAATTACCTCCGATGGTCTTGATCCATTTCTCTTGCGGTTGGTGCTTGTGGTCTTACAGGTTATTTTCATGGTACTTCTGTTAAGCCACCCTCTATACAACAAAAGACAAGTGGGAGATTGACGAATGCTTGGTTATGGGGTTCCTTCTTAATTCTATTGAACCAAATATTGCAAAAAGCTATCTTCTTCTTCCTGATGCTGCCACAATTTGGAAAGTTGTCAAGAAAGCCTATTCAAAGGTGGGAAATGATGCAGAGTGTTTTGAGCTCCGGCGCACAATCCATCAACTGTAACAGAAGGAACTCACTTTGTATATAATACTATTTGTGGACACTATCAAATGCTTGACTTCTCCGGGCTTTTTACTCCAACCTAGGCTGCTGATTTGGCTGCCAATCAGAAGTGGGAAGATAAACAAGTGTATGATTTCTTGGCTGACTGAGTATTGAGTATGATTAGATACGAGCTCAAATCCTCTCACAAGAGCCTTTTCTATCCTTGGAGCAAGCTTATGCTATGGGTGACACTGAAGATAGCCATTGGGCAACAATGGTGCACGCTTAGATGCTAGAAAGATTAGCATTGGTGGTTGGTACAGTAGATAACCAAAACCATATTGGTGATGCTTCTTCTCGTACACTAGTTAAATGTGATTATTGTAGTTGGGAACGTCACACCAAGGTCAATTGGTGGAAGTTGCATGGTCGCCTAACCAATTCACTTGGAGTTGGAGGTGGACGGAATGGCAATCAAAGTGGAAATCAAGCATCTGGCCATCAAGACAATCTTGAAGAACTAAGTTGTCCAACTCCCTTTTCCTTAGACGAGGTCTAGCACCTTCGTCAGTTGATGATCATACATGAAGTCTCTTCTTCTATGCTAACTACTAGTGTGAGTGTCCCTTTTTCCATGGTTTCCTCTTTAACAAAAATCCCACCATAGGTACCCTCAGTTGTCACAGTGTCACCTCAAGCTATTCCTCCTGGATAATTGACTGGGGCAACTGATCATATTACTGGGTCTTCTAATTTGTTTAATACGTGTTCCTCTGTTCCGTTAAATCATAGTGTTCCTATTGCTGTCTTTGGAAAGGCTGCCATCATCTGTTCTGCTTCCCTAAAGTAATCCTCTATTTTGCATGTTCCTAAATTTTCTGCTAAATCTTAATGTTCATATTGCTGATGGATCTCTTTCCCCTTTCTGTAGAAAAGGTTTCCATTACCTATTTACCTGTTCTCTTTCCTTAAAGTTATCCTCTCTTTTATATGTTCCTAAATTTTCTGCTAATCTTCTGTCTATTAGTAGTCTTACTCGTGATATGGATTGCAAATCAACTTTTTTCCCTTCCTACTGTGTGTTTCAAGACCTATAAACGGGGCGGACGGTTGGCAGTGGTAAACAACAAGGGGGCTATATCTGTTAGACGGGTCTCCATCTACATTCATTACGGTCTAAGGTTCCTCTTTTCCTACTCTTTTCACTCTGTTATAGTGGCATTGTCATTTAGGCCACATTCCCGTCCCGTTTTATCTTAGCTTTTTCTAGATTTAGTTAAACGTTGTGACTTAAATGATTTTCTTTGTGATGCTTGCGTTTTAGTCAAGCAGACTAGGCATGTTTACCCTATTTCAGATAACTGTAGCAATATTCCTTTTTCTTTTATTCATTTTGATGTGTGGGGCCCATCTTGTTTTGTTTTTATTTCTGGTTATCGTTGGTTTATCACCTTTATTGACTTTTGTTTGTAGTAGAACCACGTGGATTTACTTCATCAAAACAGTGATTTTTTTTTCTTGTTTTAAAATTTTTCACAAAATGGTTCTTACTCAATTTGGGGCTACAATAAAATTTTTATGTAATAATGGGATTAAGTGTTCGGGTGAGGAATTCCCCTCTTATTTGGTTGACCATAGGATTATCCATCAGACTAGTTGTGTTGTCACTCCAACCCAAATAGAGTAGCCAAACACAAAAATAGACACCTTAGTAAGGTTGCACGATCCCTAATGTTTACCATGAATGCCCCTAAACGTTTTTGGAGGATGCTATTCTCACTTTAGCCTATATCTTAAATTGAATGCCATCCCAAGTGTTGCAACAATGCTGTCTCCTTGAGGTCCTCTTAAGGACAATAGCCTTTACTGTACCTCTAAGGTGTTTGGGTGTGTTGCTTTTGCCCAGAATCATCATCTCCATGGTAAGTTGATCCATGTGGGTTACAATGTATTTTCCTTAGTCATTTTGCTATCTAGAAAGGCTATCAGTACTATTGTCCTGCCTCTCATCGTATGCTTGTATCCATGGATATTATGTTTCAGGAACAAATTCCTTTTTTTCCCTCCTACACCTCTTCACGGGGAGAGTGGTAGTGAAGAGGTTCTGGTCATTGTCCCTCCTTTAGATATTCCACCTGGAATTCCTGCTGATGAACCTCACTTGGAAGATGGAGTTACCAAACAGGAGTAGCTGATAGACCAGGATAGTGATGTGTAGGGGGAGCAACAACCAACTCTAACATCACCTCTGAAAACATATCAATGGTGATCAGTAAGAGGCGATCCCCTTACAGTACCTAGCAGATTGGAAGCTCCTGCTCCTAGTCTCAAAGCAACTACTCCTGGTGAGTCTTTTTCTGAGCCAACTCTTGACCCCACTTTTAACCTACCAATTGTATTGAGGAAACAACCACGTACATGCACCAAACACCCAATCTCTTAACTTTTTTTCATATCAACACCTATTTTATTTGCCCTTTATCCTCTATTTATGTTCCTAACACATGGCCAGAGGCATTAACTCACTCAAACTAGGTGGAAGCAATGAATGAGGAAATGAGAGCTCTGGAAAATAATAAGACGTGGGAAATGGTGACTTTGCCTATAGGAAAGTGGACTGTTGGGTGCCAGTGGGTATTCGTTATCAAACACAAGGCATATAAAAATAGGGAAAGATACAAAGCAATATTGGTAGCCATAGGTTCTACTCAGACCTGCGAGATAAATTATTAGTAGACATTTGCCCTGGTTGCTAAGATGAATATAGTTCGAGTAGTTCTTTCGTGTGTAGTAAATCAAGATAGACCTTGCAGCAACTTGATGTAAAAAATGCCTTTCTCCACGGAGAGATCCAAGAAGAGTTATATATGGATATACCACTTGGATGTGCTACTACTGAGACTCAGGGAGAAGTTTGCAAGTTAAAGAGAGCATCGTATGGTTTGAAGCAGTCTCCAAGGGATTGGTTTGGGAGATTCCATAAAGCCATGGTGGCCATTGGCTACAAACATAGCAGTGCTAACCACCCGTTGTTCATTTAGAAAGAGGACTCCCATATGACTGTATTACTAGTGTATGTGGATGACATTGTTATTTTGGGAAGCAATGATGAAGAGATTTTAGCCTTGAAGAATTTCCTGGGGACTGAATTTGAGATCAAGGATATGGGAAAACTTAGATACTTCCTAGGCTTGGAATTGGCATATTCAGCCAATGGTGTTTCTCTCTCTTTGAGAAAATATTGATCTATTGTCTGAAACCAGAATGTTGGGGTGTAAGCCAGCAGGGACTCCTGTTGAGGCCCAATCTACATTTAAAGGCAAATGGAGGAGGACTAGTAGAAAAGACTAGCTATCATAAGTTGGTAGGGAAATTGATTTACTTATCCTATCCTTGTCTAGACATTACATTTGTTGTCAATCTTGTGAGTCATTATATGCATGATCCCTACTCTTAACACCTGGATGTAGTCTACCCAATCTTATGGTACTTAAAGGCTACTCTAGGAAGCGGAATTCTGATATCCTCTCATGGATACTTGAAGATTGAGGCATACACATATGTGGATTGGGCAAGGTTGCTTGATGATAGATGGTCTAGCTCAAGTTACTATACTTATGTGGGAGGCAACTTGGTAACTTGGAGGAGTGAAAAATAGGCAGTGGTTACTAGGTCTAGTGCTGAAACTGAATTTAGAGTAATTGCTCGAGATACTTCCGAAGTGGTATGGCTGAAGGGACTGCGTTAAGAGCTTGGACCAGATTCTAAGACACCTATACAACTGTAATCGGACAGTAAGTCAGCAGTCTAACATAACTTATAATCCGTTACAACATGACAAGACCAAACATGTGGAGGTTGACGGGCACTTCATTAAGGAAAAGATCGAGTCTAGGCTGATCTGTATCTCCTTCGTTACCTCTGACAATCAAAGGGCTGATGCGCTTACAAAGAGTTTAAGTACCAAAGTCTTCAGTAATATTGTTAGCAAGTTGGGCGATAAATATCTATGCACCAACTTGAGGGGGACTGTTGTAATGCAGTAGTATTATTTAGAAGGGTAGAATAGGATTATCTATTATAATTTATTGTAATAATCCAACATCGAGATATTTGTTTTCTTCTTTCCATATTACTAATAGAAAATTAAGGCTTATTATATCACTCAGATATAAGTTAGGATTTCTCGGACCATTCAATAACATGTTGTGCCTAAAGTTGTCTGGGAACTGATTCCTTGTTTTTTTTATAGGTGGGATCATCAACATAATATAGATATCTCATCTTGGCAAATGTGTCATAAGGGATGATACTCCATACGACACCTGCTCTCTGAACTGACCTAACTGGTTGTGATGGTATTACTACTTCAAATGGAACTCCAAAGATGGAGTCCATAAATGATACACCTCCCTCACCATTCCCCAAAGGTGGAGTCCATAAATGATACACTTCCCTCACCATTTTCGTACATAGACTGCATACTGCTGCCATCATCATTGCCATTCAAGGTCATTCAAGCTATGAACAAAGCCAAAATAAGAAAATGGGAAAACCTTGCAAGAATCTTCCAAAATCCCCAAAGGAGGAGCAAATGGTGTGATTGAAGGCAAACGAGTTACTGATTTAGGGTGAAAAAGATGTTGAAAGCACAACAAACCAGCAAAAAAGGGGTTTGGGGTTGGAAGTTGGAACTCAGTCGGTGAAACCTCGCGGAAGCCAACTGAGAGGGTGTAGTCTTACTAAAAGAACTAACTGGCCTAGAATGAAACCAAGTTTTGACCCATCTTGGTCGAAATTTTGATTGTTTCAGTAAAAAACCTAGTATTTTTTTTTTTAATTCCACCTAGGTTTCGTATGTGTTCCTTTTTTCCCCCTTCTTCTTCAGAAACCAAAATTTCGCACATTTCGGTTGAAATTTGTCCGTGTTTGGTGGGGAATTTTTCTGCCGTGTGGTGATTTTTAGGAATTCTGAGTTGCTCTTGTCTTTAGTACTTGTTATGGTGGGTGGACTTTAGTTAGAGCTGCAAAAGGGATGGGCTAGGCCAGTTTTTCAGATCTCAATCCCAGCCCTATATCTTTTTAACTTAGCCCATTCCTGCCTTAACCCTAATTCAAAACCTAAAGTTCTTATCCTTGACCCTAAGCCCTACGAGCCAAGCCAAGCCAAGCCTATTCCTGCCTTAATTGTCCCTAATTGGGCCAGGTCTAGATGGGTTGGTCCTTGCCCTATACTTGATTGACCTTGAGCGACCTTAACCTTGACCTTGACCCTCTCCCTGATTAGTCCTGACCCTGTCCTTGATTTGCCCTGGCCCCTGTCACTATCCCAGATTGACTTTGACCCTGACCTTGACCTTGACCTTGACCTTGACCCTATCCTTGATTGGCCTTGTCCTTGTCCCTAATTGGCCCTGATCAAATATGAATCATATGTATAATTGAGATACATAATCTAACTTGTTAATTTTGAATCTAACCTGTTGTTCAATTTAAACCGTCTAATATATAAAAATATTGGTCTATTATAAATTTATTGTATAGTTAAGTAATTAACAAATACAATTTGATGCTAATGTTTAGAGTTTTATATTGTTCGTTATTCTAATTTTAAAATATGCCTAATCAACATATATAGGCATTAAAATTAAAGTGAGTATAAAAGGGGGTTTTCTTTATAATATATATATATATATATATATATATATATATATATATATATATATATATATATATATATATATAGACAAATTATTAGTGGCACTTTGTGATTTGTCTTCTAATATTAATGTCATCATAAAAGAAACAAAAATATCAATAGCACCCTAAGTAGTCCCTACCAATATAATACATTTTAAAAGACAAAAATTGGTCCAATGATGTAAAGTATCTATTATACCTTGGTAATGAAAACTCAAAGTTTTTACCTAGAAGAAAGTAGAAATACAAATTATATTTACTATAAAACATAGGTTAGTATAATTCTCCACATCGATGTCTTTCGAATAACACCAATAATTTTGGCCAATTACGGATTGAAAAATAAAATTCTTACAAAAATAAAATATAATTCAGTGATGATTTATTTGTCAATCTCTTTGCAAGTTGATTTCGTGTTCATTTGATTGATTAATTAATAAAACATATATACAATAAATACTAGATACTTCACGTCATTGGAGGCCAAGGCGTCGTCTTTTATGGACAATTAATGTAGTTAAAAATATATTTTTAACACATAATGTCATATAAAAGGAATTAATCTATAAATCATGTCATTCAAATTTCTCTTACGAACTTTTTGTTTAGAAATGTTACTTAAATGTTCCAAATTCGGATTGTCCATTTATAAAAATTGTGCTTAGGTGCATGAATGACTTGAATTGATTTTCAATAATCATTTATATTATGAGTCTAGTTTACATATTTACACTCACAGTTTAAACTCGTTTTGTGTAATGATCATTAAAATGCACCTAGAATAGTTTAATTGGAATTTTGATCGTAGAATGCCCTTTTTTTTTTTGTTAATATAAAATACAGTAGGTTAAGGTAATGATTTGTGACCTTTAAAATGTACCCTAGTTTAATTAGAATTTTGATTCTAAAACACCCGAAATAAATTGGATTAGAATTTTGATTCTAAGTAAGTCAACAATTATTTACATAAATATATTTAATAACAACGTAGGATGTAACAGATGACTTAGTTTGTTTTTATTGTAGCATATTAAAAGTAACAAATAAATAATTTATTTTTACTAAATGACAACAGAAAAAGAAATAAAAAATAATATAAACTAAGTGGAGTCATTGGATTAGGATGACTTAGGTTCAAAATCAAGGCTTGGATCAAGGTTAGCATGATCCTAGGCCTGCTGTTGGCCTAATTCAGGGCCAAAATCTTGAGCCCATGTTTTGTTCAGGCTCAGGCCAAACTTGCACCCCTAACTTTGGTGCAAATGGCTGTCTAATCATCCCAAAGGCTGGGGTTTGTAAAACAACAAAATATCTAGAACTAGATAATAAATTATGGTCATTGGAGAAACAAGTAACCAATCCAATAAGGATCAGATTTGGTTTCAGTATAGGTCAATTGGTCTATATGGGGTGATTCGATATCTCAAGAAAATTTGAAGCTAATCCAATTGTTAGATCTGTAAAAATAAATGAGTTACTGAAACATGTAATTGAAATTAGAAAATCACATTACAGAAAAGTGGCGGCTAAAAACAATGAATAGATTGTGGAAAGTCGAAACTTATACATAGAACAGACTTAGTAATCATAGAGGACAGAGACAATAAGTAATCTCTAGATGCAGAAAATAGAAATATGGATGGAAGACTTTTTTGAACAGTACACAAGTATTTTCAGTGAATTTCCAGCAATAACTTTAATCAGTGGAAGGTTAATGTAGTATTGTATTTGATTGATCAAAACAGTAGCCAAATAGGACCTTTCACAGGGAATCAAGTTCAAATTTGATGGACTTAAGGTGAAACAGAGTTTAGATGGGAAAGAGGGCTGAAACTAGAATGGTATTATAATGGGCTGAATAGATCTTCAAATAGGAGCAGAACTATAATGGAGAAAGTGACAATAACAATGAATATGTAACACCCGGGCTTCACACTGCAGGGTGGATCGATTGGATCGATCACCAACCTACTTTGATCAAACACAAGGGTTCTGCAAAGAGGAGGAATGCTAGCAAGCAATTTGATTTTAATTCATAAGTTGTGTCTTCACCACTTACACAAGTCTCTTTATATAGCATTCTAAAGAGACATAAACATTAATGGCAACATCCAACCACTAGCTAACACCACCTACCTATTAATAACTCAACTACTACCTAACTCTTGACAAAGGAGAACTCCTTTGACAATGAGTTCTCTTATTTTCAAACCAAAGCCCCTTTTATTGACTTTCCAAAAACTAGACTTTGGCTTAGGTATAGACTATGAGGTTCAACATATGTGGGCTAACTTTAACCCACTAAAACAGCCTTAGCCCATGAAAACCATGGGCTGATTCAGGTGACAACTTTAGGCCTTTGATGGGCCTGACCCAATGGGCTTCTTATTTCATAAATATGTCTTCAATTCTGCATCAAAGGTATTGTTTGGCAAACCAGCACTATAATGGAGAACCTGATTTTAAACTGGGAAAGAAGCTAACAGTAGTTGGTCAACAACATGATGACTTCCAATTGACAACACGGAACAGAAAACTGAGATGCACAGAGGTAAGAGATAGCAAGGGCTAAAGTGGAAAAGAAAAGCACTCTCAGGTTATATGTCACACAGCTTAAGTTGTATTCTACATTTTTTTGTCGTTTCTTATTTACTTCTGGCCTCCTTAGGGAGGTAGCTGTTGTTTATAGAACTTTATGTATAATGCTAATAGGCATGAGATGGAGACACACTTATTAGTGTTTTCTTCTCCTCCCACACCCTTCTCATATTGTCTTCTCTTCTTTCTTCTTCTTCATCTTCATCTTCAAATTCTCTCTCATCGTTGATTCTTTAGTTTCCAACTTGTTGGTGCATGTGGGATTCTCTTTCGGACCGGGGGAGGGTGTTTGTTGTGTGCTGATATATGTTGTTGTGGCCCTTAACAGCTCGGGCTTTCAAGATAAGAGGTTGTAACAGATACTATCTAGAGGAACATAACAAAAGGCTAGAGTTAAAAGACACCCATCCAGCCTCCTGAAGAAAAGAAAATAAAAAAGTACACCTTAAAAGAAATCCCACTGGTAGACTAAAATGGGCTGGCCCAAAGCCTGAACCATAGGCTCAGTTTAAGACCAAATATTGGTCTTAAAACTTGGACCAGAGTACTGAACCACATGGGACTTGAGGTCTGGTTATGAGGTTGTTCATCCTCCAGTGCCTGTACTTTAGAGCATAGATCAAAATCTAGGTTTCGAGGCTGGTTAGGACATATATCGAGATGTGTTGAAATCGGGGATTTTTAGGATAAAACTCAACAGGTGATAGGGTGGTTGAAATTGGTAGGAACTGTTGTGATTCTAAGTAAAGGGTAGAACTGTCTCTAGGATGCTATTATGTAATAATCCCACATCGGGAATTTCTTTTCTTTCTGTACTCTCTTATTATTGTAAAGAAAGATGGGCTGTGTCTTCCTGACAAAAGTCAAAAGTTCCTAGACCATTCAACATGGTATTAGAGCCAAAGTTCTTTAGAGTTTGATGTCCCTTGTGTTTAAGGATTTTTTTGTGGAAAAATATTTCTCTTTTTGTAAAACCCTAGAGAACACCACCTGCAACTTCCGTCAGTCGCCACAGCGCACCACCAACCACTGCAAACCACCGCTAGCCACCAGTCCTGCCACCTTACTGCAAGACACCTAGGGCGGTGCCCTACCCTAGCAACATCCCTATGGCCACCCGCCATCAACCCTTCCACCATGATGCCATAAGTCTTTAGGGTGTAGCCCTACCCTAGCAACAATATCTAGGATCCCACATTCCTTTGCCACCCTGTTGCCACATCTGTAGAACCCTTCCCTTCCCTCCATCTCCTTTTTTTTACCCTTCTAGGTTTGTGCCACATCTCTCTGTTATTATTCTCTTGGTGGTGAACGCCTTTTCTCCTACCAAGAGTTCGTTATACACATTGATGGTGTGATTCCTTCTGTATGAAGGATCTGTGATTTGTTTGACTCTTTGTTTTTTTTGGATCAGTACTATGTCTACCTAATCTACTACCACTGCTCCTATTGGCTCACCTGCTGTGGAGGAGGCTCCAGTTATTCATTAGCGTGTTTTTTTTCCTTCTTTCCAGATCAACTCTGTCAAACTTGATGAGACAAATTATCTAAGATGGTCTCATTTTGTTGCAGTTGTAGTGGGTGCTTGTGGTCTTAGCGGTTATCTTCATGGTAAAATGGTTAAACCTACAATGTCTGGTTCGACTTAAGAGGAGGGAAATTGATGAATGTCTGGTCACGGTTTTCTGCTCAATTCTATTGAACCAGCTACTGCTGGGAGCAATCTTCTTCTTCTTAATGTTGCTTCTCTTAGTGAAGTTGCTAAGGACACGTACTCCAAGGTCAGTAATGATGCACAATGCTTTGAGATTAGGAGAAAAATCCATCAGTTACAGTAGAAGAATCTTACCCTCTCTCATATTAGAGCACTCTACGTTGGTATTATCCAACATTAGATTTTTATGGGAAATTTATTCCTACTTGTGTGACTGATGTTGCAGCCTATCAGAAGTGGAAGATATGCTCTGTGTTTATGATTTTCTTGTGGGTCTCAATATGGAGAATGATCAGATTTGTGCCCAAGTCCTTTCTCGTGAGCCTTCCCCTTCTTTGGACCAAGCATATGCTATGGTTGATACTAAAGAAAGTTAAAGGAAATGCCATGGTTATTGCAGTAGAAAGGTCAGCTCTAGTTGCTGTTTCTGGAGGTTCTTCCTGTGGCATATCCTCTCCTGTCTCTCAGAATTGTGATACCGACTCTGGTGGCCCCTCGTGTGCTTCCATCATGTGTGATTGCTGCGAATGTCAATCAGGAAAAATGCTGTAAACCTCATGGATATGCCCATTTACTTCCTACAGAGGAGGCTGTACAACTTTACGTGGTGAGGTTTCATAGGTGGTGGCTAATCAAGCCAACCTAGAGGGCTCTAGTGTACTGGCACCTCTCTCTTCTGATGAAGTCCAGCATCTTTGTCAGCTGATGACTAGGCTTGAGATGTCTTCTGTTACGCAGATATCTAGTGCTAGTGTTGCTTCTGCATGGGCCCACGGTTACCCCTTCTGAGCCTTCTCCCACCTTAGGTATTTTTTCTGGTGCCATTGTGGTTCTAGAGTCCATCCTTTTGGATTATTGACTTTGACGCAACCGATCACATGGCTGGTTCACACTCTTTGTTTTATTCTTATTCTTCTGCTTTTCTTAACTATACTGTTTGCATTGTTGGAGGTTCAGTTTCTCCAGTTCTTGGTAAAGGAACAATCAATTGTTCACCATCCTTACAATTATCTCTATTTTAGATGCTCCTAATTTTTATGTTGTCCATTAATATTCTTACTTTGGACATAAATTGCAAAATAAATTTCTTTCCCTCTCATTTTATATTTCTAGACTTGGGAACTGGGCATACAATTGTCAATGTTCTGGGGGGCTCTACTTGCTGGACTGTTTTGCATCAGTGTTGGTTAGGGTCATTTCTTTTGATTCCTCTGCCCTTGCTTTGTCCACTTTGCTTTAGTGGCATCCTCGTCTTGGTCTCCCTGCATCAACTACTTTATTTAGTTTTTCTTTTCTTTTCCTGATTTAGTTTGGAGATGTAATTTAAATGATTTTCATTGTGATGCTTGCATTGTGGCAAAACAAACTTGTTGCAATTCTTGTGTAGCAGATAAGGAAAGTGAGGAGTCATGTGGAGCAAGAGTCTGCGTTGTTACAGACTTAGAAAGTTTTAGATGCTCTGCCAAATTAGAAAGTAGATTCTGTTACTAATTTTCTAGCAAGTTATGTTTCCTTTCTTAGAACAGTTTTAGAACCTTAGAAAGTTGGTATCTATTTTTGGAATGTATTTGGAATTGGTAAGTTGGATTCCCATTGATTTTGGGACTGATGTAGAGCTGTATTTTTCAACTATAAATAAAGGATTAGAGGGCAGAGACGACGACTACTGCAGAATTGTCTCTCCCCCTTTCTTCTTCTTATCCTCATTCTCTTATCTCTTCTTCTTCTTCAGCTCTCTGATCTCTTCTTCTAACTTGCAGCTGCACCTCAGTAGGAGGTTCTGGTTTGTTATAAAACTAAACATATTTATCTTATTTCTCATAATCATAGGAATATTTGTTTTTCTGTTATTTATTTTGATGTTTGGGGTCCTACTAGCTTGTTTCTTCTTTTGGATATCATTGGTTTTGTCACCTTTATTGACTGCTGCACTAGAATCACTGGGGTTTATTTGTTACACCAGAAAATTGATGCTTTACTTGCTTTCAAATTTCTCATAAGTGGGGGTAACTATCCAATTTGATGCATGCATCAAAATTCTTTGCATTAATAATGGGGCTAAATATATTGTAGGGCAACTCCAATCCTATTCATCTCATTGTGGCATCATTCATCAAACTAGTTGTGTTGATACACTTGTTCAAAATTGGGTGGTTGAACGTAAAAAGTGGCATCTTTTAAGTTAGAGGATCCTTAATATTTACCATGTATGTCCTACCTCATTTTTGCGGAGATGCGATACTTGCGATAGCTTACCTTAATTAATAGGATGCCTTCCTTTATGTTGTAGCAACACCGTCCCCTTTATCTTCTTTTTGGGTTCTACATCATTCATTGTTCCTCTTAAAGTGTTTTAAGTGTGTTGCCTTTGCTAGAAATCATTTTCAGGGTAAGCTTAACCCTCGCGGGCTACGATGTATCTTCCGTGGTTATTCTGCCATCCAAAAAGGGTATATGTGTCATTATCCACCTTCTAGAAAAATATTTGTCACCATGGATTTGGTCTTTCAAGAAATTGTTCCCTACTCTTCCCTTACCATGGATTTGGTCATTCAAGAGAATGTTCCCTACTCTTCCCTTATATATTTTGAGGGTGAAAGTGAGTCTAGTGAAGAGGTTTCGTTTCTCATTCCACCCATTGAAACCCCCTTGGAAGTTCTTGTTGATGATGCCCATATGGAAGATGAAGTGACTAGACAGGAAAAATGGCCGATGGTTTAGGAGCGGGATATGTAGGGGGAGCAATAACCTACTTTGCAATCTCCCCTAAAAACATACCATACTAAAAGAGCAGTCTAGGAAGTGCCTCATAACGTGCCTAGTCAATTGGAAACACCAATTCCTAGTCTTACTGACATTAATCTTGATAAGTCCATTCCTATTCCTGACGCATCATTAGACTTACAAATTGCACTGCAAAAGCAACCATGAGCATGTACTCAACTTCCTATTTTTAATTTTGTTACATATTATTCGTTATCGCTATATTAAGTGTAGGAAAGACCTTCATATGATATTTATTGACCTAGAAAAAAGCTTGTGATAGAGTTCCTAGAGAGTTAATTTGACAAGTACTAGAGAAAAGAAGTGTTGCAAGTAAATTTGTGGACATAGTCAAGGATATGTATGATGGTTCAGTGACAAGTGTAAGAATAGTGGGGGGACAAAGTGATGAATTTCCAATTACAATTGGGCTGCATCAAGGATCAACTTTAGGTCCATATTTATTTGCACTTGTAATGGATGAATTAACCAAAGACATTTAAGATGAGGCCCCTTGGTGTATGCTTTTTGCAGATGATATTGTGTTGATAGATGAGACTCAAGTGGGGACTAATATCAAGTTAGAGTCATGGAGAGTAGCTTTGGAATCAAGAGGCTTTAAACTAAGTAGAACGAAGACAAAATATCTAGTTTGTAACTTTAGTCATGATCGGCTAGACGATGAGGTGGTGAAACCTTGCAATAAGGAGATTCCTTGGAGTGATTGTTTTGAGGTTCCTAGGTTCATTCATAAATAAAAGAGGTGGTATAGAGGATGATGTTTCCCAAAGAATTAAAATTGGGTGGATGAAGCGGAGAGGTGTGCCCGGGGTCTTGTGTGATCGACGAATTCCATTAAAGCTTAAAGAAAAATTCTATAGGACCGTTGTTCAATCAACTAAGATATATGGGGCAGAGTGTTGGGCTATTTAAAAGAATCATATAGATAAACTCAGTGTGGTAGAAATGAGGATGCTAAGATGGGTGAGTGGCAAAACTAGGAAGGATAAGATAAGGAATGATCATATTAGAGCTGGTCTGGGAGTTGCTCCTATAAGTGATAAGCTTCGAGAAAGTTGTTTAAGGTGGCACAACCATGTTCACCTATTAATGCACTTGTACAGAGAAGTGATATAATCCAGATTGAAGGAACTAGAAGAGCTAGGGGCAAACCTAAGATAACCTTAAGAGAAGTGGTGAGAAAGGATATGCATATCTTAGGCCTTTTATCTAACATGGCCTCAAACAGAACTGATTGGAAGGCAAGAATCTATGTAGCCGACCCCATTTAGTTGGGACAAGGCTTATTGTTGTTGTTGTATCATTCGTTATCGCCTACCGTTCAAACTTCTATTTCTTCCTTGTCTTTTGTTTGTATTCCGTACATTTGGCAGGAAGCACTAGCTCATTCTTACTGGAAAGAAGCACTGGGTGAAGAGATGAAGGCAATGTAAAAAAACATGTGGGATCTGGTTGCTTTACATGTAGGCTGCTGGAAAGAGACTGGTTGTTTCATGTGGGTGTTTGTGGTAAAGCACAAAGCTGTTGATACATTGTACAAGTACAAAGCTAGATAGGTGGCAGAGCTTTCCACTCAAACTTAAGGCATTGATTACTGGGAGACCTTTGCTCCAATTGCCAAGATGAATATAGTGTGAGTTGTGCTCTCATGTGCGGTGAATCAAGACTGGGATCTTGGCAACTTGATGTTAAGAATGCCTTTCTTTATGGAGAGATTCAAGAATAAGTGTATAAGGATGTCCCACCAGGACACACTACCATAGAGAGTCATGGGGAGGTATGCAGCTTAAGTGTGCTCTTTATGGGTTGAAGCGGTCCCGATGAATGTGGTTTGGAGGTTTCCATAAGGTTATGGTGTCCAGTGGGTATAAGCAAAGCAATGTCGATCATACCTTGTTTATCAAGAAGACCGACACCTACATCGTAGCACTATTAGTGTATGTCAGTGACATAGTGACCTCTGGCAGCATTGGAGCAGAGATTTTAGCCCTGAAAGTTTTCTTGAGATTTTAGTGTATTTTTTGGCGTATTGAGTTGGCAAATTCTTCTAAGGCAAATTCTTCTAATGGCATCTCTCTTCCTCAAAGAATGTATACCCTGAATTTATTAGCAGAGGCAAGAATATTAGGATGCAAGCTAGCTGACACAGTTATTGAGCCCAACTCACACTTGAAGGTTAATAGAGAACTTGTGGACATTACTGGCTACCAACGGCTAAGGAGACTCATTTATTTGTCTCACACCGATCGGACATAGCCTTTATTGTAAGCCTAGTAAACCAGTGCATGCATGATCCACATTCCTCTAATCTAGATGCTGTCTATAGAATTTTGAGATACTCAAAGACAGCTCCTGGAAAGGGAATCCTAATTTCTTCTCGTGGAAACTTGAATATTGAAGCCTGCATTGATGTGGACTGGGTAGGGTGTCTAGATGATAGGAGGTCTACATCTTGCTACTGTACTTATGTGGGCGGAAACCTGGTGACTTGGAGGAGTCAGAAACAAGGTGTTGTAGCTAGGCCTGATGCTCAAGCCAAGTTTAGAGCAATGGCATAAGGCATTTGTGAGTTGCTATGGTGGAAAGGCTACTCCAGGATCTAAGTCCAGAAGTTAAGATCCCCTACGGTTGTTTTTTGGACAGCAAGTCTGCAATCAGCAGAGCTGACAACCAGTTTAGCATGATAGGACAAAGCATATAGAGATTGACAAACACTTCATCAAGGAGAAACTTGAATATGGTGTTATTTGCAGTTCTTTTGTCTCATCATAAAATCAAAAGGCTGATGTATTTACTAAGAATTTGAGTCATAAACTTTTAGTTAAATGACTAACAAGTTGGGAATGATAGATATGTATGCATGAACTTGAGGGGGAGTGTTGTTAATCTAAGTAAAGGGTTAAACTGTCTAAAAGGTGCTATTATGTAATAACCCCACATTGGGAATTTCTTTCCTGTACTCTCTTATTATTATAAATAAAGATCGACTGTTCCCTGACAAAGGTCAGAAGTTCAGACTATTCAATAGAAACCATTGAAATTGGTCAAAAGACTCAAAACTACTGAAGTATGTTGAAAATTGCCAAAACTGCGGAACTTGGGTTGGTTGAGATTGGTTAAAATTGGTAAAAACTTCTGAAATATTCGAAATATTTGTTGAAGTTACCAAAGATTTCAAAATATTTTGAAACCTGGGACTCTTAAAACTAACCTCTAGCTCCATCTTAGTTTCTTGGAAATCAAGATTTAGCTGAAATTCCAGCCCTTCTTGGTCAAAGCTTGAACCATGTTTAGAGTGAACCTTGGATCTGCATCAAGTACATTTGTTACAGGTGATGTTTAAGACAACTGTTTTCTTCTTCTCTTCTGGGGCTTCCATTGGAATTTGATTCCCTTCAACTGGATATTCTTGGCATGCCCTTCTTTCTTAATTACTTTATTATATATTAGAAAAAAGAAAAAAAGAAATGTTTTTTTTTGGCTGTTCATATTAACTGATGAATTCTGTCGTGTTATTCAGCAGTGTGTGCAGCATTCTGGAGATGAACTCTTTATAGGATACATGTCCATATTAACTGATGGATTTTCTCATCTTATTCAGCAGTGTGGGCAGCATTCTGGAGCTGAACTCCTTATAGGATCTATATCATTGTATCTCTTTTTGAAGCAGAACCTGTCAAGTCCCATCCAGGAATTTGCGAAGATGGTCCAATGCTTGCTTCTCTATTTGTCACGAGCTTTTGAGGCGACAAACTTGCCATTTGCCTGTATATCTAATTCCATCAGCAAACCTACACCTCTGCAATTGGATGTATCATTACCATCTTTTCAAGATGTTAAGTGGAGCCTCGCGCGGATACTTTATTTATTTAATTTGCAACTTGAGAGAAATGTAGCAACGTAAGTGAAATATCTGTGAGGTTTGTCATGGTCATGAGCATATGCTATATTTGGTGTCTATTGATCTTGATTGTTGTTATTATGGCAGTGTTTTCACTAGCAATTTGACTGGGAGGTTGCACAGCTCAGACTGTCAACCAGCCTGACTGCTCCATTCCTGTTCAAGGAATGTAGTCCTAGAACTTCTGAATGGCACAAAGGATGAACAGTCCAGCGAAAGCATTTGAATTTTCTTCCCATGCAAACTTAACAGTTGGAGTACTTAATCCTGAGAGGAGTATATTTCTCAGTGAAAAATTTACTTATAGTACCCTCGCTTTTTGGTTAATAATATGACCTCCCTGAGTTTTCTCAATTTGCATGTCTGCAACAAGTTAAAGCTTTTTGATATCAAATATATTGATGTAAACACAAGGACCCCCCCGGGGCTGAATCCTCAAGTAGTGCCCCGAGCTGGCCATGGGCATTTTAGGCATTTAATTACCCCTGAAATTAAATTAGGATTTATATCAAAATTTCGTTGTGTCAGTTTGAGTCTGATTTGGATTTGTTTGGAGTCTTTTATTGTGAGTTGAAGTTGTGTTTGAAGGAATCTAGTTTGACTTAAAGTTGGTTGCTTTAGTCTTAACTTATCTAATTAGCATGTGCTTAAAAAGATAAAGTGTGTTAGAGAGATTCCAATCTAAGGGTTGCAATCTTGTAGTAATTTGATTCCATTTTTAAGTGTTTGATAAGAGTCCAGTCCAATATGTAATGGGATCCTATTAGTAAGGATATCCCAGTTGGAGTCAGAGTCTTTTATTTTGAGGCTATAAATAGCCTCTTCCTGTAATGTTATCTTCAGTTTGGATTATTGGATAAAGTTATTAAGGACCAGGGTTCCTGTTTTGAGGGGGCCTTGGCTGGTTTTTGAAAGTTCTTCAAATTTCCAGCAAGCTTCTTCAACTTCCAGCATTCATTTCAACAATCCCAAGTAAGTAACAGCATTCCCCCACCACTTCCCCATGCATCCCTATAAGTTTCCCCTAACCCCCACAACCTCCCCAGCCCCTTCCCCCACCTACCCTAACCCTAAAATCCTTCCCCCTTTTGCTGGAACTTCCTGGGCAAACCCCAAGTCTAGGGAATTGACCATAATACCCCTAACCATGGACCTGGTTTACATCAATTGTATCAGAGCTTAGATTTTCAGCAGTCCTAGTACCATCCTTGATGCATCCTTAATAGCCTGAAACATAGAAGAGCTAGCAGACAGTCTGCCTATTGAAGGATACTTAGAAGTATGGTCCATCAATGAGCTTCCTTTCCAAGATTATTGTGTCTAAACATGAAGATGAGGTTTGGAAGAGGAGCAGACCCTTTCACACACGGTTAAAAGCTGGTAAGTTGATAGTGAGGCCCCTTATAGACAACCGGTGCAACGCCAACATCATCTTTGAAGCAACATCACATAAGGCTGGTATACCACTAGAAGGGCATCCAACGCCATATTCGGTTCAACTTCTTAATCATGAGCTTGTAAAGGTAACACATAGGTGTCTGGTTTCTCTTAGCCTACACTCCTTTGTTGATAATGTTTGGTGTGATGTAGTTTCTGATAAACTGATGTCATCTTAGGTAGGCCATGGTTATTTGACAATGATGTAATCCTACATGGTAGGGATAATACGTATACCTTTAGGCACCAGGGGAAAAACATTATACTTCTCCCCCTTGAATATTCAAGAGGAAGAAAGAAAGAGGGTCGAAAAGAATCTAATTGCAAAAGAGTTTTCCCCAACCCAAAGTGACTCTCACCAAGAAGCTTGAAGACCCTGAAGAAGAATCGAGTGTAACCCTAGCACTTGTCACCAAATTAGAGAATACACAGCCAGAATAAGAACCTCCACCTCAGATTTGAGATATCTTTACCGAGTTTTCTAATATTATTCCAAAAAAGCCAATACAAGAGTGTTAGAAAATAAATTTTAATCAACCAAAACAGTGCAATAACAAGAAGAACTAAGAAGAAGAAAAAAGAAGAAGAGAAGAGAAGAAGAAAGAAGAAGAATTGATGGGAATCACATAAGCCTGCAATTCTAGCTTAGCACTCCTAGAATTGCAGCCTCTTATTTATAGATATCAATAGTCTAGATTACAACTTGAGAAGCAAGCATTGCATGTGGATAATTAATGACAACCAATAACCAATATTCAGTTTAAAAAGATCTCAAGAAATATGGTTTCCAAGTTCTCCTCATGGTAGGGAACAAAGATAATCAAGACCAATAAAAAAGCAAAATATGTGTAGGACCAAAGGTGGGTAGAAATTTTTTTTGTTAGAAACAACAATAGTCAATGGAGTAGAGCCTAGCTGATACTTAATTCAGGTCTGAGGATGTTGAAAAAAAATCTTAGAAGAAACAAAGTAGGTACAAGTCTTTATGGAAAAAAAAACTTGTAGAAAATTAATTCCACCCACGAAATAGGGAGACAGTTGCCCAGGGATTCGCATGAAATGTTGTATAGCATCGTAGGTTATAAACCAGTAGTTGAGATGCAAACACAGCCTGATAGGTAAATCGCAGCCCTTATCATATAAAAAGGAAACAGCTGCGCAGGGATTAAATACTAGGTAAATCGAACCTTAGAGAAGCCCAAAAAAAAGACTTGTGTAGGAACCATCATGCAAAGGATTGCAAACTGAAACATACAGCCAATCTTCATCTGGATTCCCTAGTTTGTTAGTAGCATGGATAGGTATTATTTAAGTCCTTCATAAGTCATCAAAGAAGCAAACCATATAAACCAGTAGCCATCCCAAATAAATCTTCAGAAACCAGCAAAAGATCCTACGATCTGTAGTATAAACTCATTAACCAGCAGCCCAAAACTTGAAGAAGAATCATAAAATAAATTCTGCAGAGTGCATAACAGAATAGGGTAAAACAAAAAACTGATCTAAGTAGCACATTATTTGCAGCAACAAGTGGTTGCGCACCAAAACTTGAAGAATAATAGCAGAAAAATTCTGCAACACAGAATCGAATAGGTGTTTGCAAAGAAAAACAGATCTGCAGAAGGATGTAAAACTGCAGAAAATAATAGATCAAAGTAATCAATCAAGTTATGGGATAAATAAGAGGCAAGTAATAGAATATATCAATTTATATATTCATCTAATCTAACTATAAAATAAGTACAGCAGTATGTGGCTGTGCACCAAAGAGAGGAACACTGAAAGAGAACTTTAGAAGAGAATACTTGAGAACACTATTTTGATTAAAAAAAGCTCTGATACCATGTTAGAAAATAAATTTTAATCAACCAAAACAATGCAATAACAAGAAGAACTAAGAAGAGAAGAGAAGAAGAGAAGAGAAGAGAAGAAGAAAGAAGAAGAATTGATGGGAATCACATAAGCCTGCGATTCTAGCTTAGCACTCCTAGAATCGCAGCCTCTTAATTTATAGATATCAATAGTCTAGATTACAACTTGAGAAGCAAGCCATCTTGCCCTCTAAAAAAGGAAATAAAGAGTACAACTTATGTATATAATTTTCTAGTCTTCTAACTCCTAAAATCTGTCAAAATAGAAAGTATTGAAAAAAGAAAGTTCTGAAATTAGTAACTAACAGAAAAAAGAAACTATGCTTTCTAGAAACTCTCAAAACTTGTGTAGCAAGATTACTACATTAGAAATAAAAAGTAGAGTAGCATATCTAAAAAGGAAACAAAGAATAATGGCATAACACTGTTACACGTGAACAGTAACAGCCCAAACTTCAACAAAGAGTTTCTACAGAGAGCGGGTAGCGCCTTGAACGATTGCATAGTATGGACCAAATTAGA
The DNA here is from genome assembly GCF_041222555.1 of Hakea prostrata. Lineage (NCBI taxonomy): Eukaryota > Viridiplantae > Streptophyta > Magnoliopsida > Proteales > Proteaceae > Hakea > Hakea prostrata. Next base: position 24,314,934 of record NC_142600.1, on the reverse strand, counting down.
TAGAAGACCAGCCCCACCCAGTGAGAAGCTCCCTCCATAAGAGGTGCCAGAGAAAATTGAGAAAATTGACTTTGGAGTAGAAGAGCACTTAGCTAGGGAGTCTCCTCAAAGAAGGGGAATTGCTGTCCCTGAAATGCACCAACCAATTCCTGGCACAGAAACCCCCATGACATCCACCAGAGACTGCCCTAGAAGACTACAGTGATAAGGTATCCTACTTGGACCATTATCAAGGTCCTAAAGATATTAAAAAAAGAAATGGTTGCTGTCCATGACTACTACAGCCACATTAAGAGAGTTTGACAGTGACACTAAAACTAGGGCAGTGGACATCAAGGAGGAGAATCAAGTTCTCAATGACAAGGACTCAATAAGTTACAAAGGTGCTTTGACAGAGTACAGAAACAAGGCCAAATCAGCAGTACTATCCAGAGTTGAAGATAAAGAGGCACCCCACCCACTGAAGAGCCCGTGTGTCCTCAGCACCATAGAAAAAATAATGCTGCCCCCATACATTAGGGGCTATACCAACCCCAATTCCGTGTGAGACAGGCCCTCCCTTGGGCCCCACAATTCTTCCTGGGAAGGACTCAAAAAGCCTCACCAGCCACTTCCTTATGTGTTGCTGGTTTATTGAAAAAGAGACTCCTAGACTTGAAGACCACATCTATCAAGCCATCATCCTTCCAAAGTTTTCTCTAGGAGCAAGTATTGGCAGCCCTTTACCTACTACTTCCTCCCCATTGCATGATGCAAGGACGAATTCCCACCAAGGATTTCTGAAGCATCAAGCCAACAACATTAGTGCAGAACATTCATCAGGGGATGAATGTTTTCCAGAATAGGAGTATTGGTGTGAATACAAGGATCCCAGCCAAATCCTCAAGTGGGGCCGCCAGGATGGCTCCAAGAAGCCACCCTAGGCTAGCCGAACCCTATATGAGGGGTATTTTGGACATTTTAGCCCTTAAATTACCCCTGAAATTAAATTAGGATTTATTTCAGAATTTCGTTGAGTTAGTTTGATTCTGATTTTGTTTAATTTGGAGTCTCTTATTGCGAGTTGAAGTTGTGTTTGAAGGAGTCCAATTTGACTTAAAGTTGGTGGCTTTAGTCTTAAGTTATCTAATTAGCATGTGCTAGAGAGATTCCTAACTAAGGGTTGCAATCTCGTAGTAATTTGATTCCACTTTTAAGTGTTTGATAAGAGTCCAGTCCAATATGTAATGGGTTCCTATCAGTAAGGATATCCATGTTGGAGTTAGAGTCTTTTATTTTAAGGCTATAAATAGCCTCTTCATGTAATGTTATCTTCAGTTTGGATTATTGAATAAAGTTATTAAGAACCAGGGTTCATGTTTTGAGGGGGCCTTGGCGGGTTTTTGAAAGTCCTTCAAATTTCCAGCAAGCTTCTTCAACTTCCAGCATTCATTCCAACGATCCCAACTAACAGCATTTCTCCACCACTTCCCTCTTCCCCACTCATCTCTAGAACCTTTCTTCCCCCAAACCCCAAGACCTCCCCCGTCCCTTCCCCACCTACCCCAGCACCTACAGACCTTCTTTCCTTTCCTTCTCTCCCACGGCATTCTAGTCCTAAAACTGTAAGGAAACCCTGATTCCCAGCCCCTTCCTCACTCCTTCACCTCCATTAGGTTCGCAGAAAGCCATAGAATCAAGCCCTAACATTATTTTCTACAAAACAGTCCTATTTCCCTATGTTAGAAAAACCTGCACTTCATCTTCCTCCTTGAGATTCTGCAGAAATTTTAAAATTCCAGAAGTCTGGTTTTTATCAAGTTTTGTTAATTAGATTCCATTCTAGTTGAGAGAATAACAATAGAGCCAGTTCTGTTCAGCAGGGTCAGCAAGGAATAGCCTTCTTCCACCCTAGCAGAAACCCTGGTTTGGCCTTTGAAATTCAACAGGAATTCAGATCTGGAGATTAGTTTCAGAAGGCCCGAAACCACCTAAGAAAACCCTAAAACCCTTCCCCCTTTCGCTGGAACTTCCTGTGCAAACCCTAAGTCCAGGGAATTGACCAAAATATCCTAACCCTAGACCTGGTTTACATCACTTATAGGTTTGAATGCGCTTGTGCCCCTCAATTTAGTTAAGGGAAATTATGTTGATGCCCTGCAATTTTTGATTTCTATTTTAACCATATCAGCATGTGGCAATTGCTTGTACTTTGTTCCCTGTGGTGGGGTCTGCACGGAATAAGTCCACCAAATCTTTGGCTTCATGGGTCACTGACATCACCTTCATCCTTTTTGTAGTTTCATTATATTAAAAGGTTGATTTATTAATTTTTTAATATTTTTTAATGCTTTTGTGCTTTTTTTTGCATTTGTTCTTTATCAATTTTTTTAATTGTTTCTAGTGAAACTTTCGCATTTCATCTCACTCTATGGTGTGAGAGAAATGATACGATTGTTAAATCTTGTAGATTGTTATGCCCATTTGTTCATTCTTCCCTCACTGTTTTCCTCTGTGTGTTCTGTGTTTAGCCTAGAATAGTTATTTTATCATTCAAAATCTGATAGATTAATTTGATGTATCTACTTGATTTTGGGAGGAAGCTTCTTGTTCAATACATTTGCTTGAGAATTTTGAGACAAGGTTCATAGTAGGTAGATTGGGACCATTTGGTGCTTAAAACCTTATGTTTCTTAAACTAACTGATCCTTCTTTGGTTCAGCAATTCCAGCTTAATAATTTTTGTTGTAGACCTGTTGTAGTTGGTTATTCACAATTCTTATCCTTCAAAGACTTCGGACCTTCGAAGACTGGCATGCTACTTCTTGGTCCTCCTACACTTGATAGACCTGCCTTAGTAGGAAGCTTATTTTGTCCCATTAATCCCAGCTCAAGTAGGAATATTTTGGTTTGATCTTTCATCTTTGTAAGAGTGTTGCTTCTTTTAATGGAAAAAGAAATTGACGAAGAAACTAGATTTTGGTTTATTGGATGCACCAAACATAACTAGTTATGGCCACAGTTTGATTGGTATATCAATTCATTATTACACCTTCTCTAAAGTCTAATCTACTCCCGACTAAATCCATAATTTATAAACATAGTTGTTATGAGCCTCACGGCATCGAGGCGATGCAAGACGGTTTAGGCCAGTTGAGGCGGTGAGGTGATGAGGCATTTGCTGAGGCACTTCTGAGGCAGTCAAGGCGTTTTAAATTACATTTTTAGTGTACATCCTGTACGCTGTAGTGCATCATAAGTATATCATATCTTATCTTATACAAAAAAGAACTAACATTAGGCTACCTTAAGTCTTCCAAAATGCCACAAACTGCACATAGTAATTAACTAGGTCCTAAATAAATTACAAAGTATCATACTATCATTAACTATTGAAATTTGAATTCAAGAATGAAGATATTAGTAAAATGAGATTAAAGACATAGATGTATAAGCAAAATAACATACCTTTTTTGCTTGAACCTTGTATTATCTCCTTGGATGACTCTACCGCAGTAGTTACACATTGTCCTTTGTTTTCTTACGTCCATCGGGACTCCGTGTTGCCAAGCAATATCCTCATCCACCATTGTCCAGTATTAGGAAATAGGAAATAAAAAACTATGACCTAGGAAGCAACATATAAATTGAATTAGAAACCATCATATTCAATGCACCAGCGAGACAATTAACAAGTATCATGAAAATAAAAGGAGAAGAAGAAATGAAACAAAATATACAGCCAAATATCCAAATATAAAGTTCTAAATATTTAAGCAAACAACCCTACATATATCCAAAGTCTAAAGTGCAAATCCCATATATAACAAAATATCCATATCCAAATTGCAACTACTAAAGTATAAATCATCTAACAATAATCATCATCAAGTAAATCAGTAGCTTGTTCTCGTAGTTGTTGTTGCTCTAAAGAACTACTTGTCCTAGTCCTTTGACCATAATCATCTAGAACATTCTCATCATCATTCACGTCTTACTCTTTTTCCATGTTTCCGTCTGATTCTGAGCCATGTTCCTCAATCTATGTATCCTTGCCTTTGCAATGTGTGTAGCATAAATTAACTCCAGCGAAGATGGTTGACCTTTCCTTGGTCTGTTTTGGCCCTCAAATGATGTGGATGCCCCAAGCTCTATCAGTAGTGCTCTAAGTTAGATCACCCTCAGGATGGACTAAATCATTATCAGGCTGACTAACCATTCACTTATTGCTCCAGTCAAGCTCATCAAGAAGTATGGGATCATAATTTCTATTCTATGCTCACCTTTGATTAAACCTTTCTTAAAAACGACAATTGTATTGAACAAAAACTAGATCATTCAATTGCTCATGTTCCAATCTATTCCTCTTCTTGTTGTGAATCTAAGTTCATAAGCAATTGAAGAGAATCCCGAGTCATTCTTTCAAAATTAAAACTTAAAAGTATTTTAAACACTTAAATCACTTAATACAAACTCAAATGTGCTCCAATTCCTTTCAAAAGCAGAGGAGGAAAAACAAAGGTCTAATATCCTCCATGTAATCCTTGAAAGCTTAAAAGCATTTCCTCCATGTGTATCCCACCAAATAACTATATTATAAAAAAAATGGATTAATTAGCAGAACTAGAAGTACAAACACAATAACTATAACAAAAAAAAAAAGAGAGGTATACGACTAAAGACTTGCTAGGAGTCATGGTAGTATGTTGTTTGATTGCCATTTGTTGAGAATAAACTGATAGATTTAAGCTAAGTTGTGGAACTGTAACATGTTATATATATTAAATTCACACCCAAGACCCAACCAACGTGTGCTTTTTGTAAAGGATAGATTCCGGAGAAAAAGGTATACCTTGGCTTGCATTTGTTTAAATCTAACTTGTATTTGTTTTAGATATTGCATGAAGCAAGGATGATTGATAAGCTCCAGCTACTCCAGTGAAATCCCCACCAAAAACCAAGCCTCGAAGTGATTTTGCAGCATTCAGGAGTCCACAGCAGTGAGAGACCGAGTTGGTTGAGGTCTCAACCAACTTGATCAAGTTTAATGATTTTTTATGTGGCTGGGTCAAGATATCAGTTGAAATGAGATCTTGATTGAGAATTGCATTTTTTAAATCCTGGATGTCATCTATATGCTTGGTATACCAATATACTGAGATATTCCTGAGGTCTTTGCAAGTTTCATACTATGGTTAATAGTATACCCTTTTCATTTAGTTGGGATAAGGTATAGTTGGATTCAGGTGAGCTGTATTAATACTGCATAAGTTTTTCTTCTATTTTCTTTCTTTGTTTCTATTTGGTGGAAGCCTCGTGCATGGGCTGCTCTTTCTTTTGTTCCATATTCTCTCTGTTTCATATCGTAATAGATGATATCCTTGGCATGGAAGAACTTCCTTAATGTGCATACAACATAAATATTCATGTTTTAGCATGCTTGTAATCTAAACTTTTTTCCCTAATTGCAGAATCTTTGTAGCACTCTTTGCAGTATGCTTCTCATTTGTTATCATTGGAGGTTTCTTATTCTTCAAGTTCAGGTAATCTATATCTGGAGTATAAACTTGTATCTACACTAGAATTGTGGGAAAATTATACATGTCCATCTGACAGTTGTGGGTTGGTGGTGGTGTTGTAGCTGTATATCGGCTTTGTGCCCTTTTCCCCCCCCTTGGGTCCCTTATTTTGTGAGTTGGCAGTGTTGTAGATCAGCCTTGTGTCCGTTTTCGTCCTTAGATATATGACTTCCTCTGGAACTCTTAGTTATGGCATAGAAATTTCCTTGGATGAGTGCAGAAAGACTGGAAAAGGATAGTTACCCTAGGACCATCTATACAATATTGTGTGGTGTATGGAGAAATAAAAGGCTGATTAAGGATGAGTCTAGAGACATCCCAGTGTCTCTCTAGATATTGGCTCTTTTCTAATTGATTAGACCTGCATATCCAAGGAAGTTTAATTAATTGACAGATTTTGCTGGACAACAATTAGTTTATGTTTGTAGCTCTTGTAGATTCTGTATGTCAAGCTATAGGCCTCTAGCCACAGTTTGTAATTGCAAGCCCTCCCATCCCACTTCCTCTGTTTTTGGAAAATTTGGTTGAGGGAGGTGGAGTGATATACTTAGAATGACATGTATCTCAAAAGAGCAATTATGACCCAAATTAGATAGAGAACTACTTTTTATTTATTTATTCTGAAAATTAGGTAGAGGGAGTTAGATGATGCATTATTGGCAATATGTCTCAAAATAGTAATATGGATCTGTATTCTTGTAATGTAAGCCGATGATACATAAATCACATTTTCTCTCATATCATAGAGGGTAGAAAAGAAAAACAAAGAAAAGAGAAATGAAGACTCATATGAAGTTTCCTTACTTCATGTTTCAGTCTGTGCTGCTAACCAAGCAGCTGTACTTCGCCTCATTCTCTTCTTTAAAACTACAGTTAAATTTTGGAAATGTTGTTATGTATGTTTTAATGTTGTGTAGTATCCCTTCTCTATGAGTTTGGAGAACCATATTTTCATTTTCTGGATGAATAAATGAATTCATTTCCAAGGGATAAAGAGCTATGAGGCCGGAAGAGGGAAAGAGGAAATGAGAAAAGCGAAGAAGAACCAAGCTTCAGACAAGGAAAGCAGAGGTTTGAGGGAAATAGTAGTAGGATCCCAGGAGATAACAATATGCCTGTTTCTTGAGGAGTCCAAACGTGAAAAACTTCTCGACCAGGATTAGCTTTAATTTCAAAAGAAAGAATCCAAAATCTGATGGAAAGGCTGGGTGTTGGAGCCTTGGGGGTCCATTTCTTGAAATAATGCTCTGTCTAGATATGGTTTGTGGTTGCTCAAAAAGCTAGATGATTGAGAGAGTTGCATAGGGTAGAACTGGCAAAAGATAAGGCAATCTAGGACCATTCACTACGAAGTTTCCAACTCTTCTGACCCTAGGCCAGCACTTAATTTTTACGCTTCATATATTCTTTTTGGGGATAAGTAGGCATTTTTATCATAGAGAAAATCACCCTAAAGGCATTCTGCCTAGAACACCCTAATTTTATTTTTTTTGGGGGGGGGGGGGGGTGGAGAATCCTATTAAGGAAGGTGTACCCTCCTATCTAGTACATGGTAGGAGATCTCGACCAAGATCTTAGTTTTCCATGGGCTCAAGACAAGACCAAGGGCGAGATAGGAAAAACACCATATCTTGACCAATATCTCGGTTTGACCAGGGATCTTGGTTCCGCTTTCGAAAGCAGTCTGCAAGATCCTTTTTTGGCTGGATTTTTCGCCCAAATCTCACTGGATCTTCTCCTGCAAAACTCCTAGTGATCCACGTGACAAATGATTAGTTGTAACTATTATGGTAAAATCCTTATTGGAGGCAAAATGAGGTTCTAGCAACACTTGGTTGGAAATCGTAGGGATACAATCGGGTGCCCTGCTGTCCCTAATTTTGTGAGGGATGATATTCTTGACCACCTCACCGGGTTGGCTGAATGCCGTAGAGCCGCAGGTAGGGGACCTGCAACACATGGTCGTGGTGCTAGTGGAGCTGTGCCTTGATTGATTTCATTTCCCCTTGTTCTGTTATGAAGTTAGGAACTTAGGATGCTTGTGTTACCGTGTTCTTGAGAGTCGACAATGATGATGTTGTATTGTACTCATATGGATGGAATTTTGAACAATTTAAGTTGTTTGATGTATCTTATTACTTGGATTTCATTTATATCAATTAATGGTTCTATATTTCATGTTTTATAATATTGCATGTTCATTTCTGCAACATTTTGGTTTCAAACTTACGATCGAGTTGGAAATCAAACATAGGGTTGTTTTCTCTCAAATCTAAGGCCACTAGTGTGTTTAGAAGGCTTAAAATAGGCTAAATACCTTTCATCCCAACCTAACTCTTGGAACCCCCTTAGATGGGTCCTCCAATTTACTTGAGTTGGCCTCCCAAAAATTACAATATCTCGGTTCTCGACCTAGATCTCGGTTTTCTGAAAGCTCAAGATTGCCTTCGAGATTGAGATTTCCTAGCATGATCCAATATCCGAAATAGGAAGGGCTTATTTTCTGTAATACACAATTGCTTCCACATCTTTCGTAATTAACTCCTCAAGCTCTATAGGGAACTCATGAGGTTCCCACTGCAACTGAGTTTGTCCTAGCTGTACTCTTGCCATGTAGTCTGCCAGTTGGTTCAGTTCTCTCCAAATATGCCGAAATTCCTTGTCAGAGCAATGCTTGAAACTGCAAAATGTATTCTTTTATGGCCTGCTCTTTTCATGGCCCTTGAGTATTCCTCTTTATTATACTTGTTGCCACTTTCAAATTTGATCTAACAGACACTTCTGAAGTCTTCAGGAAGACAGATCTGCAAGCCTCTCAAAATAGCTTGCATTTCCATTGATAATACCTCCAGTTCCCCTTTCCTGCAATTGCCGTAAGATCTCCCCCTCTTGCTGATCTGACCACTCTTTCAAAAGTTGCTAATGAGTTAGCTAGAGCTCCATCATAGTGCTATCATATGTTGAGGAGGCTTCATCCAAGAACACACTCTAGGCACTCTGACTATCCATTCAACTGGAGTATTCCATTTGTCAGCAATATAACTTGCCTGAGCATTTTCTTAACAAGAAAAATGAATAGCCCCACACCTGAACATGACATCCTCCTTAATGGCTTTCACCACTTGCTCCTTTGTTCTGGCTTTATTTCTGAAAATCTAGTGGTACTTCTCAGTCCAAAGGTGCTGAATTGTTGCACAAAAAGCTAGTTTTGCTACCACTCCAATTTTCTCCTGTGGGCTAAGGCAAATTACAATCGTTACCCCAAGGGCTGCCAAATGTGTCTCTTGCATTGCCCTTCTCATATTTGTAAGCTTTGTCCTTCTCATATTTGTAAGCTTTGTAAAGATGCAATGTGATACCAAGGTGCTCAATTCACAGTCGAAGAAGCGGTGATCCTTGTTTTCTGTTCCTGCCTAGCATAGACAACTGTTTTTGCACTAGAATTATCCTTCTGATCAAATTATCCTTAGTTGGTAGTGCTAAGACTCCTCCAAGCTGTAAAGGAGTGTTTAGGGATATTGTCTGCAACCACACTGCTCTCCACCAATCTATCTCTTGTGCCTTCTGCCGGATGGATTCCCAGGCTGACTTCGTAGTGATTTGACCTGCAGCTTTGTCCCCTTTGACACCACTAAGTCTGATTAATTTTGGTTAAGCCTCTCAACTAGAGGTTAATCCTCTATAGTCTGTACACTCATTGGATTGGTCAATCGCTTTGTGCAATTTCTGCACCAATCATTAGTGAGGAATTTGTCCACCATCTCGTTTATTGAGAATCTGCAAAAATCTGATTCTGATCCCATATCTGTTAAATGCAGAATCTGATTCTGTTCCCATATCTGTTAAATGATTCTCGAATAAGTCCTTTTGAAGCTTGTTTCAAGCCAACTTTGCTATCCTAGTATGATAAAGAGAAAAGCAAGAGTTACTCATCTTGTTGATACATGCTCGGGAAGCATCATTAGCCAAGTACTCTCTTAGGGAAAGAAAACAGCTAGTTCAGCTTGTCATATATAGGATAAGTAGTTCAGCGAATGAATTCAGAATAGATTGCCTGTTTCAATTAGCTGGACTTAGTTCCAGGTCCCCTTCTTAGCAACGTACGGAATTTCTCCACATCTGTGATATGGCCTTCTCACCGTTTGGCGAGATGGGTGAAATTCTGAAATTTCAGATTTTTCTTTTTGACCTCAAATATTGGTGGGTTATTGGGGTTATTTTGGCTTGGTTTTTGGGGTCCATCCTTTTAAGGTCACTAAATACACTAGGGGTGTTATTTTTGCCTAAAGCCTAACCCAAAGTGGTGTTCTTGATCAACACATGCCTAGCTGTATGCGGGCAAAACTCGAAGTATGGAAAATGAATTTTAACAAATGTAAAAATGGATATTATGCAAGCGAACTCTAAGATTTTCATTTAAATTCAATAAAAAAGGCAACAATTAAAATTCAATATATAAATACAAATGTGGTGGAGAACTTAGTAGATAGTAGTACACAGTTGAAACAATACAAATGTATAACTTAACAGACTAACAGTAGTTAGTAGATGAATGAATTACAAATTACAAACTTATAATACACATTAGACCTACTCTAACTTAATAATAGCTATTGTTGCGGGCTGGATCCATCCCTTGACCTAGAGAGCTCTATGAATAGTGGACATTCTTAGCCCATGTCATGGTATTGCCTATAGTGGTCCAAGTAGTTAGTCGTTGCCCTTCTGTAGGTAGCATCATCTGCAAAAAATAGCCAACCCATCTTACACTAAGTGTTGTAAGGGTAAGGATTGTTGTTGTGTCAGTTGCTAGCGCTCTGGATTCATATCAGAATCATTTGAATCTCTCTGTGGTATCGCAACTAGGGTATGCAATTGGTACTAGTACTACTGGTGGCCCTGATGGATATCCAAAGATGGACTCCACAAATGATCCGCCTAATCCATCCCTATATCCATATGCAGATAAACCACTCAAATCAGCAAATAAGCCACCATATGACCCACCATGCGCACTCGAACTAGTAGATGAGTCACCATGTGTGCCTCTATATGCTCTAGCATATGCTCCACCAAACTCTCCCCCATATCCCTATCCTGGATATCCATATTTGTAGCCAAGCCCATAAGTCCCGTATAGTGTAGACCCCACACTCTCCCTGCCATCCAAGCTCATCGATCACATCGAGTCTACCAAGCTAGCCATGTCAGCGTTCCTCTAACTTGCTAGGTGGAATTGGCCTTAGGGCCCTCTGGTGTAAGTACCCCTAGATGTGGAGTCCTTGCTCTTATGACAAGGTATACCAGCATGGTGCTCATTCTAGGTGGCATGGGTGAGCTCTAGCTCCTTGGTGTATTTGATAGGGCTTGGCTATGTCTCATGTAGTGGAATAGTTATACACTTTTGAAGTCCTCCACCACTATGACCATTATCGTCACCACCACCACCACCATCATCATCCCATGCCGAGTCTGACCAAGAGCCAAGGTCTCATCTAGATCTTGCACATATGTGGAAGGCCCAACATCATCATTGTGTGGGCCATTATTGTCTTATTGTCAAGAATACCAACTGTCTCCTGTGCATGTAACTGACATGAATGCATCGACATCAATTCATGCATGATAAACAATCTCTATGTCAAGCCTCCCTTCTGGTTGGTCCAATACTGGCTCACCCCTGTCCCTCATCAACCAATGAGGGGGTCCTTATCATCTGAGTCCACTTGGAAGATATCTGTGAGACCAATGGTCTTTTGCTTCCAGTCACCCTCCACTTGACTACCTATGTGCTGCATCTTCAATCTCAGGTTATGGTGGACGAAAATAATGTCATTTAGGGACCTAGATCCCAATCTTCCGCCTCTTCAAGTGGATCATGTTAAAGTTTCTCTAGTTCCTTTAACATCTAGAGGCGGAGAAAGTTTGCGAGAGGACCTTGATCACCACTTTCTTAAGGTTCTCTACCCTCCTGTCTTAGAGAATCCACCACTTAGCTGCATTATAATAAAAACATTAAGTTATTACTTAATACAAAATCTAATAGTTTCTAAAATGTAATAATTCTATAAGAGTTATTGATCTAACTTGGATTTGTTTGATCTCGTCCCTTCACAAAGCCTCTATTCAAAAGGACCCGAATCCATCCTTGAAATCCTTGATCCACAATCATTTGTAATGATGGTTGGCTAAAGTCTTTCAAATTCAAATGCAACTCCTAAATCCCTACTATCTCGCCTTGGTGTTACACTGGGACTAGAGCGTCGAGTTCGGCTCCAAATTCACTCCGTGGCCTCAAGCAGCTCTGTGTTTAACCCCAAATAGTTGTACTGGTATTTGGGGTTAAGATAGTAGGTTGCACACTTTACAAACTCACATGAGATATAAGATTTCATTAACATAAGAATGCATAAATTACCAACAAATTGCATATTTACTTACAAGCCTTATGCAGTGGATGCATAAGATGTCGATCAATCATTGATGATGTTCAGAAGGTGCTCACAGCCTCTTGGATTTGCCTAATGTACAGCCTCCCTAATGGCTTGAATGGTTGCATACAGGTGCGGCAGAGTGGGCCCCTTCATGGAAGAGTCCACCATATGTAGGACCTTTATAATAGGCTCCATCATGTTCAACATTAGCACCACCCTTCTCCAAAACTCATTTGATGATAATGAACCTTGTGCAACACTAGACTTTTAGCTACTCCCCATCCCTTGATTGTTGATACCTCAAGGAACAGGCTTATTGTTGTCTCCTGGGGCCTTAACTTTTCTTTCTAGTCTTCTTCTTAAAGACCGTTCTTGTTTGTTCCGTTCTCTATAATATATTATTTATTCATAAAAAAAAAAAAAAACTTGTGCTGTGTGTCCCTTTGGGTCTTGGACCTTGTCCAATTAAACTAAACTTGAGATGCAAACATGAATTTCTTCTCGTCGATACTCTTTAAGGTGATGTAGTTCGTGCGAACCTTTTGAGACTGGGTTGCACTATGTCGCCTCCACATGCTTGCCTCATTATTTAAAGAGCATAGCCATGATTATATATTAAGTTTGTGACCTATCTAGCCCTCTCCACTATGCTCTCCACAATCCAAATCTTCCCAATGTCCTTCATCAGAAGATCAATGCAGTGAGCCACATAAGGTGTCCATAATACATTGTACTTCATAGACTACATTATCAACTCATTGGCCTTTTTGAAGTTAGAGCTGTTGTCTGTCAGGATTTGCACCACATTTCTTGGCCCCATCTCCTCCACATCCTGAAGAAGTCCATAGATGTATGTGTGGTCTCTCACCTCCTTGGATGCATTTAGAGATCTCAAGAAGATGGTCCTCCTATCACAATACACCTAAAGTTGATGATTGACTTTTTAGTTGGATTGGTCTATCCATAGGACATTATGATGATTTTATACGTCTACCAAAAGGGCCTCATCCTTGCAATATGAGCCTCTAGCTCCTTCTATTGTGTAAAGTACTTGTTCATCACTTTATGAGGGGTGGGCCATGGTATCCAAGACCTGCCTTTGCGATCATGTCAATCATGGATTGATAATAGGGTCGTTATGTTGTGTTGGCTGGAATGGTGTTATAAAGCATCCATTTCACCACTACTTCCTTCGACTTCCCATTTATGTTCTTCCATGCTCCTGAGACCTTGGGCTGCTTTGCCCCCTTCTTAAAAAAATCAGGATCCTGCTTTAATATCGAATCTTGTCACTATGGAAAACTTGCTGAGGGAGGAGCACACATTTGACTTTGTAACTTCATGAAAATGCCAAATAAACCGTCTGACATAGATGGTCCAGCTCTTGCTGCTGTAGAGGGGCCAACTTCTGCAATCTAGATTTGGCCCTCTCTTACTTCTGATGGTGTGATGCCTCTGCTGTCTACCATCTCCCACCTCAAGTCCTTGGCCGCCTCATCTCTATGGGCATCGATGGGATCAACATCGTTGTCGTCACTATCAAAATCAATAGGGTATGCAGAAGACCCCCTTACTGCCTCATCTAATGCTCTAGCCACTCTCTGCTTCTTTGCCTTCCTCTTCCCTACCCCGTTTTCTAACTCTCTGATTGCTTTCACAATCTCTGCTGAAACATTGTTGCACGCTTGAACATCCTTTGAACTGTTGGTGAGGTGTGCCTTAAATCTACTAATATCACCTTCTAAAAACTTTCGGCCTCCAAAAGTACAATGTGTCTTCGCTTTATTACCATCAATTGGCATGCAGTACTGCTATGCAAGGTCACCCTCACTCTTGGAGCAGCAGCTTGTGCTTACTCTCTGCCTTGTGGCTGTGAACCACCCTCCCCCTTTATTTGTTACGCTGCATGCTTCCTATTCTCAAACATAATCATTGTTGCATACACAAAATGATAACATAAGTCATTGAGCAACATGAAAATAATTTTTTAGACAAAGAAACAATTGTGTACCTAGCTAGTAAATTTTCCCTTGCCCATGTATTTTTTAAATATAAAATGACTTTTTTAAAATTTTTCCGCCGATAAAATTGGCTGCCCAAAGCAAAGCCAGTGATGAAACCATATGGACAAAACTTTTAAAACACCTAGAGAGCCATTCCATAAGTTTCTATAATTTTCAAAACCTTTTTCCCTTTTATTTATTTATAAATATTTGAATAGTTTTTAAAAATAAAATAATTATTTATTGGTGGAAAAATATTTCGACTCCTTGAGAGTTGAGACCATAGATCTGCCCATGGAGTTCAAGATATATTTATTATATCACAATACAAGACATATATCATGTATATTCTTTACATTTTGTGTAGGAAAATACATTTTTTGACTCCCAAAAATAAACAAATAATGCACTTTGCGAAAAAAAATTTCAACACCGTGAGTTCGTAGATCGGTCAACGATGTATAATGTATAATATTTCCATGCCCATCCGACAACTTTCTAGCATGCATTGTGAAAATTTCTAGTTTGGAGAAGAATGGTGTATCTTTGAGATGAAAAACTCCAAGACTTGACTGATACATTGCTGGATCCACCTGATGCATGTGTTTGCTGGAAAAATCAATGCAAAAACATGCTGAAAATGATGAAGATCGACTCCAAGATTGCGAAATTTGGAGCTGGAATCTCAGAAGCAATGGGTCAAAATTTTCACTCAAAAGGAGTGAAATTTTGACCCATTTCCCTCTTGAAAAGCAAACTTGATCGAAAATCCTCATCTTGCGAGATTTAGACCGCTGGGTGAAGTCTTGCGGGAATTTTAGAACTTTCCCATTTCGCCTCCTATTATGCTGTGCCTCTTACTGAAATGGCAAAATTTAATACCTTGCTTCTAAGTTGATGGACTTCTAGGATAAGAGGATGGTAACTTTGAAAAAAATCTCTCTTTCTGGTGCAGTTCTTTTATAGCATAGAAAGCGTTAGTTCAGTTGAGTTTTCATACTTATACTGGTAAAGGGAAAGTATCATGATTTCAATCTTTCTGGGGCATTGTTTTGTCAATGTTGAGAAAGCACTTGCTCTTCACAGCACTCTCACTCATCAGTCACTTGAACCAGTCATTCCATTTTGCTTTTCCTCATTCCTTGACTGAACATGGCAGGCTCCACACCCTGGCTTCTAATAAAATCACCTATTGTTGATTCCTCTATTGGCTGAACAAAAGGTTAGGCTTATTTTTTCTGTTATAAACTCATCTACTACTCATTTGGTTCTCAAATGTGAGTGCCCTTTCTATGTCCAAGAAGGCTATGGATTATCTCGTATTTCAGCACCTTCCTCAAAACCCATGAGCAGTTTCAGGTGGCTTCACTGTCCAGGTTGAGTCTCATTTAAGATACCTGCTATATACCCAATGGACCCAAATGCTGTGTTCTTTCAAACCAACCCACCAAATCTGCCTGATGATCCCCGCTATATTCATTTCGTTGATGTTGCAAATCCCTAGCCCTCCCTCCTGCTTTGGTTTGCATACTGCCTCCCACGCCAATAGATGCATCTTTCCATCCAGTGATGGGCCAGTCCAAAGAAATCTGACAATATGGATTCCAGCTTCATTTCCAGGTTTAGTGGCAGGCCAAAGATTCCAGACCAGTAAATATAACACCCTTGCAAGATTGATGATAGTAGTTGCAGCCTTCTTGCATAAGAGAGCAGCCTTGCCTTCTGTCCCTCTAATCTCCTCTGCCCTCTGTCAAGGATAGGTTTTCAGTCTCTGCTAGATAGTTTACCTGAAATGGTACACCAAGATACCATATAGGCAGCTTGGTTTCAGAAAAACACTTAATTCCAAAGGTAGCAGTCTGCTATTCTGGGAAACTTTCAAACACTTTTGCTTATCAAAGTTAATTATCTTGAATTGTTGATCTATTACTCTAGATTTTCATGGTTTCTGTAGTTCTACTACAGTGATTCTACAATTTTAAATGCTTCTGTCACCCATTCTCTCTGCCATTCAAGAATTTGTTGAATGATTTGCTTCTTGTAATGATCTCCGATCGTGCTCTTCTTTCTATCATATCTTAGTTTTTAATTTTCACTATCTTATTAAGATGTATTTTCTGTTGGATATTTCAGGGGTAGAACATGTTCTCTAGAGGAGTGCCTTTGGGAAGCCTGGGCATGCCTTTGTTCATCGTCTACTCACTTGAGAGTATGTTACTCCTTTTACTGACTAAAGTTAATGTTTCATGAAGATATTGCTTATGTTGCTAACAGAAATTGTCGGATGATGTGATTCACAATTCCAAAACCATTTTCATGTTGCACTGCAGCAAAGAACACGCGTTGAACGCATACTTGGTTTTGTGCTTGCTTTATGGGGCATATTGTTTTACTCCCGCTTATTGAGCACAATGACAGAACAATTTAGGGTAAGTTAATTTGATGTGTTTGTTGGAAGGAAACTTTAAAAGCTTAGTCTTGTGAGCATGGCATTCTCATGAGTCTTGACTAACATCTGAACAGAGTAATATGCAAAAGATCAGAGAAGGAGCACAAGTGCAAGTTATGGAGACTGATCATATTATCGTTTGTGGAGTAAACAGCCATCTGAACTATATACTGAAGCAGTTGAATAAGTACCATGAGTTCGCAGTCCGCCTTGGAACTGCTACAGCTAGGTAATTACTTCTTTAGCTATCATGTAGAAGCCTTATTAGTAAAGTTAGTTTGAAATTTTTTAATTTCTTGCACTTCCAATATCTTGGCTTCTTGATTGCTTCGTTGTTTATTTTACAGGAGGCAGAGAATTCTTCTTTTATCTGATCTTCCAAGGAAGCAGATGGACAAGATTGCAGACAATCTTGCAAAAGATCTTAACCATATTGATGTCCTTACAAAGAGGTAGATATCGAGTCAATTATTTTCAAATTATGCTGATACCTTATTTCAAAAAAACATACAAATTTTCAGTAGCATTGGACCATTCAATTTTTTTCCCTCCTGAACTAAAAGATAAGTAATGGAACTGAAGGGGTCTGGAACTTTTAAGGAAAGGTCGGTGGTGTTTTTCAAAAGGCAGGGTAGCAATGATCCCACCTTTAGTTGGATGCTGAAAATATACTTCAAGAGCTGCAAGAACTTCCATGATCCAATTTAAATAATGCCCTCCTTTTTTAGAGCTCGTAGTGATCACTCTAATGTATGCTTCCATGCTTGTGCAGCTCTTATTGCTGCCCTTCTTGGGAATAGGAAATGTTTCAGCATAATTCAAAAATTAAAGACCTTCTATGACTAAAAATGTGAATTTTCTCGTGCACAATTTATCTGAAAGAGTATGGCTTTACTATACATAGACTTTGTTACGTGTGTCATCTGAAATTCCACATTTTTCCGAACAAGCTAATGAAGTCTCCTTGTTAGACACCTATATTGTGTTTTAGTCATTGAAGATCATTATAATATCTTTCTTCCTCTCGTCTAGCTTTTCCATTGTTGTAAAATTTTTCACATAGGCCAAAACTGAATTTTAATATTCAATCTTTGTGATGATGTGATCTAGAAAAATCTTTTTTCTTCTCTTCAACATTTTCCATCAATTTAAGCTTCTGTTGGCAGTCTTTCTTATAGGAATTCATACTGGTTTACTAATGCTTTTATATTATGGTCACTTTCTCTATCATTTGTCAAATGATTCACTGTAGCTTGTCTAATAAAGCAAGAAATGCACCTCTGTTTTCATCTTTAAGGATATTGTGTTATGACTTAAGAATGTGACTGGTAGTCCTAGACTAATGTGGATTTGGCTCAATGGAGAATATCGATCTCAATTTTGTTTTACATTGTTCAATCTCCATTCTCCATATCTCGTTTTTTTTATGATTTTGGATAATTTTGGGCTTCCTTGTAATATTATACGATTTGAATGCTTCTACAGTTGCAGTCTAAGCCTGACAAAATCATTTGAAAGGGCAGCAGCCAATAAGGCACGTTCTATTATTATATTGCCAACAAAAACAGACAGGTTAGCCTTTTTCTTTTCTCTTCTTTTTTTAACTTGCTGGAATTCTTTTCATTAAATGGGGGATTTTGTGATGTGCTATATCAAATACTGAGGTCTAGAATATACGGAAGTTGCTACTTTGTTTACATATTGCTGTTGATGTAAACCCCGGGTGTAGGGTTGGCTTCCAGGACCCTCTTTAATAAGAACCAGCACTGGTTGGGGTTTCTAGGTGTTTTTCCTATAGGTCTAACACTGCCTAGGTTTGCTGAAATTAAAGTCCCAGATTAGAATTTATATAGGAGTTAAAAGTCAGCATTCAATTTAATGTATGTGTGACACCATCACACGATCTACACTGATGTTGTTGAATTTAATTTTTTGTTGATGTTTATTTATTTTAATTATTTGAAAATTATAATTATATTCTGTAATTATTTAAAAATTGAAAAAAGTACTATTTTTTTTTCTGTTTTATACTTAAAAAGGAGGAGAATATTGTTACAAGTATGTATGTAATTATTGGAAAGATTTTTTATGATAATGATTGTGTTCTTTAATTATATTTAGTTAATAATGTAATTAATAAAGTATGTTATAATTATAAATATATTTTAAAAAAGCCACTAAACTTTGGAAGCAATGTAGTATATGTTTGATTTTTTCTTGTGGCTTATTATTAGAGTTTTAGTTATGCTTTTTAACATACTTAGTGTTATTTCTTTTATTAAGCATTTATGTTTCTCTTATTTGAAAGATGGGAGATATTGCTTTGAATCACGGGAGACCATTGACTACATATAAGAAGAAGTTTTGAACATAGGCGTAAAACAAAATTTGAGGGAAACTCAGGTTTCGACCCTATGAAAATGAAAAATTTAGGTCAAAACTTGGGAAACTTAATGGAAATTTGGGACTTTTTCCAGCAAGTTTCAACAGGTTTTAGGGGATATTTTGGGGTGGGACTCTGCATATAAGCTAACTAGAGTATAAAGAACACATTATTGGCACATGCATTTTGCTAAAAAAAAAAAACATAGATATGTCATTCAAAGTCATAGTATAAGGTGAGAGGTTTCCGACAAATAAACTATAAACATAACATTCAATATATTACTTTTAAGTTCAAAACTTCAAATACAAAGTAATTGATTTTTAGCCTAAGCACACATTTCTTATAACCTAAGGTATTCCCAAACTTTGGGAATTTTTTGCTAATTAAAAATATTTTTTATAATTAAAATATTAATTATTAGCAATTATCAAATACATGAAACAAAAACTAAACAACCTAAAAGTAATCTGGACTCCATCAGAACGTAGATTGAGTGATGATGTCTCTTATACATCAAAACAAAGCCAATACATCATGTATATGTAAGTTATTTTTTGAAAAATATAATTTTGTAGGTAATTTTTAAAATTAGAAAAATAAAGAAATACTAGCACGCTTCAAAAATTAAATCTAGCAACATACATTATTAGATCTACCTACTAGAGACAGCATATATTAAACTCAAAAGAATCCAACATCAATTGAGTGTGAAATAAAGAAAAAATAAAAAATTTGGGTTTCAATTATGTTGCAATAAACCTTGAAAAACCTTATAATAATCCCCAAGAACTGTCAAAATCCCCAAAGGAGGGAAGGAAATGGCTAAAGTCACCTAGAATTGGTTCACAAAGGTTGGAATTAGAGGGGAAACAGAGGGTCAAAACTTGAGGTTCCACCAGGGTTTTATTCGAAATTCCGCAAAATGCAGAGTTTTTCAATTGAAATTCATGACTTTAAGTGAAAAAAAATCACTTGGTCAAACTAGTTGACACAAATTTTGACCATGTTTCACAAGTTTAGAGCAGTTTCGACGACATTTCCCAGGTATCAATGAAAACTGTGATTTCGTTTCGGTATCCATAGGTTTTGTTTCAACCTTTTCAAAATCGGCGAAATTTCCCATGTTTCGAGGGAATTTTGTTCCATGAGCGTAACTACTGTATGAAACAGATTAGAGGTGGTGAGTCCACTTGATTAAAGTGGCATCTAGTTTGAGGGGATAAGAATGAGATTGGATGCCCCCCAAGGTCCTGTAGTGATTAAAGTGGCAATGACACAATGATAAGAACCTACTATTCACTATGGAATTCAATGACAAAACAGTAGAAATAACAAGATAATGCTGGTTTTAATGGTGCTAGTCACCCCCAACACCTCATGGTGCCCCTCAGCCTACAGCTGCCCAAAGATCACTCATCTGTCCTCCCCTCTCATCTCTTAATTTCCCCTATTTATTAACCCACAACTTACCCTAGCACTCCCTCTCTCCGCCTTATGGCATGATCCTAGGGTCCTATCACTACCGAACCCTTGAAATTCACCTTGTCCTCAAGGTGAGGGAAAATTAGAAACTTGATCTTCACATGCTTGCCACATAACCATGCTAGTTCAGCATCTTGACAAGCCCTCCTTGGTAGCCCACATATCCCAAATCCAAATAATTCGAAACAGTCCGTATAAGGAAAAAGCTTGGATGCTTCAGCTGATGGAAAGAACACACCATGAATAGCCATAGGGGCTGGGTTCAGCTGAAAACCATGCACGACATGCCCCTTACACTCACAACACCTGCTATAATGAGTTGTGCATTAATATATGTATGAAGGGCTTTGAACCGATAGCCGCCATTTTCTTCAGATGGGCAGAGGAAGTGATCAAATGCAGGCCATTCTACGCACTCCCCTGCATACTGTGCAACTAGAGAGTTCCAAAGTTGCACAAGGGTCCAGTACACTTGGAAGGAGGCACGTATTGTCAAATTGAGGTTTTGGATGGAAAATAAAGAGAATTGTGAGCCCCAATTTCACCACTACAACACTGCCTATAGCTAACGAACTGAGATAATTAAAAAACTTCTGGTCTTCATCGTTCAATAGATTCCTAGGTGTAGGATGTGAAGCAGTTAATCCATGAGCAAGAGTAGGGTTGATGATTTCATCAAGCGTCGGGTTCACAATCCTTGTTGGCCCTTCCGTCAGCTCCGTGAGTCTCAAAGCAACTGCCCGAGGATCAACGATAACTAGTCCTGCCAGCGCAGCTATCACAACATTTTGGTCCTCTGGGAAAAGAATCAACTGGGTGAGAGGCATCGAATCCTTCCTTGCCTTGCCTATAAGCAATCCCTCTGCTATTACTGCACAAAACTTGCATGCAATCTTTCGTACTTGAGACAGAAATAATTCTACGAAATATCTGTGAGAAATAGCATCACATCTAGGAGCGTTGCACTTGATCGCTTTGCTTTTGGCACCGGCAACGAGAACAACACCCAGATCAACCGTAGCCGCTCCAATCTCGCCTATTCCTCCACCGTCTCGACTGTGTGAGGTTGAAGACGATGGTTTACCCTATTGACTCTGTCGAACCACTAGTTTGGTGATTATTTGGTTCGAATGGGTCTCCCAGTTTGGCTTTGGACCGTCTGAAATATTTGGGCTTAAGTTAATGATGAGAAGGCTTGGGCTTTGGGTAAACAAAACGGGCCAAGCCCATGGTATATCTTTTGAATGGATGGGGCCCAAATATTTAAAGCCATGGGTTAAGAAAAACGGGTTGGACATTAGGTAATGAAATAGGATGGGCCTGAGGTGGGTCTTTTAAATGGGTGGTGTCCAAATTCAAACCATGGGTTAAGAGAAATGGGTTGGGACTTGGGCGTTGATTTGATGGAATGGGTTGGACTTTGAGTCATGAAAATGGAATGGGCCCAAGGGAATTCTGTTGAATGGGTCAGGCATAAGCACTTAAAATCGTGAGTTAAGAAATATGGGTTGGATATTGGGTTAATGAAAGAAGATGGGCTTGGGGTTAATGGAATGGGCTTGGCCCAAAGGAATTCTTTTGAATGGGTTGGACCTAAGCACTTAAGTCATGTGTTAAGAAAAGTGGGTTGGATGTTGGTGGAACGGATTGGGCTTTGGGTCAAGAAAATGGGATGGGCATAAGGAGGTTTCTTAGGGAATCTAGCAGCCCAATCTTTGAATTTGGTTCGCTTGGGTCCTAAGTTTGGAATCTTGCGTACTTGAGTTGGGCCCAAATAATAGAACCATTGGCCCTTAGGGGTGTGGACCAATCCCACAAACCAGTTTGGGGTGAACCAAATGAACCCCCAAAACCCTCAAATTCCAGCATCTTCTTCCCCATTTTCTGCAAACAAACACCTTAGCCTCCTGAAGTCTTCTGCTGTGTGCTCTTGTCTTCCTTTCATTCCTCTTCTCTTCACAACCTTTCAATTTAACGGCATGATTTCTTGCTGCAGCTCTAATCTGGTAGGTACCCTCACTCGAACCTCTCTTCTTCTTTCTCCTCGAAGTTCGGTGAAGCGCACCTTCCATCGCCGGCAGCACTCCGCCCTCTGATCGATGCTTTCTTCCAACCTTGTTTACAGCTATTCCATGCCATTTTTCAACGTGCACCTTCGAATCAACTTCGCCTACGCTTGTCTCAACCACAACATTATGGTTGTCTAAAGCTGACATGGATTTCTTGTCACTCCCATCTCTAAAATCAGTTTTTAAGGTGTCCACAAAGCTTGCCCAATCTAGTTTCAGCCGGCATCTCTTGTAGACCCAATCTAGCGCATCACCTTTCAAATGTTCAATAGCCACTGCAAGCCAATGTTCTTGCTCAATCTGATGTTACCAACAGAGGAGCTCGACTTTTGTTAACCATTCCTGCGTTCGTTCTTCGCCAGAAAATAGTGACAATGCCGTCTCACCTCCCTTGGATTGACATTGCTTTGATGCCAGTTGATAAGAACCTACTATTCACTATGGAATTCAATGACAAAACAGTAGAAATAGCAAGATAATGCTGGTTTTAATGGTGCCAGTCACCCCCAACACCTCACGGTGCCCTTTAGCCTACAGCTTCCCAAACATCACTCATGTATCCTCCCCTCTCATCTCTCGATTCCCCCTATTTATTAACCCACAACTTACCCTAGCTCTCCCTCTCTACGCCACATGGCATAATTCATGGGTCCTATCACACAACATCTGTGAGGTGAAAAAGAAAAGGAGGAGAAGAGGACACAATGAGAGGAGTTTGAGGATGCTTGCTTAGATGACCTTTTAGATCTAGGAGAGTAGGATTTTGATGAGGAGGAACTAGGAGACTATGGGGTTTCAGAGTCAGAGGAGGCAACAAAGATGGTGAGAGTTATGAAGATGAGTAGAGAGCAACAAAGGCTTGATGAGATGGGGAAGTCATAGAAGGCCGAGGAGCATGGTCATTTAGAGAGCTAGAGCTTTAGGGAGCTGGAGTTTTAGGGAGTAGCCAGAGCCCATCCTAATCCCATGACCCTCACAGTCTTGATCTTCACCTGAAGCACCCACTGATTTAGATGTAGAGATTCTCTGCACAAATCATGCATTATTTAAGAGGCCAAAGAATAAGCAGAAGATCTTAAAGCATGTTTGGACCAATGTGAAGGAGAAACTGGGTTGCCTTCTCCAAATGGGATTTTTACCATAGCTTTCCTACAAATGCAGCCTAGAAGCTATACATGTAATGCCATGTTTGATGAGATTAGTAGAGCTAGGAGTGAAGTGCAGGGGCCAACCCTATATGAGATCTACAATGTATATTTGCCACAACATAAGGAAGACTTGAAGACATATATTAATGGTCTTAAGTCTATGTGGAGGTATAATGGGGTGGCAGTGATGTGTGATGGTTGGACTGGCCCACTAGATAGTCCATCATCAATTTTATGTTGAACTGTGATGGGAGGACAATGTTCCTCAAGTCTGTTGATGCATGCAAAGACTAAGGAGAAGAAGGATGTTAAAATGCATCTGTAAGCTATTGAAGGATGTGGTGCAAGTGGTTGGAGTGGATCATGTGGTGCAACTTGTTACTGATTCTTCAAGAAGGTTAGAATGGAGATGATGGAAACTCCCAAGTACAAGATGGTTATGTGAGATTGTGAGAACACTATTAGTTAATGACTTGGGTTAATTGCTTAATTTTATACTATCCTAGTAATTGTTTATTTTGGATGAGGTTTTCTAGATGCCATTTGGAGTTTCGGTCGCTCAGTGGCAATATCGGCTTGTAAAACCACTATTGCAGGTGGTTAGTTCAAATCTTTAAATATTGTCTCTTTTAGTTTTTCTCCTATACTTAAGGTGTGTATAACCTTAATAATTTAATTCTATATGTTTATTGCAGCTAAGTGGTGGCTGCAATAATGGGGCTGACTTACCCAACTTGGCAATGATTGCACATAAAGTGCTCACACAAACATGTTCTACCACTAAGTGTGAGCATAACTAGAACACATTCAGCCTCATTCACTTTAAGAGGCAGAATCTATGGTGTCAAACGGCTAGAAGACCTAGTTTATGTGCATTACAATATGAGATGAGAGGAACACATTAAACAAGAGATGGAACGTGATAATGTCCCCATCGAGTTGGCTGACATATTTGAGGCATAATGAAGAGAACCCCCTATTTGAGTGGATTAGGCACAAAGGTGAGCCATTGTTGGATGTGGAGGAAAGTTGACCTAGTAGGCATATTGCAGATGAGATGGGTGTTGATGTGGATGACTTCTTGGCATTGATGGGAGAGTGCATACATAGCTTGTCTGTCCATTTGTGCCACACCTCAGTGCATCAACTAATACTAAAGATGACTTACAGTAGTTTGTCACAACTGATCATGCCACTCAGACATCTACCCTAGGTGAGGGTGATGATGATGGTGATGCTAATAGTGGTGGTCAAGCATCAGCCAATCTCATCGTGGATTGAGTTCTCAACATGAGTAAGTATCATGACTAGGTGGGTTGGGTTGAGGTTTATAGAGGAGTCATCGTTCACGTATGTGACACAAGATAGAGATCATGGTGCACGTAACTACAATTGACGCACACAAAACCATGGATATGAGATGACAGATCATATGGGTCTCAGTATCAAATGAATATAGCCAGCTTGGTGGGCTCGATGGGATCCATGAACTTGAGTGAGCCTAGGGGTAAATGATCTGGATAATGGCGACCATTATTATTTGTTGGTTCCCAGTCCCAGGACATTGGTATGGAGCACATTGCATCTGCGCTGGTTATAGTCCTTATGGAGCATATGATGGAGTTGCTGCAAATGGGGGGGGGTCATCTATTGATGCTAGTAGTATGTCTGCATATGAGTATGGAGATTGATCAGGATTAGGTGCACCGTTTGTGGACTCCATCTTTGCATATCCATCCCACCAAGGATTGGAATCTCGGTTTCATGGCAGGTTTGACCAGGCCAAAAATTGAGATATGCTGGTTTGACCAAATTTTCGGTCGAAAATGGAATATTTCGACCTAAGTTTTGATATTAGGTTTTGACCCTTATATGATGTGTTTTTCATAGGAGTGTCAATTGTCAATGGTGCGGTTTGGGGCAATTTCTGTTTGGCTTAACGGTTTGGGGTTGAAAAACACCAAGCCCAAACACGGCCCATTTGCAAAATAACGATTTTAGTCTGGTGCAGTTTGGGTTTGGGCTATAAATATTTGTGCTAATGATTTATTGATTTTCATCTTTCTTTTCTTTTTTCTTCTCCCCTTAAATCAAAACAAGGACTATAAGAGAGATAATGGAAGAAGAAAATAGGAAATTAGATTGATGGAAACAACTGCATTGTTGAGGGAAGAAATTAGATTAATGGACAAAGAAAATAGAGGGGGAGGGGGGGGGGGGGAAGAGAGGTTAAGCTACTTTAAAATCTGAAATATTGAGCTAAATTAAAGAGGTACTTCATTAATGGGCTGATTCGGGCCATTCGGTTCAGACTTGGGCCAGCCCGTAACCATTTGGGCTTTGCCCCCTCAGCCCAAACACAACCCATTAAGGTTCTGTTTGGGCCGGTTTGGGCTTTAATACGGGTTTAGTTTAGTTTTAACGGTTCGGGTTGCAAATTGGTACCTCTAGTTTTTCATCTGATATCTTACCTCCTACCTATTTAAACCATAATGAACACAATGGAATTGGTATTTTGTTAAAAAAAACTACTGAAAAGTTATCATTTAAGTATATTAATACATTAGAGGTAACGAGAAATACAAACTTTGTAAGATTGAACAAACTATATTGCATAAATGAAATATTTGATAGAAAATTACATTTACAACAAAAACAAAGTCCCAAGCTTTAGTTCCAAGTTGAGTGCCTGACTGGAATCGGTGGGTCCATCCCCTATTTATAGTAATACTCTGAATATTGAATGAAAGCTTCCCATGACATGTTATGCCTAACGTTGTTTAGAAGCTGATTCATTATGTTTCTATAGGTGTAATCATCAACATAATGTAGATATCCCATCCTAGGAAATTTGTCACAAGGGAAAATACTTCGTACAACACCCGCTTAAGCAATCAACAAAGCAAAAATCAAGACCATTCAAGCCATTAACAAAGCAAAAATAAAGTTTGAACAAACCTTGCAAGAAATTCCAAATCCCTAAAGGAGGAGCAAATGATGTGATTGAAAGCAAAGAAGTTACTGATTTAGGATGAAAAAGAGGTTGACATCACAAATAACCAGTAAAAAATGGTTTGGGGGTCGAAACTTGAAGGGAAAAATCTGGTGAACACTGTTGAAAGCTGCAAAATTTCGCAGGGTTCGAGGTTTCGACTCATCTTGATTGAAATTTTGACTGTTTTTGTTGAAACCTGGTACTTTTCCGATTCCACTTTCTTTTTTTTTTGAACAGTTGAAATTTCAGTGGTTTCAACCAAACTTTATACCATGTTCACACCTAGTTGGGCCAGTTCATCCTTCATTCTTTTGCAGTCCATTCCTTGATGATACATTCCCTAGGTTAGGATATCTAGCTTATGCTGACGATGATACCTATAGATTTACAGTATTGGACTACTTGAATAGATATTCCATGACCATGACATGGGAATTTTTTGTCCAATATTCAAAGCAGTGTATCAGATCTCACTAGTACCACGCGTATTGTGGGATAGATCCACCAAGGAACTCGTCTTGGAATTAAGTAAGATGTGGGTAAAAGTTTCTTTTTGGTTATTTATTTTGTGGCTGTCATATTTGTATGAAACATTTAAAGTACTTATGTAATTTGTTCTTTACAAGTCTTTGGTATTTGTAAGAACCTCTCAAGTATACTTCCACTTGAATGATAACTCTTTTATTAGTTTTTTTAAGCAAAATACTTGTGCCATTTTGTTTTTTTATGCTTTATTAAATAGGTGTATGCAAAATCCCAGATAAAAAATCCGTGAAACAAGGCGGAAACCCAGGATTGAGTTGTCATGGTAAAATTCTCAGGTTTTGACCAAGTGGAACCTCATCTTGGTTTCGAGGCGAGTTCTGCACTTACTACACTAATATGAAAAGCAATGTATAGTTGAATAACAATTAAGTCATTCAGATGACCCACTAGTTGTTTATATCTTTGAGGATCATCAAGTGATCCCCTCCTTAAGAAACAACAAAAGCGAGCCCTATCCTGACTAAATGGGGTGGTCTACATGGATCCTTGCCTTCCAGTTAGCTTTATTTGAAACTGTACTAAATAAAAGGCCTAAGCCATTTATCCCCTCCTTCAGGAACATGTTTCAGATTCTGGTCCATGGGAGAGTCAAGACGTTTGTCGTAGATTGAGAGAAAACTACTCTTTTGAGAAAGTTGATTATCCATTGCCCCAAATAGTGTATTTATAGGTTTACAAAACATAAGCTAGGACCAACTCAGAGAAGGAATGGGAATACAAGATTGAATAGGAAAACAATTTAGAAACTAAATAACATAAGTAAAAGGACTTAAAAGACTTAAGCGCAAGCCCTATTCTAATTCAGACGACTTAAAGGGAAAGTCCTATTCTAATTAGGACAAATATTTTGCCCATGTTGTGTAAAAGAAGCTGAGGCCTAAAGTATCAGCTGAGGTGAAATCATGAGGATTCTCACATGAGACTCGTAAAACTTGGGAAAAGTATCTGAGACCATGGCTACCTTGTTGCCCCATGAGTTTCAGGATGGACGGAACCAAAGCCCCTTCCCAGTCCTCCCAAAAATCTCATGACAGCAAGCTCTCATTGATTTATATCTGTTTTCCACATTGGAAAGGATAGGAAGTAGATAATTTCCTCTTGAAGTTGGAAAAATATAGGATCAAAGCGTGATCCTTTTAATCAATATCCATAAATCTCTTGAGACGAATAATTAATGTGGAAAAAGTTCGTTTTATTAGAATACAAAACACTAAAATGTTTCCATATCTCCTTCAATGTGTCTGAGTCAGTCGCCAAGTCAATCCAGTTCTGCATAGAATTCAGCATCTGCCCTAATTCTTGTAGCAAAAGTATCCATGATGAATCATGCTCAGGTTTGGTCTTTGTCAAGTGACCCTTTTGGTCATTTCTTGTCAGAACTGACTTAATAATTTCCTTTCATTTTTGAAGGTTGGTAATCTCCGCTAGGTTTTTACTAGTAATATAAATTAATAATGAAGAGAGAAACTCAATTCACCACATTCTTAAATTGTATAGGCATCATTTAGAAGCCAAGAAACAGAGTGCAGTTGCAACCAGATATCTTGAAATTCTTAGAAAGCTTGACTAATATTGACTTGGCCATTAAACCGCAACAAAAATTGATTTCAAGTCCTCAATCAAATAATAACTTGTCCTCTGCAGCAGATTCCAAAGTCAATTTTTTACCCTGGTAGAAAAAATCAATCTTCAAACCTGACAAGGTGCTCGTGATACCTACTTCTGAAGCTAATCTGCAATCTTTGCTCCATAAGCATCAAACACCATAAAAAGAAACCTGGTTTTTAATTTTTTGTGGAACATGAACAAGTCTCTAAACAGTCCCAAGATACAGGATAAGATGCTGCACTCCTTGGAGCGAAAGACAAGAGAAGCCCACAAATCCTCAAACTGATACGAATAAGTCAATATCATTAGGAACTGCAAGAAGAGGAAGAATATAGACTAAAAGAGCTGTAACAGTGCCTGAGGCTCCATATGAGAGTCACAAAATACTGTTGGTTCTCCCACTTTAATTAATAGTCGCTAACATGAAAAATAAGTCGGGAAATGAAAACATAATGCCAAGATTACCCTCACCATCTCAGTATTTGACTTCACCTGTGTTTCTTACTTTATTTTTGCTCGGCTCCATGTAGCCAGCCCCATTAAGTTGGGCAATGCCACATTTGTTGTGTTTAAGTATTCTCAAGTAATTCCTACTACTTGTCTAAGATGACACTTGTTGACACTAGTGTACTATTAAATTTTTTTTCTTCATTGTTAATACATGTTTCAGTGTTCTTTTTTTTTTCTCTTTCTGTTTTTAGTACCAAATTATGTGGAGAAAATGTTAGATAAGAGAAAGGGTACTGAAACATAGTGTACAGTACCAATCTAGGGGTTTGAAGCTAGACTTCCGTTTTGTGGGTGCTTTTTTCAAGCAATCTAAAAAGTTTAATTATGTACAAATTTAGGGTTTTCTTACAGTTTTGCAAGAAAATATGGGCATTTGTCCACAATAATGGCCAACCAAGATGTACTAGATTTTGGACATGTTACAACTAAAGCAGTAATATTTTGATTTGAAGCTTGGTTTCTTGAACTATGGTCTCAACTAACGAATAGCTTAAATACTAATCACATGTTCCGATACTGAATCCATCTAGGGAAGAGTTGCTTGCTAGATGATATTCTTCCTTCACTGGTATAAAGTTAATAATTTGATTAGGTTTGCATTTCTAATGTAGATCTTGATTATTGATTATTGATATTTAGTAGCTCAAAGCTTTACCTCGAAAAAGGAGTGAAAAGATGTACTGGGATTCATGAACATAAACTATATTTTGGGATTGATATTTCCTTATTTTCTGCTTCTTGATTCTTTATTGTCCTTCCTCTATGCAAATCTTGTTAGGATCTGATGGTTTCGGTCTGGATGACCTGTAAGTGGGGATTTCATAATGTAAGGTTTTTCTTGAATAATTAATGTTTCATTGTAATATAGATTAGATAATATGGAATAAAGTCTTATGGCTTCAAAGGTACTGCCAAAAGCATCACTTCACACATTTAATCAGCATCTTCATTTTCCCCTCGCCCCGGTGGAAAGAATAACAATTTGGAATAACAACTCTTGCCCATTCTTTGTTGTATTACAGCTCTCAACTTTTCACTTTAGTCATTCATCTCTTAAACATTTTTTCCAAGATAAAATTTTATAGTTTTGTTAGATTCATTAAATTTTTCGGAGTTTTGAACAATCCATTAGGTATGAAGTTGATACAGATGCATTTCTCTCTGTGTTAGCCCTCCAACCGCTTCCTAAAATTGCTTCCGTTCCCACAGTTGTTGAGGTAAATCAATTCTGGATTATTTCGGTTCAAACAAACACGTGAAGTCATTTCTGTTGTGTACAGTTGAAGCCCATTTGTGTCACAACTGAATGCAGGTGTCAAATTCCAGCACATGTGAACTTCTCAAATCAATCTCCGGGTTGAAGGTGGAGCCAGTTGAAAATGTTGCATCGAAATTGTTTGTTCAGTGCTCTCGGCAAAAAGGCCTCATAGCAATCTATAGACACTTGCTGAATTATCAGAGTATTTACCTTTTCCACACAAGACATGATTAGGGTCCTACTCTACTATGTGTGCGTATACATATGTATCCATCCATGTACTTTTACTGTTAAGTAGAATCACATGAACTTTCTGAATGTACAAGACTTCTCTTTTAATGTCTACATTTCCTCTCTTTCTAAGATACAGTTGAGTATCCTTGGTTTTAAGTCTTTACATTGATTTTGTTCAACATTTTCTGGAGCTAGACTTGACAAATCGCTGAAGTATCTTCAACAAGTAGGAAATATGCTACACCCAAAGGAAGAAAGTAAACCAACAACAAATTACATCACCAGCAAGCAAACAGTCTAACAGGATGATAACCAACTCAAATACACTTCTGCACCTTAACTTCATTCTGCAACCACCAAAGATATTCATTGTGTAACTCTTCAGCTCACAACAGTTAATCAGCACACCACAATTTATAATTGAAAAAGCAAAAGAAAAAAGGAAAGTGTAGCAACCGGTGATACCTGAGCAGCAGCAAAGAGAACTACACATTCCAATAATTTTTCCAGGTTGAGCCCTTGGGGGACTTAAAAAACACTCATAGGAGATCCAAATAAGCTTGGTTTCATTGCAAATAAAACTGGAACGAGTGGAATAGAATGAGAAGAGAAGCTGGTGGTAGCTATGGTTTCATCCTTTAGGGATTCAAAAAAGGTTAAAAATTTTTGGTTCATATTGCCATCTCGCCCTTTGACGAGATGACCAAAATATCAGACTTTTTTTTTTTACTCAATGTTTTGGTATGTTTTTTGGGCTGGTTTTTGGTATCCAGCCTAATTTGAAGCCAATAAACACAAGGAAAGTGTTGGTTTGACCTAAAATCTAACCTAAAGTGGTATTCTTGACCCGGCACATGCCAGACTGTACGTGGGCGAATCTCGAGGTTTGGAGATGTATTTTCACAAATGTAAATATGGATATTATGCAAGACAACACTAAGATTATCATGTGAAAATATGGATATTATGCAAAACACTAAGATTATCATGGGAAATATGGATATTATACAAGACAACACTAAGATTATCATTAAAATGCAATAACAAATACAAGAAGTAGAATCCAACATATAGGTATATGTCAGGCTAGATCCATCCCCTTGGGTCATGGAGGAATACTGGACATAAGCAAGCCGTGACATGGTGTAGATAAAATTATCCATATAGTTCGTCATTTCCCTTCTATAGGTAGCATCATTAACATTAAGTAGGTATCCTACCCTAGGGTATGTGTCATATGGCAATGGATTGTGACTCGGTCGTGGAATTGGCATAATTGGTTGTGCTGGTCTTGATGGATATCCAAAGATGGAGTCCACAAACGATGCACCTGGTCCATCTCCACACCCATAGGCAGACATGCTACTAGAGTCAGCTGATGAACCACCATATGTTCCACCAGTTCCATTTCCATAAGCCTCACGGTACAACCCCTTGGAATTTTCAAACTTTCATTGAAATTTTCGACATTTTGCCGAGATATTGCAGTTTTCATTTCATAGGCGATTTTGTTTTGATACTTACCGAGATGGTGAAATTTCATACTATGGCTTCAATTGACTTCTACAGCCCTTAAACTCCTTCCATTAAGTACTAGTTTGCAGATTAGAACTCCAATTGAACATACTACATAAACTGCTTTACATGGTATGGCCTCTATTGAAACCCTCTATCTTTCTAGAGTTCCAAAGAGAGACGAAGAGAACAAAAGTGCTTGTTCGACTCTCAAAGCAGCTCTGGTACCAATTTGGATAGTAGGTGTGGGTTGATTTAAACAAGGGAACATGGACTAACAGTTAGCAGAAGAAGGAGATGAGGGAGGAAGAAGAAGAGTTTGGGAGAAATTGTGGTTAGTGAAGAATAAATTCCAGTCGGATATTTTTCTTCATGAACTTGTTGGTATTATAGAGACCTCCATGAGGAGGTGTAAGGTTAGGAGAACAAAAGATAAAATTATAACTTACAAGGACATAAATAAGCCAGTGACCATCCTTAAAATATTAACTCTAATGCCAGTGTACAGTGGATCCAAAGGACATCTACTATGCCACTTGTCATTTTTAAAGTGAACGCAGGAAGATGTCAGTTACAATTTCGATATTATTCCATAACATCCTTATGACATGGCTTGTTTTAATGAGAAACATAAGAGAGGTTAACCTTTTGTATAAGTATGGGACAAAACATTTAGGCTTGCTTTTACTTCTACTAATGAATTGCAATCATAACAGGAGCCTACTCAGAACTTTTGTACCAGGGACCACCAGCAGTGCTTTCTCAGTGTTGTCTTGCATAATAGCCACATTTATATTTGTGAGAAAGCATGTTCCAGACTTTTGAGTTTTGCCCACATACAGCCGGGCATGTGCCAATGAAAACACCACTTTAGGTTAAGTTTTAGGCAAAAATAACACTTTCATTTGTGTTTATTGGCCTCAAATTAGACTGGACATTGAAAATCAGCCCAACAAAACACCGAAAACCCACCAAAATATTGAATCGAATAAAATTAAATGAAAAAAAAAAATCTCAGCAAAATTTCAGTAGTTTGGTCATCTCGCTTAAGGGCAAGATGGCAAAATGAACCAAAATTTCGAACCTTGATGTTAACTACTGTTTTACTGTGCATTAGAACTTTCACAAAATTTGTAGCATTTGTTTTGATTCCATTTCTTGATAAATTTTATTCTCAATTGTTTGCTATCATTACCTTCTCCACTCATTATTCAATGTTTTTTTTTTTGGGGGCAGAAAATGTATTTAACCTTGGCAACTTCCCTAACCTATCTGGAGTAGACTATAAGTGTGTAAGGCAAGGATTTCAACAGGTGAAAATTTGCTCCTATTGTAGTGTTGCATGAAAAAGACTAGTTTGTTGTGCTAATTTTTGTTTACTCTGTGTCTGCTGTCCTTGCAGGAAATTGTTTGTGGTCTTTATCGGAATGGGAAGATAGACTTCCACCCCAGTGACAATGAAGTGCTGAAAGAAACTGATAAGGTATGATATTGTGATAAGTTCTACTTCTCTTCATATGCTGGTGACTTTCTATCTTTAAGACTCCTGAAAACTCAACTTTGTTTTCTGGTTTGGGGTGGTGGTGATTTGGGGGGAGAAAGACTGCAAAGAAACCTTCTGATGGAGCTTAAAGGGATCTCTTGAAACAGGGAATTGTGTGCAAATATCATTCATGAAGGTGTTTGTACTGTGAGAAATATACACACACTTAAAGGAAACGAAATAAGATTGCAGTTTCCTATGAAACCAGATAGGAATTGGCTGCATCTGATTTGTACAAATAAGGTTGCTGTTTCTAATTCGTACTGGATTTCTAGGTCCAGTGACTTCAGTCAGATTCCCATCTGATTCGGACTGAATTGGAATTACCATAGGCCAATCTTGTTGCCAATTTCACTTAAATATTGAACCTCGTTTACACAATTGCACTAGTCTGATAAATGCTTCTTGGCTTAAGCGGTAATGGAAATTTGGAGGATCCCTGGGAGCCTATTAGACATGATTATTGATCCAAGTAACTGAAGTCTACTCCTAGAGAACGGGTGGGATACGTATGAGGCATTGATTTAAGCCCAACCATGGCCATGGAAGGGTCAGGCAGAACCTTTGTTCTATTTCATAGAAATGATGTGGATGGCGGAGACAAGTTCAACCATTTGGAGGACTTTTGGTGGGTTAAAACTTTAAACCGATATCAACCTCAGGTTTTTGTGATTCAATGTGCTAATTGGAGGAAAAGGAAAAGCTGTAGTTGAGGCCTTGAGGATCTCACCAGTTGTCCCCAATCCCCATGGGTTAGTTTTGGACTTGCACTTTAGGAGAGAGTTGAGAGCATAATCATTAAGGTCATGGTCAGAGATCTTGCTAGAGATCTGGCTTTTTTGGCCTGGTGAGACGAGATCCCAGGCAATACTAGAAAACCAATCGACCTTCTTTCTTTTTACAAAACTCGATTGAGTCTAGGTGAGAACCAGTCTTGTCTCGCTGCTCTCTCCTCCTATCTCACCAGTGAGCTTCCAAAACCTTCAATTTGGCTGGATTTTTTTCCGGGCCTTCACCTGCAACACTCCTAAGCAAGGTTTAGCACATCTACATCAAGAAAACAAGATCAATCAAGGTCATTTGAAGGAGTTCTTCAAGCAAGGTGGAAACTGTACTGATACACCTAGGTGCCCTGTTGTCTCTAATTTTGTGAGGAATGATATTATTGGCCACCTCATCGAGTTGGCTGAATGATGTAACTGCAAGATGTGGTCGTGGTACTAGTGGAGTGGGGCCTTGACTGATTTGATCTTACCTTCTACTGTTATGAACTTATATAGTTATCAATTATGAATCTATGATGGTTGTACTATTGTATTCTTGACAAATCGAGAATGATGATGTTATATTGTGCTTGGAGTTCTGATCCATTTAAGTTTTCTGATGTATTTTATCACTTGTTTTATATGTTGCTCGTATGGATGGAATTTTGAGCAATTTAATCTATTTGATGTATCTTACAACTTGGTTTTCATTTTTGTGTCCTAATGCTTCTATATTTCATGTTTTATAACCATGCATGTTCATTCCTACAACATTTCTGTTTCAAACTTAGGGTAAAGCTAGAACTCATGCACAAGGTGCACAAGGTTGTTTTCTCACAGATCTAAGGCCACTAGTGTGTTTAAAGGCTTAAAATAGGCTAAATACCAACTTTGAACCCAACCTTTAAAATCTCCTAAGATGGATCCTTGAGTTCACTTAAGTTTGGCCCTTGAAATTTACTAAATCTCGCCTGAGATATTGCCAACTTGAGCAAGATCTCGGTTTTTCTCAAGGGCAAGATCACCCTCGAGGGCGAGATCTTAAACCATGGTCAAGGTGTTTCGTAGGTGTTGTCTAGAATATAGATACGTAGGTGTTTATTTGAATTTTCCACTCCAACACTTGCATTCAAGGAAAAAATTAAGGTTGAAACCTGGATTTTGACCCAGGGAAAGTGCGAAATTTTCAGGTTTTAACCGAAATTTTTGTCAAAACCATTGATTTTTTTTATGAAGTTTCGACCTTCAATTTCGAGCCTTATATGGACTCAAAATGATCTAGATTTTGGCATGCTATCTATTTCAAGCATAATAAACACAATGGAACTACTAGTTTACCAAAAAAAACCATTGAAAAGGTAACATTCAAGTATATAGTATGTATAAGAAGAACCGAGAATATTACCAGGTACAAGTTTGCCTAATACATGTCTCCATCTTCCCTCTGCACCCCAAGACAAATGACAATATACACCCCATAATGTTTGCTCTATACAGTTGTCGACAACTGCAGCTCTGTATATGGCCTCATCCACATGCCTAAGATGTCTTGATGGTGGGAAGTTGGGAATCTCCAGATAAGGAACTAGCTCAACTACAGATGGAAGGGTTAGTGGTGGTTGTGGTATAGAGTGGAAGATTTGCCCAACAAACGAAAAAACACCCTGGTCGTTGGTAGGGCCAGGGACACTATGAGCTCCATAATGATAAAAAGGTTCCAATGGCTGGCTCTGATAGGTGACAGTGGGACAGACACCGTAAGCTCTATAAGCTCTATGACCATAAGGGTCCACTGGTGGCTGACTCTGAGTCTAATAGCCAAGAGGGACACCATAAGGTCCATAACCACAAGCTTCATAAATCGACCCAGTAAAACCAACACTCTCCATAGTAGTATCATATGAGGACTGTGCGGGCCTATGCCATTTGGATCCTCTAGAGGTGGAGTCTTTAGAAACCAAGGAAGAAATTTCAATCGATATGAACATTTCGACCTTGGAAAAGGTCGAAATTTCGACCGAAACTGAATATTTTTTCCTGATTCTTGAAAACTCAATTTCTAGCCTCAAATGCACTCAAATTGATTTGGATTTTTGCATACTAGCTATTTCAAGCATAATAAACACTATAAAACTACTAGTTTGCTAAAAAACTACTGAAAATGTAACATCCAACATTCCAAGTATATAGTACATGAATCAGAGAAGAAGCGGGAATGTTATTACTTACAAGTCTATTCTATTCAAGCCTCAAGGTCTCCCTCTTCCGTCTGCACCCCATACAAATGACAATATAACTCCCATGATGTTTGCCCTTGCCCCATATAGTTTTGGACATAGTCAAGAACTGCATCTCTGTATGTGGCCTCATCCACATGCATAAGATTTCCTAACGGTGGGAAGTTGTGAATCTCCAAAGGAACTGGTGGTGGTGGGCCTTGTGGCTGTGTAATAGTGTGGAAGATCTGCTCAACAAATGGAAGAGCACCTCTCCCCTGCCCTTGACTTACTCTATACTAAAATGAAATCTTGAGTTCTAATTTTTGTCCCTCCACACCTCTCCCATTTATTAAATATTTTTTAATTATTTAAATATATATTAATACAGTGTAACCAAAAAAAAAATACAGTAAAGTTACATAATTAACAGAAAAAAAAGATTAATTCAACACCATCATAGCAATATGGTGTCTCAACTCTCACATACATTCATTTGAAGCTTATACATGTACTATACATATACATTTTTAGCAATATAGATAATTTAGTAAATAATTTTTTATAACAGAAAAACAAAAAAGTAGTAGGAAGAATCAAAAAATAATTTTGACACTACAAATTCATAGATCAACACTCTAAAGTAAACATATATAAATTTGGAAGCAATCTAACATGATTTATGACACAAATGAACAAAAATCAAAAAATGAGGAAGTTGGTTACTCACCTTGCAAGATTTGAGAAAATGCACAAATGGAGGAGCAAATCAAGTGTTTGATGGAAATGGAATACTAGAAATTAGGTGTAGAAGGGGATGAAAACAAAAGAAATCAGCAAAAAATTCAAACACAGCTCGAAATGGCTCTGGCGATATGGCTCGGTAGGTCGAAATTCCGTCAGTATGTCGAAACAAGGTCGAAACAAGGTATTTTATAACTTACGCAGGTATCATTTTGGCCCGATATGGTATCGGGCCGAAATATCAACTCGTAGCGACCGATATTTCAGTCGATACGAAACGATACAGGATACATTTTGTGCCTATACCTGTATTTCATTTTGATTTTGGAATTTTGCAGGCATTTTGGTCGAAATTTCGACCATTTCGATCAAATTTTTTTCCATGTTAGAAACATATATGCTCATTGACGCTCATCGATCTCATAGAGCCCACCAAGCTTTCCGCATCATCTAGACGGTAAAACCCAATATGATGGCATGTCCTCCGTCGGTCTCCCCTTCCTCAAATATGTCGACAAAACAATTTTGCCTCGAGATGCAGCCCCACTATTGTCTGAACCCTGTGTTGCTTGGGTGAATTGACTCTCACTTGTAAATCTCGGTGGTTGTCCTCCCCCTCCTTGACTCTCACGTATTGTTGGTGCTAGTGGTGGTGGTGATCTGTCCTTAGGATCAATTGAATTCTACTCATGAGGTCTAACACCCTCCTCATCCCTTCCATCATCATTGTCATCGTCGTCGGGGGATGCCTGAGTCGCATCATCCTTTGTGTTGGACCAGACAATCAAATCCTCACTCTGGGTGGATGCACTCGGGTGTGGCATGAAGGGACGGGCGAGCGCTGCATGTGCACTCCCCTCTTGGGCCATGAAGTCCGCCACATCAGCCCCCATCTCCTCTGCAATCTGTCTACTAAGACGACCTCCCTCCTCGTTCGACTCACCACTATTCCTGATCCAGTCAACTACTG
Organism: Hakea prostrata; assembly: GCF_041222555.1. Lineage (NCBI taxonomy): Eukaryota > Viridiplantae > Streptophyta > Magnoliopsida > Proteales > Proteaceae > Hakea > Hakea prostrata. The sequence goes on along the minus strand of NC_142600.1, from coordinate 24,276,502 downwards.
GGTTTTCATCATCATGATCATCCATCTCAAATATGTAAGCCAACTCAATCACATTACTCTCTTTGTCCGTCCCCTATCTAATATGATCCTCCCTCAGTCTCATATTATAGTGTAAGTAGACAAGGTCCTCGAGACGCTTTACATCCAACAGATTGCGCCTCTTTGAGTGGATAAGGCTAAAGCTGCTCTAATTTCGTTCACAACCAATGGCAAAACATGTTTAGGAGAGCACTTTGCATGCAATCTTAGTCAAGTGGGGTGAGTCACAGTCAAATTTCAACCACCATTCAGTTGCAACAAATATAGACTCCAAGTCATTTCAATACTTAAGTAACTAACTTAATGATAAAATGTAAGTAATTAAATATATAATGAATTAACTTTCCCCGGGGCGGATTCCTTGTCCTGATATAGCCATGGAACGACCGAAGCTCCCAGTGTCATCCCTAAATGCCTTAATATAATATAGAAAGAATAAAAAACAATAACTAGGTTAATACTTAATAACTTAGTATAAAACTATGAATTGTGAATATCAAATCACAATCTCACCTCCATAAGGATGATTTCTTGTTTAGATGGATCCGGTTCCAACCTCTCCACTACAGTTTAGACGGCATCTATCAAATCTTGCCTCATCCCAAGCATGTCTTTGTAATGGAACTTGGGATTTGATAATATGTTGTGTGAGATAAAACAAAAATAAGAGGGAATAGTCAATACTTAATAGTGTGATAATATAATAAAAATTAAATTGTTTCCTAGACTTAACAACTCACCAGCCTTATGTAGTGGATGCTTCAACATAGAGTCCCTTCTGATTTGGATGATGTCAAGGATTCTCTTATTCCCCTGTGGATAAATTTAGCAACTTGCTACTTCATCTTATCTGTTGCAGCCCATATGTGTGGTAAGTAAGTCTTCTCTACTAATCTACCATCCTCAACACGTGCAGCACAGGCTCCAGCATCTTCATCACTGTCCTCACATTATTCTGGAAATTGTCATCCAGTGTGGTCAACTATGCTCTCCCTTCCTCCTACGGATGAAGAACCCTCCCAATTGAACCACTGCTCTGATGCAAACATGCTTCTAAGGCCTATCTTCTTACTCTTAAAGCTCTGTAGTGCTATCCAATTAGTAGCAAATCTGGTTATGTATGGCCTCACTAAGTCACCCTAACACTTGTCTCTCATCATCTTTAATGCATAGGTGTGATTATAGATGAAGGTGCTAACTTGTCGGGCTTGCTCCATGGTCTTCTTCACAAGCTTGACCTTCCCCCATGTCCTTTAGCATGAGCAGCACATGGAGTCCAAAAGAGTATATATCTATCCATTAAGGCATCAATATAAAGTCATAAAGTGTATATATAATGTAATATGTATTGAAAAATAAAAATTTGTACTAGAAATAAAAGCATGTTTTGATACCTGGAATTCTCCATCATCTTCAACCCAGCTTTCTTGTAGTTGGAGGCAGTATCAGTAACGATTTGGATCACATTCTCCACTCCAACCTCCTTCACCACTTGCTTCAATAATTTGTAAATGTATTTTGCATCCTTCTTCTCACTGGATGAATCTACTGACTTGAGGAATATTGTCCTCCCATCACTATCCAACATGAAATTGATGATGGACTATCTAGTGGGACCAGTCCAACCATTAACCATCACAATCACTCCATAATAAGGCTTTAATCTGTTAATGTACTCATTCAACTCCTCTTTATGCTTAAGCAAATAGACATTATATATCTTATGTGGGGTGGGCCCTTGTACACCACTTCTAGCCCTTCCTACATTTTTGATGATATCCCTATAGTAAGGCTTTTGGACTGTATGTGTTGGAATATTATTGTACATTGCCCATTTGGAGAAAGCCATCCCCACTTTCTCCTTCACACTTCCCCATAAGTGCTTCAACTTTCTTTGCTTTTGTCAAGCCTCCTAAATGGGGTTGGATCATTACGAAGAATCTCAAGATCTAGATTTGTAGGGAGTGCTGATGAAGCTCGCACATGGGATAGAAATCTCCTCCCCCACACTTTGATTCCTCCTCTCAAGGACTTGGGAGTTGCATGTACCTCCCATACCTGCTAGCTCTCTAGAGGACCCACAACCCATAGCCCTCTACTGCCTCCTCATTTCATCAATCCTCGCCTGCTCCCTACTCATCATCATCGCCTTCCTCATCTATGCAGACTGTGGGTCAGGGTGACATCCATACTCTCTTAACTCCTCAAGATCAAAATCCTGCTCTCCTGACTCTATAAGGTCATGCATCCTTGAACTCCTCCCTTTGTGTTCTCTTCTCTTTCCTCTTTTGCTTTCCCCCAGCCAAGTATGATGTCATCGCCTTTTTGACCTTTGAGGGCACCGTTGGGCATCCTACTACATCCCTAATTCCCCCAGCTAGATGCACCTTCAATCTAGTGGCCCCACCTCCTCCTATATATTTCTTGCAATAATTGCACTCACTTTTCTTCCTATCGGCTATCAGTCCTCCCATGTTGCTACGATATGCCTGATATATTTTAAAGAGAGTGCCTGATACCAAAAAAAAATACACACTAAGTGTCTTAAAAAACATTCAATAAGCTCAAAAAATTACATACATGCTACTATAAATAATCTTCTATTTTTAAATAATTTTCAAACAATTAAAATTAATAATTAGCAACAAAAATCTGATTCAACACCATCACAACATAGATGAAGTGATGGTGTCTCACATTCATCAACTTGAAGCTCATACATGAGTGTATACATGTATATTTGAGGAATATACATATTTTAGAAAATAGTTTTTAAATACAGAATAATAATAAAATAGTAGCAATATGAAAAAATTATTTTTATTTTCATATAATCATAGATCAACACTCTAGACTAAACATACTTTAATTTGAAAGCGATCTAAGTTGATTTGAGCCTTAAACAAAACGAAAATAAAAATTGAGAACTTTGTTAACTCACCTTGTTTAATTCTCAAAAACCCAACAATGGTGGTGCAAGAATGGAGAAGGAATGCAAAGAAGTTGCTAAAATGAGGTGAAATGGGGATAGAATTCAAGAGAAATGAGAAAAAAATTTGTTTAGACTTGAAACATAAAGAGGCGGAATGGGTCAAAACTGGTGGAACCGTCGATACAAAGAGGATTTATAACATAAAAGGTATCGTTTCAGTTGGTACCGAAATTTTTTGTTGTTTCGACCAAAATTTCATACCATTCCCTTGAAACGATACATTCCAACGAATTTTTTTCAATTTCGTTTCGATTTGGAAAAATGTAGGAATTTTGCTCGAAATCTCAACACTTTCGTGCAAAATTCATTCCATGCTTGCATTTGACTAGATTCTGTGACAACTATGGTTGAGAGGTCGAATGTAAGATCCTTGTGCAGATTGGTTACCCACATGGTGTCCCATTTCTAAAAGTTAGTTTATCTAATATATTGTTTCTTCATTATACAACAGAGAATTTTCCATCTAGTTCCTATTTGCAGCATCTCCTCTATACAAGTCCACCCTCACACAGTCACACTGACCATAAAGTAATTTGGGAAACTTTTTCCCTTCAACTCCTCTAAGAAGTGAGTGTATGGTACTCGGATGGGAATTAGATTGGAGAGGGGGAAAGTTTGTCTGATGATTTAAAGGAGAGTTGAAATTTTGAACTTTCTTTCCATATTTTCCCTTTTGTGCTTTGTAAATGGTGAATCAGTCTACCATCCTTCATCCACTACGGCCATGCAAGGGCGATAGGAGCTTTTTCCTTTGGTTTGGTTGGAGTTGGTTGAGCTGTTTTAGATGACATTCTTGACTTCTTATGGCCTTTTCCGTTAAGACTTAAGAGGGCAAGATTTTCACTTTTCAGTGGTTTACACGTATGGTTGAACAAGATTCTCTACATCCACTTGGAACATCAATGAGATTATTCTTTGTGCAAGATGAATTGGTGGCTATAAATGATGTATTTCATTAGGCTTTTTTTTGTGGCGAATTAAATAATTTGGGGGGGGGGTGATCAAATTTCCTGTCTGGAAAATTAAATAATTTGGAGTATCGTCCTAATAAAATCTGTACTTGAATCTCCTACGTTTACTAGTGCAATATCCTTGGTCTTCCCAAGTCCACCATTAAGACCATGGAATCTCTTCCGGCCTTCCTAAAGATACCTCCAATCTCATTTGAAAAATCTCTCAAGCAATATTGATCAATGTCATTTGGGTTTATTCTAATCTGCTCAAGAATTACTCTATCTGGAATTCTGGATCGCCTTGATTCCTATGGGCGCCTCTTGGGTTTGGACTTTGGAGTAAAATTCTTCCCGTCACACCCCATCTGTAAGTGTCAGGTTCAAGGCATGATTGGTATGCTACATGGCACACCACACAGTCCAAGATCATACAGTTTTGAGCCAATATCCCATCCAAACCATAGATCTCAAGATGAACTGTCAAGTTCAACGCATGACCTGTATGCTACACCAGCGCACCGCACAATCCAAGATCACATAGTTTTGGGCCAATATCACATCCAAAACATAGATCTCAACATCAATGGCATAAAGAGAATCCAAAACCATTAGCAGTGGAAATGAAACTAAATTGTATTGATAATGAGTATGGTTTTCACAAGTTAATTATCAGAGTGCTAATTAGTTATCTTGTTACATTCAAAGTGTCGTTACATGTGTTAAAACCGAATAACAGAACAACATTTATAATCACATAAAATACGTAAATCTCTATACTCCAAAAGCACAATCAGCACACAATCTACATCATGAGTGTTAACCTTCTAAGCCATCCAAGCTGTTTGCTTGTGTTTATAATGCTACGCAGCTGCATATGTTGCAATCAAGTAATGAAGTGTGAGTCAGAGTATTGCTCCCATGGAGAAAATTATCTTTGGTTCTCAATGTAAAAGGGGTACTAATTAAAGCAAAATTAGTGAATGTAATTGTTTTAGTAAACTAATTAAGGGAAAGACAAGTTAGTGAGCAAGATATTCTAAAATCAAAAGCATGCAACAGGCAAAAACTCAATCAGAGGTATATATGTTGGGATTCGTTTTCCCTTCTCTTGAATTTGGGTATGAATGCTATAATAAAATTATACAACAGAATAGATCCGAGAACTTGGAATGAAATTTTTGCACAAGAGTCTTCTGATCTGCTTATGTTTTCAACACCTTACTTTAAGCCCAACATATTCCTATGTAGATTACAACTATGTTCCAATGGTCGTTATGTGAGGCATGTGAATACTCCTATTGTACTTGCTAATTAACTTAATCCATGTAAGAATTTAGCTAACGCAGTGTTCAACATTGGTCTAACTCCAAGCAATTTCCCAGTAAATTGAAACCACAATACTTGTTCAAAGATGACCAATCAACAAATGAAAATAGGCAAGAGAGAATATATTGAACACGCTAATATCTAACTTTGGTATAGCAAAGTTACAACAAACTAACAACAAAATGAACATTCAAGCTCAAATTACAGGATTAGGTATTCTATCATCCCAACACAAAATAGAATCCGCTCATATTGAAGTTTAAGAACAAAAAGGTTATTACAGTCATTATTGGAATAAACTAGAAAAATAAAATTAGAGAAATAGAACCTAATGTTGAGAGTCAGGTGATGTTTTCACGATGCTCCGGCCCTCTCCACTGCTGCTTTCTTCTTTGGCCTTTGCTTCCTCCTGCACTTCTGCTCCTTTCCTTTTTGGTGTCATCCTAAGTTTTCTTTGCTCTCCTTTCTTTCTTCTTTTTGTGCTAGTGTAAAAATCTGCTGTAGGGTTTGAACTTTCTTCCTTGAAATCAATGGCTAAGATCCTTTAGTAGTTAGCTGAAAAGGTGTGTACAGTCAGCTGGCCACTTTTTCTGATATCACTTGATGTGTGCCATGTATGCTTGAATAAGCCAAATCTAGAAAATTATGCTGGAACATTTCTGTAGCTTTGCTGCAGCAACCTTAAAGGTTTTTTCTCTATCTACTTCCCACATTTCTTGCCATTTGTTTCTCCAATATAGTGCTTCACTTCCTACAATGCCTAGAAAATTAAGATTAAGCAATTCAATCAATGAATTAAAGAAAATTTTCTACAAAGACAAAATAAAAGGTATGAGTTTCTTATGGGTGGCCCACTTAAGTGGGGGTGAAACTCTAAGCAGTAGGCACACCCCCCCCCCCCCCTCCCCCCCCTTAAGTAATATTTAAGTGCCAAATATTATTGGTGACCCAATTCCAAAATTATTGGTTACCCATTGTTAGAGAATGGGCTTGATTTTGTTAACTAGTTCAAAATTTTAAATTAAAATGACCATAATGCCCTTAACTATAGTGTTATGACCAAATTACCCTCCCATACCCAACACTTAGTTGGGTGACCCATCTCCTTCCTACACCTCGTTGGAAACTGCTCACCATCGCCGGAAACCACCAAACCCCCTCCCCTTGCCGGAAATCACCCACCACTGCCGGTTCATACCAGCTTTGTATATCTTTTTTTTTTGGATGAATAAATAAGTATATTAAAGACAACGACGCGCTTACAACACTGCAACAAAAAAGTGCAAAAAAAAAAAAAAAAAACACTAGCAAGCCCCAAAAGGAGAATGAGAAAAGAGGGCCAAACAGGGCCGGAACAACATAGAGGCCAAATAGGGCCAAAACTACTATTTAGCGGAATGCTTCTTTTTTTTCTTCTTTTTCTTAGAAGACTTGAGATCCACCAAGAAATCGTCTCCAAGCGGGTTATGCTCTTTAGCGGGGCGATTGCTCCTGCGACACTCAGCACGGTCGAGTGCATGAGAATGGGGAGAGAGGGGAGTATCCGAAACGATATCGGATGAGACCGGACTACTAACCTGAGAAGTAACTGTGCAAGCAAATTTGGGGGAGTGGGCTTGGAAGTTCTGAGAAGGGGAGATGGGCGAGGCCTGAGTGGACGCCAAAGGGCCCAAAAGGGAGGGTTTGGAGAGCTCAAAGGGGGAGGAGGGCTGAAGGGCAAAGGCCCATGGGCCGAGGGGTTAAAAAGGGGAGGATTAGGGAGGGGCAAAATGGTTAAAGGAGAGTTGAGAGGGAAATCGAGGGAAGCTGCAGCTACATTTTGGGGATAAGTCATCGAAATAGGAGAGAGAGTAGGAGAAGCGGTGGCAGCGGTTTCAACAGGAGGGTTTTCATGGAAGGGGAATGGAGCAGATCTGGGAGCAAGAGAGAGGTGCGACTTAGATAGAAGATTTCCGGAAATGGAAGAGTGTTCCTCGCCAACTGTGGAGGGGTCAGGTCTTCAGGTTTCGACAAAGGAATCAGGGAATATGGCATTAGTTTGAAGGCAGGGATTTGCAGAGGATCGTTCAACCAGGGGAACAGTGCAAGGAGCAGTCATTGTACCAGCAGAGTTAGGTCGGGATTTGCCTCTCCGGTAGGTATGAGTCACCGGCAGTAAGCAAGAGCTTGTCGGAATTTCGCTTGGAACAGAAGTTGCAGGTTGGTTGATGATGGCACAGGTATAGGAAACGAATGGAGAGGGGATTTTTGAGGGCATAACGTAGGATGGGCCAGGAGATTCAAAGGGCAAGAATACAGAGCTATCATGGCCATAAGGGGCGGTGGGAGCGAGGGATGAACATGGGAGGGCAGAGGCCAAGATAGTCAAAGAGAGATCGGGCGTTGGAGAAATTTCGGGCAGCAGAGAAGAGTCTTCAGGGGGGAGCAGCGACCACATTAGGGAAGAATCACATGGCAGTATTGACTTCGGCAACCGTCTGCGATTCCGAAGATTTCTTCCAACCTAAGATGGAGAAGAAGAAATAGAGTGGGCAGCTGCAGCATCAATCGTGCATTTATCAAGTCTGTCGATAATTTTGCTGGAGGAGGTAAACGGAATAGCAGGAGGCGGCATCCTATCCTCCAGCGGCGGCGGCAAGCGAGAAAGCGAAGAGCCCATCTGAACAGAAGGCACATGTTCTTCAGGAGTCGGCTGTGGAAGAGAAGACTTCGGGCAAGAATTTGCCTGAGGATGCGAGGTAGCAGCGCAACTTGCATCGTCATGACCAAAAGAGACACAAGCAGAACATCGAATGGGGACCCAGTCATAGACGATGATCTAATCATAGCGGAGGCCATAGTCGTCCTCAATGGAGATGCAAGGGGGAAGTGGCCTATCAACAGGGATGTCCACACAAATACGAGCATAGGAGAGTCTCTGGAGGTTGAGGGTCTTAGGGTCAGCCCGGAGGGGGCGACGATGGCAGATCCGATTCAACTAAGGCAATCAGAACTCTAGAATTCAAGAGGGAGTCCAGGTAGGTTAATCCACAAGGGAAGAGAGCAGAAGGAATCCTTGCGAAAAGGCATTGAAGGTTTCCAAGGCTTGGTGAAGACAGGGGTCTTACTGATGAACCAGGGGGAGCCTTCAAGAGCCTTGGCTTTGGAGGTGGGAGATGGGAGCTTGAACAAGAAAATGCCAGAATCTATGGCAAAAATTTCAAGAGAGCCTTGAGCATGCCATTGCTTTGAGAGGGAAGCATAGATGACACTAGTAGGGGGACAAGGGCCAAGAAATTGGCCGATGACAGCCAATTTCCAAGGAAGAGTGCCAGGGGTAGTAGCAGAGGAGGGGCAGTGGGCTAGAGGGTAAGGAGCGGAAGGAGAAGGAGGGATGAATGAAAGGGAGCATTCAGATGAAGGAGAAGAAGACTGGGAGAAGAGCGAATTCCAGGGTTGAGAAAAGGGCGGAGGAGGAGGAGGATAAGAGAGAATGCCATCAAGATCCATTCTCCGGCCACTACTTCAGAAGCATCAATCAGCTTTGTATATCTTATAAAGCTAGCATTGGCGATCTCCCTATACTTGCAGTTTGGTATTTTCCGTTTCGCAATATCTTATATCCTCGAGATGTTTTGTGGATTCGATTGTTCCGGCACTGTCCTTGCTTGTCAAAAAGCTGAATCAGGTGCCCTAGTTGCTCCTTAGGTAACCGAAAACCTAGTTTAATACTTCCATTTCTTGGTTTGTGTTTTTTTTTTCTTTCTTTTTTTCCCCTTTTCTTGTTTCGTCTTAATCTCTCGTCTTCGAATGGAATCGATGGAAAATTCTTTTTCCTATGAACTTTTGGCGACCGTTTCAACTATTTTTCTTCTAGGATTTTCCTTTCTAAAACAACTGACATTTCATCTGTGTGAAGGAAGCTTCTATGATGGATAAACTAGGGGATGAATTGCAGGGACAATCTACCCTTGCTTCAGAGGATCAGAAATGGTTGGTGGTGGCATTGAAGCTGGTTGAACAAACTACATCGAAAGCATTAAGACTGAACAACCTTGATACTTCAAAGACCACCATGGAAATGAAACTGACAGAGAAATTTGGGTTCCAAGAAGAGGACAAGTTTGAGAGTCTTAATTTTTCTATGTTGAATTTGGACTTTAAACTGAACGAGCCTATCAACAAAGGTGGCCATATGAATGGCATCTCTGCGGCTAAGATGTTGTATCAGAAAGGAACTGGGAGTGTTAATGTAGTCGTTGGAGGCAGGGGTGATGGGTGATTTATGGCAAGGGGAGGGGGGAAGGTGGGGTTGTGGTCGCCGGCAGGGGGAGGGGTGTGGTGGTTTTCGGAGGTGGTAGGCAGTTTTTGGGGAGGTGTAGGAAGAAGATGGGTCCCTTCACCCACCTAAGGGTTGGGTATGTGAGGGTAATTTGGTCATAACACTACACTTAAGGGCATTATGGTCATTTTAATTTCAAATTTTGAATTAGTTAACAGAATTCAACCCATTCTCTAACGTTGGGTAACCCATAATTTTGAAATTAGGTCACCAGTAATATTTGGCACTTAAAAGGGGGTGCCTATCACCCCCAGTTAAGTGGGCCACCAGTAAAAAAAACTCAAGATAAATTCAAGATACTATGACTCTCTATGTGACAAATAAGTAAGAGCATGCACTAAAATTAACTAATTAAGATGAATCACTCCTAATTCAAGCTATCTTAAGCATTAAAGGATTAGAAATAACTGTGTTTCCTAGAGTTATTGCAAGCGCACTACAAAGCCAAAGTACACCTGCAACTGAATCTAAGTGGATACATTCTTGAGGTGTAAGTTTTCTGACACAAGCTTAGTGAGTGAAAAAGCACTTCTTTGTGGAAAATGTATCCTGGTATTGGTTAAATATGGATATATATCAAAGCCATATTGGCCGATACATATTGATAATTTGATACCCTTGATAATTTAGTAAAGGATATCAATATGTATCATTCATATTGCAGAAGCAAATATATTTAAATACTATATTAGACAGTCCAATCCTTTGTTAAAAAGTGACAAATGGTACCGACCAATTGTGTATCGGCCGATAAGACAAGATGTCTACTGATGCTTTTAACCCTGTTCGTACCATTATTCTGAGCTGCACGTGCTTTCCACTCTAGACCTGTTCATTGTTTTTTATTTTGAAAATAATTTTGGCCTAACATTTTTACCACCCTTTTCCTCAAAATTTTCTTTAGCCAAGGATATTGGTAAAACTTAAAAGTCAACGTAGAGAGGAGGGGGTGAATAGGTTAGGGCTAGTGAATCACACTTGTCTTTGCAATTATTAACGTTCTAAAAAACGTGAAGTGATGAAGTAAAGCAAATAGACACAATACATGGATTTATAGTGGTTCGATGCAAATGAATCTACGTCCACTCCCTTCTAGCACCTCTAGAAGGAATTCACAAGTATGTCCACTTTCAATACAGTGGGTGGGGAGTTTGGGGACATGACAACTATACAAAATCGATGATGCCAAGCTGAATCCTTGTTCTGGGCAAAAGTACCTTGCAGAATCCTTGCTTCCAAGCAAAAGCACCCAATTACAAATAAAGTAAAATTCCAATGCACTTCTCCTTGTATGAAATGAATGCAATAAATGAACGAGCCTTTATCAGTCCAAGCTTTACCTTGAGATCTACATCTCAACCTTCTTTGACAAGAGGGAATGGATCACCAAAGGGATTTGGATATTGAGAATGCTAAATGGCTATGACAAAAGAACAATAATGATGGCTTTTTGCTTCTCGGCATTCATGATTAAGAGTGTCCAAATGACATCTACTTATACCCAAAAATGAGCCCAATTAGGTCCAAATGGAATAAAACGGTCATATTTTTGGACTACCGTTCAAGCAGTTCATTCTAAACGTCAAAAACTAGTTATTGGAGTACAACTGTCACAACCAGTCAATTGGCGGCCAATTGGATTTATCGACCTTTTGGCTTGGGTGGTCTACCAATTGACTAGTACCCCTTTGCCGTACATACTATGAGAACTTTGGAATGTTGGTGGTCGATCAAGCTTAAATGTCATCTTCGACCGATAATAAACCATTTGCAGTTTTTGGGATTTCCAAAAAATAATCGGGGAATTCCACTTATACCCTTAAGGACGGACTTAATAGTCCTCTTTGCGCATATAATTTGATTCTTAAAATGCCTAACTTGAAGTGTGCATTATTTTACATGTGCCACTATCCTAATCTACATGCATGCTCTTCAAGAGAGGTCTTCATGTTATTGTTGAGCCTTGAGCTTTGTGTTTGCATGTGGGGATCTCCAATCCTTGGTCTTCTACACCTTGAGTCCTTGAAATCTTTTTTCCATAGCCTTTGGACTGCTTCTGTGCAATATACACTGTCCACTTGGATATATGTCATTGTGTATGAGTATGCCTACTTGGATATATGTCATTGTGCATGAATACGCTATCTTTGAAGTTTGAACACACAAGTAGATTATTAGCTCCTAGTTATATGTCTTATCATCAAAACATTCCAAGGGTAATTGAGTCAACTCCCGAACCATTACCCTAAGGCAGTTAGGTCAATTTCCTAACAATTGGCTCCCTGATTGGTATTTCGTCTCTTTGGTGGGTTCATAGCTCAATAAAATGATCAATATTTACATCCATAGATGATAATTCTAGAGATGCAGTGCTCAACCTTTTAGTGGGCGATTGAACCAGACATTGATTGCCTGAAAAAGATTAAATTACTAATGAATGTACTTAAGCATCAATTGTCAGAAAGAAGCACCATTATAGAGAAGGGAAAACAAGAGTAAATCATTTTACTATTGGTAGAAGAATATTGTGTCTCCTTGGAAGAGATCAATTTTTGCCTTGAAATTGTCATTTTCCAGAGAGTTGGCTAGTAGACAGATGCTTCAGTTGGACCAAGGTATCACATCTTCATATACTACACTGGAAATTGCTGTGAGTAGCCATCAGGAGCCTGTCCCATACATTATAGGATTAGGAGAGACTGCATGTATGATGAGTGCAAATTTCAAGTTTGGCCAGTTTCGCATAATGGAATTTTAATGCTGTGATGTCAATATCATGCGATGGATCATCATCAAGTGAATTCAGTAATTAGGGTTGATTGTCACCATTAAATGCTGAAGTATCTGTTGTTTTCTATTTTAGTTCCTGTTTTTCTCGTAAATTTGCCTCTTTTCTATAATTATGAAAAATGTTGGATGGCAAACAACATAAAATGCACTCTGTTAATTTTATGCATATCTTCCTGATTTGGTTTCATTTATTCATATAGGTGTTGTTCATAGGTTCTGTCAATGGGAAAAGAAAACCGCTGTCTGTATCCTCAGATATTGTCAAACAAGAACGAATGTTGCAAAAACTAGAAGCTCTAGGAAATAGTGGTGAGGTTACTGACTATGCCTTGGAATTGAAAAAGGTCCGGGTTGAGAATACAGTGCAGCGGCCTTCTAAAGTAGGTTCCAAGGTATGATTTTATCAAGGATAATCACTACTTTGCCTATATAATAGGGAGGAATTTTTTTTCATGCTGAATATGAAGCTTTCATCTGCTGTGCAGGCTTCAGATTGGAGTTTAGGACCAAAAGAATGCATCCTAATGCTTGGGTGGCGCCAAGATATCAGCGAAATGATTCTTGAATATGATAATTATCTTGGGCCTGGAAGTGTAGTGGTATGCTGCAGTCTCTTCTGAAATCTCACAGGAACTAATTCTTTATGATTCTGTAGCACAATTTTATTAGTGCATCAGTGCATGCATTATCACTTTAGAGCATCCATTTATTGATTTCTTCATATCCGCTAGACAAAACTTCTAAATTGATCCACTTGAGAGGCAGCATGTTGATTGCCAGATTTGGCCTAAATTTCATATGATTGAATTCTCTTGATAATGGGATCAAATGTATTTTAAGGTCTAGCCAAGTTGAGGCTAGTGGAACAGGTCAGCAGAAGGACTGGGAAAGAAATCCCATGCATTAGGACATCCAAGTGAACCCATATAACAACTTGATAGCAAGTAAAAGGGGTTCATTTGAGTGGTCTTCCATGTAGACATAGATAATAATCACATCATTGGGGAACCATCCACATCAAAATGCTGAACAAATTCATTCTAGTGAAGCTCACATAACAGTAACATGGCTAAGATTATATGCATCTTCAAAATAAATTAACAAGAAACAAATGGAGGTACAAGGGCACAGAAGGGTGAGATGGCTGATGATATTGATGCAGGAGTACCATCCCAATCCACATGTTTTCCTATTTAATTCTTGTTTAGTTTTGCTTGTTAGCTTAGGATACTATTGCTTGTTACTTTGATATTTGTCTAACTTGCATGTTTATCAATTATTAGCTGCTGCATTCCTTTCTTTATTTTCTGCTAAGAAATAGCGGTGACACTAGGGGTACTTTTGTCCTAGTGTTAGGTTAAGTCTGATTTTTCCCTTTTGTTTACTATGTATTCTGCCACCAGTTTAATTAGGGGCAAGTCTGATTTTTTTTATTGTTCTAAAATATTCTAAATGTTAGACCTGCGATTGGGAGATATACACAGTTGCAGGAGTGACTCTCTTCTCCTTCTTCCTTCTCCTCTCTTGCTTTCTCTTCTTCAATCTTCCTACTGTTAGCTAGTTTTAGAATTCTGATTTCTAATATATGCATTCTTTCATTAGTAATTGCTTACATGGGAAGATTTATACTCTGTCCTTGTAGTTGTAGGTACCCTAGTCTCTAGGGGTTCCCCCTACATCAGCATCCCTAGCCGCTCCTCAACTAAAGCTCCGTCACAGTGCAAGGCCACCATATTATCAGGTGGTGTGTTCTAAGAACAGGCTTGAAGAACATTACATCCATTTCCCAGCCCCAAATTCTTATTTTTTGGTATTGTTTTTCTGTGATATATAAATGCCTACACTTAATCACCACATTTTCATTAATGGCTTCTACGACCTGGTCCTTTGTCCTCATTTTATCTCTCACCATTCTGTCATTTTTCTCAGTCCCAAGTTTCCGAATAGTTGCAGAAATGGCCAGATTCCCCATTACTCCTATCTTGTTGCCTATATCATGTGGTATCTTACCCATATAGCAGCCTCTTGCACTCTTGAGATCATTCTTCTCTCATTTGTCAGTCTTTTGAAGATGCATTGCTACACCGAAGCACTAAATGGGAATTCAAAGAAGAGATGATCCTGACTTTCTATTTCTACCTAATAGAATACGTAAGTTGATTGCTCCTGGATTTTCTTCCTGGTCAGAATCTCCCTAGTTGGAAGCACATCCCTGAGGCATCTCTAGGGAGTAAAAGAGTGTCTAGGGATATGTTCATAAAATGATAAAACCACACTGCTGCCCACCTATCCACGTTTGTAAGTTTTGCCTGATGAGATCCTGGGCTGAGTTAGTAGTAAATAATCCTGTGGCAGACCCTTTCGACACCACTACATCCCATTGGTTCGACCCAGTTCTGCCCACATTTGGAACCTCCCCCAACCTCATTTTCCTACATAATTTTGGTACTTCCTAAATCCTAAGAACAGGAACCTAGATCTGGTCCAAATTAACCAATGGAACATCACCAAAGTTGGAGGATCATCCCCTTCATTCTCTACATTCCCTCCAAGTCCCATGCTATTCTAGCACCTGGAAGTCTCTAGTATAAATCACTTAGAGATATCCCTACTGTTTTACTGTATATTAAACCTGACCTACTCAAAGAAAAAAACTATAGGAATTCTTTCATCATTTAGAATCTCAGATATCATACTTATCATTTCATCTTCACCTAATTAACATACTTGAATAAGTTTCACTGGGTTACTACTCCTATGCATGTTCACAATCGTTACAACTCATACAAAAAACTCGCTATACCATTTCACCCGCTAATGATAATCACAGTTCAAAATCTTGATGGAATCTCAAAATTTTCAAATATTTCAGTTGAGCCAAAATGAGATGGTACTTCGAATGAAATGCAATATTTGGGAAATTTCAGTAATCCAGTTTCGCAATCCAAGAGATGCATTTTTTCATTGAAATTTTGGTTATTCAGGATTTTACACGCCAAAATGATCAATCGTTAAAACCTCGCCTCATCTCAATGTCTTGACAAGGTTGAGACAGTTGAGATATCAAGTTTTGGTACAATGCTCACCATGTTTCAGTTGACTGTTTTGGTGGGTCTTAGGTGGTTTTTGGGTCTGATGTTTTGTGTACAGCATAATTTTAGGCCAATAAATACAATGGCAATGTAATTTTTGACAAAAACCTAGTACAAACTGGTCTTCTTGATTCACATGTCTGGCTGTATGCGGACAAAACTGAAGCATGTACTTTCACAAATCTAAATATGCATATACCAGAAAACATTGAAACTTTCATCAAAAGGCAATAACAAATATTGAGAAGTAGTCAAATACAATTCTTAAATAATAAATTACAACCCCTTGAAAATTTTGAAATTTCACTGAAACTTTCCATGTTTTACCAAAACACTGAAATTTTATCAAAATTTTTGGACCATATTTCGTCTTTGATACACTCAAGATGACTGAAATTTCACAAAACCATGTGCAAAATTCATAAAAATAAACTATACATGAAATCTCATTGAAATTTCAGTCTGGCTCTAATGTCCTTCTGAAACGGTTTAAAACTAACCCCTAAAAGAAATCCTGCCTATCCTACAATAACTCCCATAGTAAACCACACAAGTTCCATAACCTCACTCTTAACTCCACCTTCAATCCTCTAGTAGTCTCTGTACTGAGCTGACAACGAAGTCTTGAAATGATAATGATAATTTAGATTCCTCAACAACCAAACTATACTGAGATTAACTATATTTCACAATTTAGGACCTTGGTCTGGTACAGGTTTACTAGTAGGTGCAACCCTAAGCCATTTAGTTGAAACTGATATTTTTGAGTTAGCAGATTATGCTTGAAGATTGTGCTTGGTGCATTTGTCTAGTGCTCACTTGCTGAACGCTTGGTCACAGGTTCAAGTCCTAAAGATTGCCTTTTTGGAAACTACACTGTCTAGGGTAAAACTGTGTATATTTGACACAGGAGCCTTGTGCACTTGATGACCTGTTTTTGTTGTGATATTTTTGAGATAAATTGTCACAATATTTGCATCTGAGGACACGAGACTTAAATCTTCGTGTCTATGGAAACTACACAGGATGGTTGTATATATTCAACCTGCATAAATAAACAAGTGGTAAATTTATGCTTGCTTCTGTTTTATTTTGCAGGAAATATTGTCTGATGTGCCTCTGGATGAGAGGAATAAGGCCGTTAAATTTTCCGGCTATAGTAAACTGAAACACATCCGCGTTTCTCATAGGGTAATGTCTACTATTCTATTAGAGTTTGATCTGTTGTCTCCTTTCAGAAAACTGATTTGTTTTACTTTTATTTTTTCATATGTTTCTAATAATGCAGGTCGGAAATCCCATGAACTATGAAACCTTGGAGGAAGCAATATTAAATATTCAAAACTCCTTTTCAAATGGAGAGAATTTTTCAATTGTTGTAATATCAGACAGAGAGTGGCTTCTTAGAGGTAATAATGTATGAAAATTGAGTTGTTAAGTGTCAACTTTGAGGCTTTGACTGACTGTTCTGCATACAGATCCATCTAGAGCAGACAAGCAGTCAGCATTTTCTCTCCTTCTTGCTGAAAATATTTGTGATAAACATGGTGTTAAGGTGAGTCTTTAATTTTGGATTACTATGACATCCTGTGTTTTCCAATTAAAGCATGGATATAGCATTCTAAGTACCTAAAATGATTTCATGCAACATTTTTTATAAACCAGTATATAGGATGCAAGGATTAAAATCTTTGAGGACTACTGAACAAGATAGGCAGTCATCGAAAGAACCCTCTTTCTTTTCTTTTCTTTTCTTTTTTCGTTTTGGCTACTGAATTAAAAAATTCGTGACAAAAGAGGAAAGGCTGCAATCATGGAACGATTTCTCGGCGAACTGGGCGAAACGGCGAAATCTCAATCTCGGTGAGATTTCGCCGACACCATAGCCAGCGATATCGCTGGATTCGCTGCTGTTTCTTTTTCTTTCTCTCTTTCTTTCTTCTTCTTCTCCGGCAATGTTGCCACTGCTGTTTCTTTTTCTTTCTCTCTTTCATTCTTCTTCTTCTTCTCCGGCGATGTTGCCGCTGCTGTTTCTTTTTCTTTCTCTCTTTCATTCTCCTTCTCCTTCAACGATCTGAAAGGATGAAGATATAGTTTCGCCGGAAAATTCGCCGAAACTAAGTTCCATGGCTGCAATGTCCCATAAAGGCAAAAAAAAAAAAAAAAAGAAAGAAAGAAAGAAAGAAAGAAAAGAAAAGAAAAGAAAAAAAGAAGAAGAAGGAGAAAGAAAGAAAGAAAAATAAAGAAAGGAAGAAGAAGAGAGAGAGAGAAATGAAAAATAAGAAGATCCTAAATTCAAACAGGCAAGGCATTGGCTTGAAAAGAAATAGAGTCTAGAGAATCAAGACCCCAGGGTACAACAATATGCCTGTTCTTTAGGGTGTCAATACTCGAGGAATCTCCAGCTAGCAAAAATCCTTGCTTTAATTTCATAAACAGGATCCCAAATCTTAGGGTGTCAATCCCCTGAGGTTTATTGAAATGCAGAAATGCTAACTCAGGTTTACATAATTGCAAATGCACACCAGAGGTTTCAAAATGTCAAAGAAATCACCCATGTGCCTTGACTTTAAAGAAAAAACATTAGTTTAAAATTTTTTTCATGACCATAAACTCTTCCTATAAAGGTGTGTATTTTTTTATTTTTAATGGAAAAGGGTGGAATCAGCTAGAATATTCCTAATTTGCAAACCAGAGCCTGAGTTTCAACAAATAGGGGAAAAGAAAAGGGCCTCTGAAACTGAAATTTGGAACGTTAAGAAGCTGGATCCATCTGGACACGAAAGCGAAATTTTGGAATACTTTTGAAAGAACAAGAATTGAAAAAATCAGATTCTAAGAACAAAAGTTTTAGAGGATTGAAAAAATTAAAAACTGAAACAGGATCCCAGAAAAATCCCATCACTAAAATACTTCAATTTTTCCTGGTGTTCAGACCTTTGAGACTCTTATCCTTGATTATTTTGTTTAGTTTCACTTTTTGAAATGGTGTAGGATGAATGAATTGCAGGTGCAGAACCTGGTTGCAGAAATTAGTGACATGAAGTTGGGCAAACAAGTATTCCTCCCATCACTGACTGAACTTTTCAAGTTTTTGTTTGTTTCTTTTTCCTCTTCCCTCCCTCTCGTTGTGAATGTACACTTAGATAACTGGGTCTGCCTCTTTATGATAATATCGTATTAAATATATTTGTGTGCTCACAGATTGCAAAAATTAAGCCATCTCTCACATACATTGCGGCAGAGGAAGTAATGAGCCTTGTAACTGCTCAAGGTCTATTGTTTTATACTTTTAGTTTCTGCTAGTTGTTGTAATATTTGTATCTGAAGAAACAAGTTTTGATCATGTCTGTTTGTGAATGATAGTGGCAGAGAACACTGAACTGAATGAAGTATGGAAAGACATTCTTAATGCAGAGGGAGATGAAATATATATCAAGGTAAATGGCTTGTCATAATTTAACTGTTCCAGATTGTACCTCAGGTAAAAATGGGGAAAAAATGCCGGGGCCTGGACCCAACATTAAATATGAGTTACATAGCTCAGAACATGAATGTTGTTCAGAGAGGTTATAAACAAGTCAATGGAATCCTGAATAGCACATCTCTTGCTTTTGAAATTTTGATTTCACATTGTAAGAGGGGAACATTTCGATCTCCTGTCACCTTTCTCAGTAATGGAGAAGAAACCCCCATATATCTCTCATTAATATGTTAGATATATTCACCCAGGAAATATGCTCGATATGTCCTAAGGCTAGATATGACGTATAATCTGACAGTGCAGTCTCCAAGAAGATCCTACCCTGCTGAATGCTTAGGTTATGTACTGACTAGGATTTAAATCCTGATCCCTCACTTGTCTGACCTTTTGGTCACCTTCCCATGCAAAACCACGGTCTGGTGGGTGGGGATTGGAGTTGAAGGATTCTTTGTGTAATATATAACACTAATTGAATAAACTTGGATCACTAGTATAGACCAGCCATAAAAAATTTGGGAAAAATGATGAAAATGACGGTGAATAATGATTGTGTCTCAACTCTCAAGAGAGCACAACTGTGTTCTATTTATAATAGAAGGGAAAAAGATAAAATATCATAAACTTAAAAGTATTGCCCTAAAGGTAACACATAGTTACAACTTACAAGTATACCTGAAATGCCCTTAAACCCAAATCAAACCCACTCCCCCCTCTTCTCTTCTCAAGTTGATTTATAGAGTTCAGAAATGCCCACATTGCAGAAAATGGGGTGTAAAACTTTACTGCTAAAGCAATTCGCAAAAACATCAGCCAACTGATCACCAGACTGAACAAACAAGATACATATAACTCCTCGATGAAGTAGTGGTCTATCTCCACATGCTTCTGTTTGAGGTTATGTGATAGGGTTACTAGAATCTAATCTCAGTCTTTAACAGTTGAAGTTGTAATTTCTATTTTCTATTTTCTTCTCTTCTGCCTCCCTCAGGAGGTAGTCATAGTTTCCCTTATATTTCAAGTAATTAACTGATTTGTACTCTTCTATCACTTATATTCCAAGTAATGAATTGATTTGTACCATTCTGTCTCTCCTCGTCCCTTCTCTTCTCCTTCTGCCATCTCTATCTGCATCATCCTTCTTGGTATCTTCTCAGCCCTTGTTCTTGATACTTTACTGATCCTGAGAACTTGTAACTTGGTACCAGAGCTCAGTTTGAGTGTCAACCAAGCTCCTCTTCTTCCTCAGCATTCTTTGTAGCCCTAGAGAAGAAGAGGGTTACAGCAGAGGCTGTACTATGTAAAATACATACATAGCAGTTTTCTCTGAGGTATATTACCTCTAAAATGCAAATAGAAGAGTCATTGCAATGTAGAAGCCTTGGAGCATCCATGGTAAAACTGCCCAAAAGCTCTGTTTACCACCAGCAACATCTTCTTCTTCTTTTCTCCCTCTGGTCAGGCCTTCAAATAATGGTGGTATATGCTCTTCCAAATTGCCTAGGAGTGCCCTTTGAATGCCCAAAGCCCTTGCCTACAAAATGGAGATGATTTGGTAACAACTTAAAGTTTTCTTCTGTTTTTCTCTTCTGCCCTAGTATTACTAGTTTCAGTTTTTCTGCCTTTGTGGTTTGTTTTTCCTGTAAGTGGGATGATGTTTGCCTGTGATCAAAGGAATGGTGATACATTGTAACCTTTATTTATAGGCTGCAATAACAATATATTACAGGTGGATTGGGCAAAATATTCTGTCCACTAAATAGAAAGCTAAAAAATATATATTTTAGAAAGTTCTCCAGCACAATCAGAATTAGATATCAATCCAGATCCTCAACCCTAGAAATAGTAACTAAACCATAAACCCAAAAATAGTAAGCCATCTATTGCGTACAGTTATTTCAAATCTCAATACTCCCCCTCAACTTAGCACTTATAGATCTCTCATGCCCAGCTTGGAATAGATAGATTGATAACAAGGACCAAACAAGACTTTCATAAAAATGTTAGGACCCTAGGAGTGGAGGAGAGAGAAGTGCAGTTGTCATAGTTGGTGGGTTATAAAAGGGAGAAAGATGTGAGGGAAGGTTATCGGTTATCTTGTGCAAGGTCTGGGCAGCCTTTGGCTGAGGGCAGCAGCCATGCTGTAGGGGGTGAGTGGCACCATTATAACCAGTGTTATCTCTCTGTGTTGGTGCTTGTTATTCTAGTAATTAAAACTTAGAATTTCTCATATTCGACTCGCAGGTTTCTAAAAAATTACATCAGCCAACTGATCAGCCAAAGACGTAAAAGGGTGTCTCAGTAATTTTCTTCTTAACAGCAGCATGAACAAAATGGCAGTTCCCCTCTATATGCTTAGTTCTCTCATGAAAAATAGGACTGCTGGCAACATTAGCGGCAGCCTTATTATCTCAAAAATCTTCATGGTAGAGGAAGCTGGAAACCACATCTCCTCCACTAGGAAAGATGTCACATCAATTCTAGAGCTGTGTGGGCCATGGTCTGTACTTGACTTCAACGCTAGATTGGGCAACGGTAGATCGACATTCAACTGTAAAGCCTACCCAAACTGCATGAGAAAAAAGCAACCAAATCCATACTATGGTTGTGACGATAAATAAGCCCTTTACTAGGAATACTCTTAAGATACCGAAGCACTCTCATTGTCATATTTCAATTAAATTGCTTCGGAGATTGCATAAAGTGACTCAGAAGCCCACTGAATAAGAGATCAAGCCGTGTAACTATAAAATAATTAGTTTTCCAGCCAGACTTTTGTAGCAATAAACATCAAATAATTCTCCGTCATCCAGTTCAAATTTCTACCAAGGGTCTCATAGGAATGTCACCACATTTGCAAGCAAGGATTCCAATTTCAGGCAAAAGGTCCATGAAGTATTTTCTCTGTCACAATCTGAGTCCTTTATTACTAAGGATGACCTCAATTCCAAGAAATTATTGTAAATGCCCAAGTCTATTGCCTAATATTGTTCTTATAATTGTGCTTTGACCAACTTAATGGCATCAACATCATTTCCTGAAAGAATAATGTCATCAATATAAACAGCAATGATAACTATAACAGAACCTGTAGTTTAGAAAGTCAAGAGTAGTATAGATGATGAAAAGAAGAGTGGAGAAGTAGAAGAGAATCAGGAGAAGCAGAGAGAGAGTTTGAATGATCCTCTCCTCCCTAAACATGCTTTATTTAAAGTCAAAGATCCAATCTCATTCTAGGAACTCTTTCCTAAACTGAGTTACTTTAAGAAGAAAAGTAAATATATTAGCAAAAAATAGGAACTACTCAAAAACTTTCCAAATAAGTCAGATATTCAGGTCTGGTTACAAGATATTTAAATATTACTATCCTAAATAGACTTGCTTGACATTCAAGCAAAATGAAGGAAAGGAAGCAAACTAAAATTAAAAAGAAACTAAATAAGCGAGGGCTGAGCATGTGCATGACCCATGTGCACCTCCGTTGGTACACAAGATCATGCCCCCTCACAATAAGATTGGCTAATACTCACCCTCGAGCTGGAGTATATGTGTGTGTATATATTTATATATATATAAGAAAAGGACTTGCAGTGTGTCTCTTAGCTGAAGAGGTAGAATATTAGCAGTGTGTAGTAGAGGAAAACAGGGGCAGAAATAGCTTAACCTGACTTATATCAAACCAGTGAAGTAAAGAGGAAAAATAGGGTTCCTCAATAGGAAAAACCAGGGCCCCAGAAGGTCAGATTCATTTATAAGAAAAGGACTTGAGGAGACTTGCACGTCAAAAAAAAAAAGAGTAGCCGTCGACACTGTAGATGGATCCAATGAGGAGAATCAGGCTATATGAGAAAATCTCCAACTTTGGATCAAGTGGTCCTTATGAATAGAAAATGAAATCCCTATTTGCGTCTCCATCGGCTGGCTGAATCATGTATTAATCAGTAATCAAATAACCCCCCCCCCCTAAAAGTATTGCCAATCAGAGTTCTAAAAAAAAGGGAAGAAGAAGAAGATTGGTCTACATGATCAAGTACAAATTAGATGGTAGACTGGAACGATGCAAAGCCTAGTTAGTTGACAAAGGCTATACTTAATTCCATGGGATTAACTACCATGAGACCTTTTCGCCAAGCATAACTCAATCAGTTTTCTTTGTATAGCACCCAAAAGAGATTGGCCCCTATACCCACTTGACTTCTAGAATGCTTTTCTCCAACTTAAAAGAGGAGGTCTACATGCTACCTTCTCTAGGATTCAAGTCTCCCTCTGTTGAAGGGGAAGTGTCTTCTTAAAGAACCACTATATGAGTTCAAACAATCTCCGGAAGCCTGGTTTGAGAGATTTAGGCAGGCCATCCTCAAAGAATGGATACTCCACTGCCATATTCTATGTATACTAATTCTATTTATACTAGAAGAGGAACAGAGCCAATTACAAGTATATTCTTAAGACAACACAGTTACAACCATACCCAAAATACCCTTAAAACCTTCTTTTTTTTTTTTTCCCCAAACCCAAGTCACAGAAATGTACATACGGGAAAAAAGAGCTAAGATGATCTGATTCCAGTATATAGTTATTTGTGGGGTTTTTTTTTTTTTTTTTTTGGGGGGGGGGGGGGGAGGGAAAGCATGTTCTTGTGCTTTTGGTGCTTGTGATGGGGAAGATGCAATTTATGTGTATGACCAAAGGACCATTCGACTAGTTTAACTAGCAGAAACCCCATGTCTTTACAATATGAAATGAATGAGATGATATGTGCATCATCCACCCAACAAATAACTATTATTATTTATCATTATCATTATCGTCTAACCAGACAACCTTGTGTGTTTCTTTGGATCAGGATATTGACCTTTACATGAGAGAAGGGGAGAATCCATCATTTTCTGAGCTATCAGAAAGAGCGAATTTGCGGCGAGAAGTTGCAATTGGCTATGTCAAAAACAATAAGAAGGTATACTTTCTTTACGTTCAATTCATTTCTAAATGACGTCTTTTCTCATCCATTCATTGTTTATGGCAGGTCATAAATCCAGATCACAAATCAGAGCCTCTTTCTCTTGGAATGACAGACTCACTAATTGTAATCTCAGAACTAGAGGGGGAGCAACCCATAATTGTTTAGGTGTACCTACATTTTATTCATTATTGTTCACTTTCCTTTTTCATACTTTCAATAGCCTTGTTCCAGTTCTCATTTTCACAGTATGGTGATGTGTTCTTGGGAACACGTAACAGTACTAGATTGAAAAGGAGGGTTCCTGCAGGATTAAAAGTAAAACAGAGATGTCAACTGATCAGCTACATTTAAAAAAAATAAAAAAAAATTTGGTCAATAGATAAGTTGTTTCATAACATACATTATGGTCAATAAATAAGTTGTTTCATAACATACATTATGAGTCGCCTGGAACTGTGAAATATTTCATGAAATGAACAGGGAATATCTTCCAACCAAAGTAATCATATTCTATGATGAATATGCCAGTGTCCTTTGCTGATAAAAGCTTGTGGGGATGTAGCCATACTGGGGATCAGATTTGGTCTTTATCTCTTTACCCATTAACGATTTACTGTTGATCATATTACCTATCTGACAGAATTCGGTTATATGATAAATATTTTGGCTGTTCTAAACAACTCATTAGGAAAAGATGCAACCACCTGCAGTTTTGTTATTTTGAGAATTTTCATTGTGTTGAGCATAAGGTGTGGTGAAGTTGATGTCTAATTTGAAAAAGAAAAGAGGGAAAGACACAAGAATATCAATGGTTTCACCATTCTGCTTTGTTCTTTTTGTTTTTTGTTTTTTTTGGCAGGAGAATTTTTTAAGAACTATGAGTCTTTACCACTCTACGGACCTTCCTTCGCCTTTGTTGAAATTTCAACAATGGTTAGTAGTCATGAATAGTAGTGAAATGATTGAATAATATTTGCAAAATATATTAAGTAAACCAAAGAAGTATCAGGAACAAATAAAGAAGAACCTTCTTTTGGTACTTCAGTGGAGAAGGATCACAAAGGAATAAAAGGATCAAAGGCAATACAGCTCTCATAGAAGAGGATGAAAGGTACTAAAAGCAAAAACATAATGGCCCTACATTCCATTTTTTCTTTTTCTTGGCAGGAAAAAGCACTAAAGGCTGCTAATAAAAATCTTCCACATTTTTTTTTTGGTTGAAAAATATACAACACTAAGTCATATAACAGGTACAGATATCATCTAGAGTGACATCCCTCCATCCTGATCTGATACCAAGTTATGAGCATTTTATGCCACATTGGCCGTCCAATCATTGATTTTGCTTGAAAGGTATGGAAGATATTGAGCTCCCATGAGCAGTTGCCTAAGTAGGAGGAGGTCCTCTGTCATGTCTTGAAGCCACACTTTCCTTGGTTTAAGGACATAGTCTTTAAACTCTAAACAGTTGCACTATATTGATGTTATCTTGGTGTTTGTATGGGCGGCACGCCTTAAGTCCTTCTATGATTCCTTTCAACATCGGCATTGGTTTTGAATCTATATGAATAACGCTAATTTTGCCGCTCCTTTTTGTGGTATGCATGAGCCATACCCCCAACAACATGTTGCCTAGTGATTACTTTCATGGACGAACCCTGAACACATTAAGATGAAATTATTCCGAAAGTCTATATTCCCTAAATCTCTATGCAGCGTAGGGGTGTAAATGGATAACTGAAATCCGCCTCCGAATTCGCATCCATTTAGAGGTATCTTAATCCGTTCGATTACTAATAGGATGTGAATATGATATACTCATTTTCTACCGCCTATTATCCGTCCAATAGAATTATCTAATTAAGTTACTTGGATTTATTTATTTTCTCATTTTTATAACCTTTTTACTTGAAATATGTGACTATTTTTTTAGATTTTCTACTAAGATAGCTACCAAAGTTGTTAAATTCTTAAATTTCAAACTTAGTCCCCACGAATAAAATGATAAAGATGTGAACAGATAGTCAAAAACTTGTATTCATACCAATATAGAAGAATCTAATTAAGAAAATAATTATCCGAGTATCATCCGAATCCGATAAAATCCGTTCGATAATTGATAGAATATGATCCAAATCCGACCGAATATAATGGATGCAGATATGGTATTACCACTATTCGATCTGAATCCGATTCGTTTACACCCCTAATACAATGTTTAAAACTTGGTAATTGACTTAGGGAAGGTTTCCCCGTTCCAAATTTGTTGACAAAATCCATGACTCTATTATGAGGGTCTACTTTACCAAATATAACTTCATTACGTAGAGTCCATATTCCATGACATGTAAAAAAAGAAACAAAGGCTTTAATATAAACTTTACTAACTGGTTTGTACCAAAAATAGAGAAAGAATCGGCTTGGAAGCAAGGTTCAAAATGTCGGCGATATAGCACCATGTCACTAGGTAGTGACACAATCCCCCCCAAATAAAACAAAACAAAAAAATGCATTAAATCTACAATATATAGTTGATAATCGGCGATATATTGTCCAACGGTCAAAAAATCAACTGTTGTCTATATCGACTGAATAGGTGATAAAATAGAAGTGTTGGTCAAATTTTGGACTGAATTTTTGTTTGAATTTTACATATTTTCTCCCTCGTCTTCAAACTCGGAGCATTTCTCTATTTCTTGCATTTTTTACCCTATTTTAGTGTGATTTTCAATTTCTACGAGTACATCTTGATTCGTTATTGTCGGATATCACTATGTACTACTTGTAGAATGAATTGTATACTTTAGTATTTCTTTTCACTAGTTGTAAACTTGTGTTATTTTTGCGTGTTTACATTGGTTTATATGAATTTTTCAGACTTCTAATTTTGCCTGTATACAGTCGAGCATACATCAATCAGGAATATTAATTTAGGTGATGTTTCAGGTCAAAATAACACTTCCAATGTGTTTATTGACCTCAACTTAGGCTTGAGAGCTAGGCCAAAATAATCCCAAATACCCCTTGTAATTGGGGGCCGATTTTTTATTCAGCCACCGACACGGCAACATGGGCTGAAATTTCGAACCTTGCTTGGAACTTGGAAGGGGGGAGGTGAAGATTCCGATTCCAACGATTCAATTCCCACCTGCTTCACCGATTTTATGTATCGCCGATCTTTTCCAAACACAAATGGTACGATACCATAGGAGGGGAAGGGGACGAGGTGCCACTATTACCTACCTGGAAGCCCAGAGAGCCCTGAAGGATAACGAAGAGAGAGTGGACAGAGCATATAAGATGGAAATATCAAATCAAGCTTTGGTGGTCAGAGGAAGAAGCTGCCTCTTTGCTACCCAGCGCCCTACCTTGCCTTCCACCATTAAAGCTTCACCTTCTCGAAACTCTTTCTCATTCACTTCTCGCCGAACAAGGAATAGCTCTCTCAGTTTCAGATGCTCACTCGACCACAACGACGTCAACCACAACAGTGTAGTGTACCCTAGACCCACCGAAATCCCATGGAAGAAAGAGCTGTGCAACTCCGTTCAACTTATTGGCATCGTTGGGGCTCCAGTTGAAATCCGCCATTTCAGTTCTGGCAAAGTTCTAGCCTGGACTCGCATCGGCGTCAAGAAATCCGCCACTGATACTTCCTGGTAATGATCTCCTTGATGTTTTTTTTATATAATGTTCTTTTTATAGCTCATATGCGGGTTAGTATCAGAGGTACCGTAGTTAAAGTTGCCTCCGTAGAAGCATTTTGACGGAGGTTTCCACATGCCCATTTGGAATTGGAATTGAGAATGGAAGTCTAAGTCGGACGCTTTGTTAGCCTACTTGATGACTTGGTTATGTACTTCGTATTTGTTTGCTTACCGTCCCTTTTAATTTAGCTTAGGCAAGAATGGGATGTAAACTACTCACCTGGATGAGCTCTGTAATTTGTTTGTCAGTTTTCCTTACCGCTGATCTAAATTTTATGTTTGCTTCGGTTTTTGGTATTGTGTTGAGGATTTTGAGCGTTTTCTAAAGCACTGGACAATGTTTCTCAGGGTCAATTTGACATTCTGGGATGAATTGGCGCTTGTTGCTTTCCAGCATGTAGAGAAAGGGCAGCGTATTTATGTTTCTGGGCGGTTGATCTCTGATACCGTTGAAGTAGATGATGGAAAGCGGCAGACATACTATAAGGTCTCGTCAAACTGTGGACTCAAAACAATATATTTGCCACTGGCCGTACTTGTTTAGTCTTAAACGAATCCTTATATTCTGAGTATCTCCTGCAGGTAGTTGTTCAACAACTGAATTTTGTCGAAAATAACCTCTCACAAGGTCCCTCATTTGAGGGTGATGCATATTCTACAAGAACAGGTATGTATTATCATTTAGAGAAGATTTGTTCTATATAAACTTCATGAATATCAGTGTCTAGTGCAAATAAGTACCCCTTTTGTACTGGCACACATCCCGTATATATACTTGCATGTGTACCATTGCTCTAGACATTACCGCAGGTGTTATAGTGCCTATATGAATCAAGGCATTGGGCTAAAAATCAAGGGGGACACCAAAAAGGCGACCAAGGTGGCTGGATGCCTATGTGACATCTTGACAACCACGGGCATCTCCCGGATCTGAGTGGGAACAGTCAATTTAGACTAAAACAAGGATGTTAAACTGGATGGCTCATATTTATTTTGTGTTTTCAGAGACATCACCTTCCATTCTTAGATCAATAACTACCCTTTATACATTCATTTATTTTTATCTTCTGTTAAATCTGGGCTCGCCTGCCCCCTTCCTTCAATGGTTATTGCAGATGAAAAACTTGGAAATTACGTTCGTAATGATGCAAGTTCCACACAAGAACTTTGGCAAGCCTTTTTTGCTAATCCAGTGGACTGGTGGGATAATAGGAAGAACAAGGTAGTGTATGAATTTCGTCTAAGCTTGTGAAGAACCATAAATTCCTTTTCCATTGATGTGCCAACCTAGCATTGAGTCTTCATTAACAGCATATGTGTTAATTTAAGTGGAATGAGGCAAAGAATGTCCAGTCTCAGGGTTCTGCCATTCTTACTGGACAAGCTCCAAATGAACCAAAATATCTGACCTAGTGGTCTGGAATCAAAATTACACTGGGAATGATGTTTATTGATTGCTTAGGTAATATCAGTAGTAAATAAGCTCTTCCTTTGTCAAGAATGATATTATTTTTCCGGAAAAGATAAATACAAATATATGAAGCAATTTACTTGACACTTAAAAGTTAGGAACCGTTCCTGTCTAGCAGTCCATTATTAGGCACAAAATGCCTTTAAGGAGCCAATCCATTGCTGTATCAGGGTCTAAGCACAAGATAACACAGCCCAAAAGGATGTGTAGTAGTTTTCACACAAAGTTTATCAGTGGTGATTAAAATAATAAATATATATTAAGCAATTTACAAGCACTCCCTGGGTTGGTACCTTTTACTTGCAATTCCTAATATTTCATCCACAGTGCAATTTCCCAGAAAGTATTAAACTGGCTATCCACCTAATTTGGATATATTTCCATGTACCTTTTGAACCATAGTGATGATTAATGCAGGCTTATCCCCAGTCAGCATATTAGGGCATATTTGGGAAGATGCAATTGCCGGCCTCTAAATTCTAATAGACATATTCAATGTGCTGGGTAATGCAGCAAAATAGTACTGTTTTGTTTTGTTTTTTTTTTCCAGCCAGGAAAAAAATTGCTTATTGATTGGGAGCAAGTTTTATTTGACCATAAAGTTTGTTTATGTGATTGGGTTTTGATAAAGAATTTCCTGCAATTCACAGAGGAACCCAAAATATCCAGATTTCAAGCACAAACATACTGGAGAAGCTTTATGGATTGAAGCCAAGTATAATCCACCTTGGGTGAAGTCTCAACTGGCAATTCTGGACTCTAGAATGGAGGCTTTTCAAGCATATGAAGCAAATACACCTGCTGCATTTGTGGCTGGCGATTTCACACCCTTTTAGCTACTGGCTAGGAGCTGGATATCTTTGTCTTTACATTCCAAATTCTCCTTTTATCTTTCTGATGTTTTCTTTAGAGCTGATTTTGGATAATTTCTTACCAAGTCTTTTGAGGTATAGTCTGATAATTTTCTAGTATGTCTGGGGCTTTTGAGCCTGTATTACTTGCTGCCCCCAAGACTTGTGAGCCTGTATTACTTGTGAGCCTGATATATGTTTCTTGTTCATTTTGTCTTATGGAAACTTTCTGAGCATTCTGGTAATTTTCCCTCCATGAATATGGGACGATTTGTTTTTTTGGATAAGCTTCTCACATGCTTAACTTTGAATTTGGTTATTTGATTGTTCCTGAATGTTCTGACACTATTTCAATCTCCATTGAGCATCTCCTTAGGGCTTATCCATGTATCGTTGTTTCCGTCATTTCAGTACCTTCACTTTAACTCCCCACAGAACCTGCTGGGATCCCACTGAGTCGCTTAGTCTAAGCCATCCAGTCCTTGTCTTGCTTGAAAAGTGCAGAACAAGGAATCACTTCAAACAAATCCTGGCACAGATGATGAGGATTCATCTAACAACTATTACATTTCCCATGAGCAGGCTCATATATTTTTCAGCCATCTCATACCCAGAGAATTTAGACATGGCCATCCTCCTCTTTAATCATTATACCCAGCCCAATCTCTACATTTACAATACAATGATATCTGCTGTGTCCTCCTTATCAAGTCAGTCATTTTCACTCTACAACTCCATGCTCCACTCATACATTTATCCAGATAAACACACTTTTCTTTATCTTCTCAAAGCTTCCAAATGCTTATCAGAGGTCAAGCAGATTCACAGCCATGCTATAATCACAGGGTTTTTCTCCTACAGTTACTTTCAGAACTCCATCATGAAATTGTATTTGGAGTATGGACAAATGAGTCTTGCACATATGGTGTTTCGGCAGATCTGCATAGGAGATGTTGTTCCATATAATATCATGATTCTTGGACTTGCTAAGAAGGGACATAGCTTGGAAGCATTGCAGCTGTTCCATGAAATGGTTGGTTTAAGTTTTGAGCCAGATGAGTTTACCCTGGTGGCTCTTCTCATGTGCTCTGGACAAGTGGGAAGCATCCTCATGGGTAAGTCAATTCATGCATGGATTAAAAGAAAACAATTATTTATTGCATGCAATTTGATTTTGGGTAATGCTCTTCTTGACATGTACGTGAAATGCTGGGGGATGACAATTGCTCACAGAGTTTTTGATGAATTGGTAGACAAGGACATCATTTCATGGAACACCATAATTTCTGGTTATGCTAAAATTGGAGAAATGGAACTTTCCTCCAATTTCTTTGATCAAATGCCTAGCCGGGACATTGTTTCTTGGAATTCTCTAATTGAAGGATATAGACAGAAAGGTGATAGTTCTTCTGTTATGAACGTATTCAACTGCATGCTCATTGAGAATGTTTGTCCTGACAAAGTAACAATTGTTAGCATGGTTGGAGCTGCAGCAGAGTCTGGAACTCTGGAGCAAGGGAGATTGGTACATGGATGGGTGCTTAGGAGTGGGATGAAATTAGATGCTTTTTTGGGCTCAGCATTTATTGACATGTACTGTAAATGTGGGAGCATTGAAAGGGCTCTCATTCTTTTTGAGAGTCTCACTGAAAAAGATGTTACAGTGTGGACAGCCATGATCTCTGGGTTTGCATTCCATGGTCATGGAAGCGAAGCTTTGGATTTATTCTGGGAGATGCAGAAAGAGTTTAAGCCAAATGAAGTGACTTTTGTTGCTGTCCTTGCTGCATGTAGTCACTGTGGGATGGTAGAGCAAGGACTTGAAATCTTTGACATTATGAAGAAAAAGTGCGATATTGAACCCAGCGTTGAGCATTATGGGTGTCTGGTGGATCTGTTAGGAAGAGCAGGGCACGTAACAGATGCAAAACGTGTGATTGAGAATATGCCAATTAAGCGAAGTGGATCAATCTGGGGGGCAATGCTGAGTGCTTGTAAGGCTCACGGGGATGTAGAGCTGGCAGAGAATGCCTTGATAGAGCTGCTGAAATTAGAGCCAGAGAAAGAGGGAGGTTATGTTCTTTTGTCCAACATATATGCAGCTTCTGGGAGGTGGAGGTTTTCGGACAAGATTAGAGAAATCATGGAAATCCGAGGGGTCAAAAAAATAGCTGGTCACAGTAGTTTAGTTGTAAATGGAATTCTTCACAGATTTGTGGCTGAGGATAAGCAGCATCCGAGCTGGACTGAGATCCATGCTATATTGATCTGTTTAAAACGTGAGATGAAGTCAGAGTCAGAGCCTGCTATTTCATCAGTATACATGCAGGAGGAGCCACATTTGAACTGAGGTTTGGACTTCATGAAAACCATCTTTTTCTCTCATTGTGGATGTTAAAACGTTTCACATACATTTTTGTAAGCCATATTTACGCTCCAGAAAATGTAATCACTTGTTATGCACCAGCATCACATTTATGGACACAGCTCGTACGGACATATAGCATAACATAGTGTACATGCAGGGTAAAGAAGCCAGTATTCAGTGGATTGTACCTGGGAGATTATTGGACGACATTTAACCATCAACCATTTGTTTCATTGTGCTCTGGGTTTGCAAGGATATACATTGTACAGAAGGCGGAAGGAAGCTTTGAGATTTGAATGGTTATGCTCATCTGATTTAATTGTAGATGTTCATTCTGTCCTTTCTAGGGATGGGCAGTGTCCCATGTGCAGATGCCAGATCCTACCCTCTAGAGAGTGTATGGTGTTAAGTACTTGAGAATGTGGTGTTGGACAAAGTTACATACCCTGTTTTGAAGAGTCGAGAAAGAGAGAGAGAGAGAGAGAGAGAGAGAGAGAGAGAGAGAGAATAGATTTATGACCTATGTATGGTGTTTTTTTTTTTTTTTTTTGTAACCACCTATGTATGGTGTTTGGTACTTAAGAATGTGGTGTTAGACCCAGTTACATATCCTGTTTCTGAAGTATCTTGAGATTGATATTAGGTCATTACCTACTGCATGATACGTTCAAGGAGCACTAAAGTTTGAACAGTCTGTTTTTCAAGGAATGTATTTAGGGCAAATCTGTCTGATTTCATCATTACTTCTCAATACTAAATCCGATGTCATATCGACGCTTGTGTTGATGATATCCAATTGATACTGTGTTTGAAGTGACTGTTTTTACATGAATCTGAATCTAGGTATTTAAAATGAAATGGGATTTCTTTTCTATTTTTCAGTCCAAATGAAATGGGATATCAAATATATGGATTCAATGGTTCAAAAAATTAACTATTTGGTTAGCTTCAAATTTATATGAATCTAAGAATGTTTTACAACCAAACACATATAAATATGGCCTCTGTGGTAAGTAGAACAGTTTGGCATGGTGCCTCTTGGTGGCTTCATGACCTTTGTTATGTAAAAGCTGTTGTTTTTTCTTGTCCTCTTTCTCAGTGAAATGTTTTTTACCAAAAAAAGAAAAAACATTCATCAGCCAATTTATATGAAATTACAGTCATGAAAATATTAGACACGAGGAACATTTAAAATATCTCACGATATAATGTGATATTAGTCAATATGTATCCATATTGAATATAAATAGTATGATACATATCAATAGGTATTTTGTTTTTAAAAGATGTGTTGGATTGCATCAAAATATATTGACCGGTATGATACAATGTTCCGATACAAAATTATATGGTCTCTTAAAATTATCTGATTGATACAATATCTGATACTATCCATCTACAACTAACTAAGATCATATCATGAAAGGGTGAAACTGAGGATCAAATGCCATCATTCGAATTCGACTGTATTCGTCTAAATCCGATACGATATTATTTGAATCTGTCCAATTATAATAGAATAAGGATATCGTATTACCACTGTACAAATGTACAATCCGATTCCGATCCGTTAATACCCGGGTGAACTTTGAAGCTCATGAAAGGCGGGAAATTGAGTCTTCTAAGACTCTGCGAGGGAGGTAAGGCCATGAGATGAATCAGGCTCCGTCAGATCTGCTCAGCCGTTGCAGAAGCCTCAAATCCTTAAAAGCTGTCCACGCCCGCCTTTTGGTTGACGGTTCCATCTCCTTGTCTGAACTTGTCCTCAACAAGATCCTCCGAAGCTACTCACGCTTTGGCGCCCTTGACTACGCCTGCAAAATCTTCGATGCCATTCCTCAAACAAATTCTTTCTTATGGACAGCTATGATTCATGGCCATGTCGACAATCATCGATACGAAGAAGCCCTGGTTTTGTTCCGCCGGATGAGAAGAGAATCCGTTCCACCCTTGAACTTCACCCTTTCGTCAGTACTCAAGGCTTTGGCTCGGCAAGCAAGATTACTGGAAGGAGAGGCTGTTAAGGGGCTCATCTTGAAATCTGGGTTCGATTCTGATTTGACTACGCAGAATTCGGTACTGGATTTGTTCTCAAGATGTGGACGAGTAGATATTGCAAGACAGGTGTTTGAAGAAATGCAAGATAAAGATATTGTTTCTTGGAATTCCATGATCTCTGGATATGTTAATAACTCCCAGTTGGACACTGCCCGCGAGTTATTTGATATGATGCCTGGGAGAAGCGTTGTTTCATGGACAACTATGATATGTGGTTGGGTGAAAGTTGGTGATATGGTGGAGGCACAGGCTATTTTTGATAGCATGCCCACCCGAGACTTGGCTGTATGGAATGTTATGCTTTCTGGTTTTGTGGATACTGGTAATAGCACAGCTGCTCTTCACCTCTTTGAAGCAATGCCTAGTACTGATATTGGATCTTGGAACCTGATTATTTCAGGGCTCTGTAAAGCAGAAAAAATGGAACTTGCTTGGGACTATTTCAATAGAATGCCAAAGAGAAATGTGGCATCATGGACCATGATGGTTGATGGTTATCTCAGAACTGGGGATGTTACTAATGCAAGGTATTTGTTTGATAAGATGCCCGAGAAGAATATGGTTTCTTGGTCCACCATAATTGCTGGTTATGCTAGAAATGGACAACCTCATCTGGCCTTAGCCTTGTTTGAGCAGTATGAAGAGCAGGGCGGTGACCTAGATGAGACTTTTATCTTGGTAGTAATTTCAGCATGTTCACAATTAGGAGCTCTGAACAAGGCTGAAGTTGTTGTTCAGAAGTACATGAGACACTCACATTTTTCGAATGTCCAATTGATTACTGGCTTGATAGATATGTATGCAAAATGTGGAAGCATTGAAAAGGCCTTGCAAGTGTTTGCAAATGCTATTAAAAAGGACTTGCTTTGTTACAGTACCATGATATCTGCATTTGCAAATCATGGATTAGGTCAAGATGCAATCCTTCTCTTTGATGAGATGCAAGGGGAAAATATAAAACCTGATGCAGTAACTTTTCTTGGGGTTTTGAGTGCTTGTAACCATGGAGGCCTTGTTGAGGAAGGCAGGAAGTTATTTAAACTAATGACTGAAGATTTCTGCATTGAACCCTCAGAAAGGCACTATGCTTGTATGGTTGACCTTCTTGGTCGTGCAGGGTGCCTTAACGAGGCTTATAACCTCATAAGAAGTATGCCTATGAAACCCAATTCTGGTGTCTGGGGTGCTCTGCTTGCAGCTTGTAGGATCCAATGCAATGTTGAACTGGCTGAAATTGCAGCAGAACAATTATTCAAGATTGAACCTGATAATTCTGGCAGTTATGTTCTTTTGTCCAATATTTATGCGGCTGCTGAGCTTTGGGAGGATGTTGCTAGAGTGAGAGCAATGTTAAGGGAACATGGAGTGAGGAAGAACAGAGGTTCGAGCTGGATTGAATTAGGGTCAGTAATTCATGAGTTTGTCATGGCAGATGTATCACATCAAGATTCAGATAGAATCTACTTGATCTTGGATTTGCTTGTTGAAGATATGAAATTGTCAGGTAACTTAATTGATTCTAACACAATACTATCATCTTCTACACCTCCATTACCTTCTTCCATCCCCTTCTATGATATTATGGAGGGATGAAAAAAAATGCTCGGGGAGAGAAGATTGATGTTTCTGTGATTCAATATTATACAAATATTTAGATGGCTGTTCAGGTTTCATCATGTGGGAGCACCTCCACTGAAGTGCCAATGGGGGATGAAAAAAATGTGACCACCACTTCTAACCATTCTTTCCAAAACTACAAAAGTAAAACTAGTGTAATGGATGGTAAGATTTTGTTCCCCTGTCATTCTTAGTCATCGGTGATAAAGGAGGCTGGAATTCTGAAGCTATATTATGAAGCTTGTTTGAAGGAATCTAAATTTCATTACCTACCAAGGGAGAGTTAGCTGGTTTGTTTTTTGTAAGCTGTAAAGCATTATATATTGTATGTTGGCCATCTGAATGTCATTTCTTTTGCCAAATTTAAACTATATTCATTTGTAGCTTGTACCATCTTTCATAGAACCTAAGTAAAGGAGTTTTGGAATCTGTTCATACACCTCTCTTGCAATTCTTTCGTGATGCTGAACGCTTCAGTTATCTCATATTGAGCCACTAATGCCAAGTTATATTATATAGGGTGATCCTAGATCGGTGTTTCTTGCTATGTGAGTTAGCATGTCCTTTTTAGTAGAAAGTATTAGCACTTCTCTTAGTGATAGCGCAGTAGTTTGATTGCTGCCTAAGTGTAGTAGTTTACTCTGTTGGGCACCACTACCCCAACCCACATTGAACCAGGTTGGGTTCACCGTTTTCATTTCTTAACAGTTTCACCTTGTCTTCTGGGGGGGGGGGGTGTTGGTCTTCTTTGGTCCTCAGTCACTTAGCTATGCCACAAATATCTAACTATTTTGTACTTCTTTAGAACTAATTGCATTTTGAATCTCCTAAATTCACACTTGGCCATCTTTTTCCCTTATTATAATTTCCAACTTTTTGGGTGCAATTGCACTTTTTATAGTTAATAATAAAAGCAAAATTTGATAATTGGAATAATGGACCCTTCTGGCTATCAGAATTGACTCTTAATATCCAGCACACCCTTAAGACCAAGAGCAGAATCCTTTATTAAGCATTAAGCTGTCCTAATGAAATTTGATGGTTTAAAGGAGTAGAATTGCGGTTTGAACAATCACCATGTGGATGGCTTTTTCCCCCTCACCCCACTACAGGGGACCTGTTTCCCCCCCACCCCCTTTGCAAATCAAACCCACCCCACTGTTCCATGTAGAAAACTCTTTGGGTACAAATGTGTTACTATGAGTCTATGATTGCTTTTAAGACTCTTAGAGCAGGTGCTGCTAACCTGGTTCTTTTCCTGCCTGATGCTTTTCTTTAACAAAAGAACTTAAAAGGTTGACGGACAGGCTGTGATTTCTGAACTTTGACTGGCTCTCTCTCTCTCTCTCTCTCTCTCGCGGCATGCATCAACTATTATAGCTTGTCGGTTACGGCATTCAACATTCAGTCTCGTCTCTTTCTGAGAGAATGACTTTTAAGGGTTAAAACTTAAAACAACTCGTTTCTTCATTAACTTTCAGTCTCTTTCTGAGAAAATGACTAGGGTTGAAACAACTCTCATAGATTTTTTTTTTAATCACAGAAGCTTTCACCTGAAACATCTTCCCCATCTCGCTGACAAGCATGAGTTTCAAGTTTCAACACTCGATCGAGTAGGTAGACAGTCGACAAAGCTGATCTTTTAGACATTTTCATTGAAGTTACTCTACAAATTTTACAGACCCAGACATCAAAAAGGCCAGCAGAAGAAATCCACTGAAATGACAGGTTTGATATTGGATCTCCCGAGCCACTGTAACATTGTAATAACACGAATGCATAGAACAGGTCAACTTTTATTTGCACTAAAGGAAGGAATTAGCTACCCTCTTTACCATTAAACAGAACCTTGCTACCCTCTTTTCCCTTTCCAATCCAAAGACAGCAATGACTGAAAGTGAAAAGGAATTAAAATGTCTCAAAATAAATAAAAATTGCTCCATACCAGTGGTTTGATGTGGTCTTGATGAACCAAAGAAAAGCTGCAGACCTCAACAAGTCATTGAAGTAACAGAAAGAAGATTGCTCTTTAATCACTAGTAATTTTGTGCAGTGAAATGAATGGATCTAGTTACCCTTTTCTCATTTTCTGGGGAAGCGCTTTTTTTATTTTTTGGGGGCAAGGTGGAAGATCATTTTGCTGCACAGGTTGCAGCTTCATTTCTGGAATCATCTTGAACCATCCCAGCTTGTATAATCAAAACCATGCTTACTCTTTCTAATGCATCAAAACCAGAGATCAGTTCATATTACATATATACGAGTTCAAACAAGTCTACATGAAGCAGTCTGATTTCCAACCTCAAGCGTGACAATACCAGGCAATTATCAAATGAAGCATAACCCACATGTACTGTCTTTTATTTTCTTCAAATTTCCTCTAGAATAAAATACAATAGCCAAAACTAGGTAGACATAAATGTCGTGTTTTGCTTTATACAGTTGCATTGAAGCAAACATCTCTATCTCTATATGCAGTTCTGCTTTTGATGGGATTATTACAGCTTACAGTACAAGAACATCACCAAGAGAAGAAAAAAAAAGCCTCAAATAAGCCATGGACGGTGTCAACATGTGAAATTAATATAAATAAAAACATAAAAAACATGTAATCTAACAAAGTAAATTTTTTCCCCTTTCAATGAACTTCTCATTTTCATTTTCTTCCCGTTTTCCCCCTTTAGCAACTATCAAACCCGTATCTTCAGATAATCCAACTGGATCCAGTAGTCTTGGAGAACCCAAGCAGAAAGATCTGTATGAGTTGATATGAGATGTACAGTCTTCTCTTCTCTTCTCCATATATATCATGTGGGTCGTATTGCCTAAAGCCCTGAGCTTAAGCACAAGAACCCAAGCCTTTCGCTTCTGATCCTTTCATGATTCTGAGTCTTTTGCAAGAAGAGATAAACATATCCCATGGAACATCTCCAACCAACATCCAGTCACCATCTTTGTCTTCGTAAGTGGGTGCATATTCAGAACCATTGTATCCTTCCCTTTCCGAATACTCACCTGAAAAACCAAACCCAGAGTCCATAAATCTCACGACCTTCATAACAAAGCATCAAGACCAAACAGAACATCAATAACGAACGATTCTTACCTATGGTGAACTTGAACATATCCTCCAAGGCCTTAAGGAGCTCAGGATAACCTTTGTAGAGATTGAGATCAATCTTTCTGAGATAAGGAGCTCCATCCATGCTCACTTTAACATAGATTCCAGCCGCTTCAGCCTCGGTCTTCTTCTGTTGGAAGCTGTTCTTCCTGTAAGATCGGATCGGCGGCCACCCAACTACCTGAGCCCTGTCAATCAATCAATGACACCAAAATCAGAACTCAAGACCTCAGACACACAAAATCAGATCAGAGAAGAAGTTAGATCTTAGATCCTAGACCCAGGGTGTTTCAAAGACTTACTTGGAAGCCGGCGCAGTTTGGCGATCACCATTTCCGGCATCAGAAGCGCAGGAAGCGCTCTTGGACTCATCGTTCGACTCATTCAACGGTCGCTTGTTGACCCTGAGTGCAGGTCCAGCAGCAGCAGCAGCCGTGGGCTCATCTTTCTCAGAATCATCAGTCCCCGGTAACCCTAGCCTCAGCTCCGTTGCCTTGAAGTTGAAATCGCTCTCGTATGTCACCGTGCTTTCCATTTCTTCCTTACTTTTCTCCGATCAAGCTTCAGAAAGCAAGAATTTCAGATCAGACTTGGTAATCTTCTTCTTCTTTTTCTCCAGTTGTTGTTGTCTTCCAGTGAGTTTCGATGTGAGGAAGAATGGAAGAAACAAAGTTAACAGATATAGAAAAAGGTAGGGGAGAGAAAGAGATAAGAAGAGAGAGGAGAAAGGGAAAGGGTGGGCAATGCAGGAATGCATGAATGAATGAATGAATGAAATGGGGACAGAGACAGAGACAGAGACAGCTAAGCTGTCGGTCACATGAGCAGCACCTTTGAGAAGTTTGTCACAGTGGGTAGGGGACAAGCTCCGGACAAGCTCAGCCGCCCATATGGAAGACTCAAATCAACACTTATGACCTTATTTTCATTGGATGGCCTCGATACGATTTGATCCGGACGAAATCAGGACCGTTGGATCAACAATAAATACCCATGCCAATGGGGATGTCATGTCCATGCAAAAGTAAGCGGAAGGAAGGATGATGGTTGGGGCATGCCATGTGAATGTGAAGAAAATGTCAGCCTTCCGCGAAATCCGGAACGTTGGATTACGAGGCTATTATCAATTTATCATGTGAATGGGGATGTCAGCGGAGTGGATCATGGTTGGAGCACATGACATGCGTGGGAGGGATGCCATAAGCAATGTTGAGTGTTGACTATGTGAGTCTTCTTTTGACCTGTTCGGCTCAAGGGTATTTCAGTAAATGTCAGATGCTGGCGCAATTAGATGACGTTCACGAGGGTATTTCCGTCTGTTTCTGAGAGGGCCTACACGGCGGCTTAAGCCGAGTGGAGAATATGGACTGGTAGAACCTGCTGGCGTGTGGTGAGTGTGTACCACAGTCTCCACGCTGTCATGATCCGTTTTGTTTATGGGAAACCTTGAGAAAGTAAAAGGATGTTTCCACTTTTCACTCCAATGGCTATGAATTAGACCAACCTTGAAGCATCCTTATGAATCGAAATTGCTTTGCTCATGTACATTAATCGCATGAACATCAAGCGAGATTTTGATAGGAATCGAAATTTCGATCGAGATTTCAATCTTGACCGTTGAATTTCAAGGGTCTAGATTGAAATCTTGATTGAGATTTTCATCTTACAAAATGTTTAGCTTGACCGTGAATGCGTAGGATTGAAGCAAAGTCCCTCATGTGTATGCTTCTTTCTTTGGTAATATCCTCATGTCCATTTCACTTAAAGAAAAAGAAAACCATTTGGTGGCTTAGATAAATTTAAGAGTTGAACAAAGTCATTTTTCCTTGAATATATTCATGTCAATTTTTAAAATGAAGTCCCAAGCAAATTCGATTTTGATTTATTTTGGTTAGCTCCATGTTTCACACTGCCACTCCCTTGAATTGAGAATTAAATATATATCTTTTATGTATTTAGAAAGAAAAACATGTCAACTCGCGATGTCTTATAGAGTAGATTGTGACCCCTGAATTAGAAATTCATGGTGGAGAGAGTACCACGGTGTTTATGTCGAAAAAAAATAATTAAAAAATTTAGACATAGAACTCAATTCCTTATAACTAGGGTTAAATATAAAACAAATACCAAAACCTAGACCAAGATGCCATTTTCTTAATGTGGATAACCTAACTACTCTTTTTCTTTTAGTTGTGTAATGGTTCCTGTTGAGACTTTTGGCAAGTATACCTACTCTTTCTATTTCTTAGTTTTGTTTCCAACCCAACATTTCTTCTTTTCTACCATATAAATATTGTATAGCTAAAAGCATAAGTAGTTTTGGTGGAGAAAGACAAAACAAGAATAATGCCTGTCATGCACCCTAGGCCTTTAGATTACAAATTTTTATGCATCGTCTCTGCATTTATTATGTTAAAAGGATTCCTGAAGAGATAGAGATCCATAATATCTTTTTCTTTTCATTTCATTTTTCATAAGAAACAAAAAATAAAAAAGAAGGTATATTGTCTTTTATAAATATATATATATATATATATATATATATATATATATATATATATATATATATATATATATATATATATATATATATATATATATATATATATATATATATATATATATATATATATATATAAAAAGAGATGACAATTAAGATCAAATTCATTTTTGGGCAACAATAGTATATTTGAATCAAAACTCACAATCAGAAAATATATTTGTTGGGAGGTACAATAGCAAAAAACTTACCATGATATTCTCAGACCAAAAGCTCTTAGCCTTGATCTGCATGTATTAGGTAAAGGTTTTCTAATTCATAGTGGTAGTCCCACCATGCTTCATTGTAGATAACTCATTTGTTTCTAGTTTTCTCTTGAGGCCTTTGAATGAAGTTCACTATGGTTGCCCATAAAAATATCATCATTACAAGAAGATGTGATCCATGATACGATATGGCACTAGCCAATACATATTCATATTGTGTATATTGATACCCCTCTCTCTTCTTTTTCTTTTTTAACTTACAAATGTTGGGTTGCAAAAAAGTGCAATGACCAATACAATATAATACTTGATACAAAATGATATGTTTCTTAAAATTACCTGACTGATATGACTTGATACTAGGGATGTAAACGGACCGGATTCAGGTCAAATAATGGTAACACCATATCAGCATCCTATTATATTCAGACGGATTCGAATAATATTCTACTGATTTTCGAACGGATTCAGTCGGATTTGGATGATAATCGGATAGTTATTTTCTTAAGTAGATTCTTCTAAATGGGCATAAATAGAGATTGGATACAAGTTTTCCACTACATGTTTAAATCTTTACCATGTTATTTGTGAGGGCTAAAATTTAAGAATTTAACAACTTTGGTAGCTATTTTAGTAGAAAATCTAGAAAAATAGTCATATCACAAGTAAAAACTTTATAAAATAAGAAAAATAAATCTAAATAAGTAACTTAATCGGACAAATTATCATATCCACATCATATTAGTAATCGGATAGATTTGAAAGCCCCTAAACGGATGACGATGCAAATTCGAAAGTGATTTCGATTATCCATTAACACCTCTACTTGATACCGATACTTTAAACCTTACTCTTAATAGTGATTTTCAATTGCAAGCTATAGATCAAAAACCTTGTCTACAACAAAGCAAGGATAATAATCTCAAATGGCATATTTTAGTTGCAACAATGAGGAAAAAACATCGTCCTTCGACCCTTGATGCAGCGAAGGCAAGATTTACAATCCCATGTGCTAAACAAATCCTCACTTACTAGGTTATAAAATTCGTTTCGTTAGAGATATTTTTCTGAAAGGAAAGAAAAAAAAAAAAATTCTAATTGACATCTAAATAGTCAATAAGTCTGTTTTAAAAGGCTAGTTTGCATGGCAAACAAACAATCTTTAAAAGAAAAAGCAAATTGCATTGGCACCCCAAAATGGAGGCCTTAAAGCACTGACACCCCTCTTTATGTTTAAAAAGCACATAGACTCCAAAATTAGATTTTCATTGGATATATTTGTCAAATTTATCATTGAAAACCTTCCAAACACTGTTTATTTTAAGGATATTTTTTAAAATAAATAATAATTTAACTATTTTTAGTGATAATTTGGACATATATATATCCAATGAAAATTCAATTTTGGGGTCTCCGTGTTTTTTAAAC
This sequence comes from Hakea prostrata, assembly GCF_041222555.1. NCBI lineage: Eukaryota > Viridiplantae > Streptophyta > Magnoliopsida > Proteales > Proteaceae > Hakea > Hakea prostrata. Next base: position 24,233,158 of record NC_142600.1, on the reverse strand, counting down.
ATAAAGTGGGGTGTTAGTGCTTTAAGGCCTCCATTTTGAGTTGCCGGTGTAATTTGCTCTAAAAGAAAAGACATATTTAAGCATATCTTGTGGAGACATTTCTAAGTGGTATTTGTTATTCTCTAATATAAAAGTAAGAGATTTTAAGATAACGATGGAAATATTATCCCTAGTTGCAACTGCAGTCTTGATTCAACATTTTACACAATAAAACCTTAGAATGGACCTTCAGTTTTCAATGGAGAATCCGAAGGAATTCTCCCCCATTGTTAATCTGTAAAAGATGCCAAACATCTTTGGCATGTACATGGTTGGTTCAAGTGGTAAGCAACTTGATCCGCTTAAGCAAGGTTCCGGTATTGAAACCTTGTGGATGCAAAAAATTCTCGCTGGAAGACTCACCCACTACAACCAGGTGTGCGACCCGCATCGAACACCGGATTAGTCAGGGCAAAGCCTTGAAAACCGAGGTTGGCAAACCAAAAAAAAAAAAGAAGATGATTTGAAGAGTATAGTGTTTACAAGAATTCTTTTCTCATATTGTCCAAAGATTTCTTTTTATAGCTTACTTTTGAGATCTCTCATCAGGTTGAGATAATTGTATATAGTAGTTTGGAATCAGGCTCTACCTCCTCTTTCATGTGGAGATTCTTCTGACAATATATTTTCTGGAGGCTAAAGATCTCATTATATATCTTTAACATCAGGAGTGAATATCTGAAAATCAGATTGAGATTCCTTTTGCAGATTTTAATAATCATGATTTTTCTTATAAGATATGTTTTCCATTTCGGAATGAAAAACTTTTTAAGCAGTATGGAATGTCTAGAACCTATATATGCATTACTAGGAACAGATTCTCAGGAAAATATCCATGGTTCTTGATAGATTTTCCATGTATATTAAATGGTTAATCCACTGGAAGCCACTCATCAGATGTGTCTGTCATTCATGCAACGTGTACCTGATAGATAAAGCAGAACCTGGCCTGAGCATTAACTCTGTAGCTAGCTGTGAAGAGCCATGGATTGAGACAAGAGAAGATGCAGACGCAGACATGAAAAAGCATTTTCTTCAAGAACACAGATGCTTATCCACAAAGTGGCCGGGTCTATTTGGAACATGATCAGTTGACCCAAGCAGAGACAGACTTGTTCAAGCTGTACTGAGTTGTGTTTTTCCATTGAGTTTCAGTTCAGTGATAGGCTCTGGCATGGATAGTAGAAACAGTATAGCCTTAGCCTTAGGAAGAACATTGTTAGTTGTAATAGTGTTCAAACTGGCATGGACATGGTTAGACTTAATTAGCTAGAGGAATCCAAATTGAAACCAGCAGCTGGTTTGTACTTGATTTCTAGGGTTTTCAGGCTGATGTTGGGGTTAATTTGCTGTTTTTTTTTTTTTGGGTGATAAAAATTTCCTACTGTATTTTCATTGCCATTCTTTCCTGCATTGTTGTCTCATGGTCGATTCTAGAAAAGCCTGACCAAATGCACACGCACGCACCATGGATATATCCTTCACTTGGCCAGTAACAAATCAATAATGTGCGAATGGGACATCAATCCCAAATTAAATCCGTGAGCATTCTTTTCTGAAGCAACTCATCACCAGCCAAAGGAGAGGACCACAGACACAATGGTCCACCATTAATGTTCAAGAACATCTTTTCAAACGCTCCACTCCAACCCTTTAATAATTTGGACCACATTGTGGGTCGATTTAGGTGTCAAGTGTCAAGTATCATCTCCTTTAATAACTCCTAATTTCTTACCTTATTCCTTCACTCTATTGTTTGGCTTTGATACCATTTAGGAGATGATACCATTACTTCTCAATCCAGTTCATAAAGAGCTCAATTAATTCTACCAATAAGGGGAAGTTACAACTTGTGAACCAGTTTCTCTGGACAAAATTTCCGTATTTTGTGGACTCCAGCAGGTCGGCTTAGGGGCATACAAGATAATTCTCGTGCACCTGAACGAATACTGATGAGATCTTATATGAAATTATTTGTTGGGCAACCAGACAATTCATCTGTGTCCTTAAATGCCTCAGCATTGGATGCTCTTGAGCTTGATAATGACAACTTCAAGTCACAATTGATTTGACCCAAGTAACCTCCCTGAAAGTGTTTTGGATGATTCTTTTAAACATCGACCACTCAAATATTTGTTAAGAGACAACATTGTAAGACTAATATTTTACCTGATCAGTATCATTTTGGCGTTCTCTGAAGGATTATTGAAGCTTTTAAGGATGGAAGGGAGCAACCTGTCGCTGTACACGTATGGTGTCTTGAATGAAAAAAAATTGTTAGATGGTGGATTAATAGAGGGTCCAATCCACACGGGTGGGGAAGGAAGGGATCGATGTCTATGTCCTGTTTCATGTCACCATCATCCATGCTCATCATATTCTTATGAAGATATATAATAATTTCTATCCTTTCTATCCCTCTGAATCTGCCCATGCTACCTGTTGGTCAAGCATGCTACTATCACATTCATCCATTTATGCTGCATACATGCACGCATGCATCCATTCATCGTTGACTTGAGAATCCCGGTTGATCCAACCATTTTACTTTGACGAGGAACACAAACGGAATCGAGCTTTTAACATTTCATCGAACAGTTGAGGTTATTGATAAGGAAAACTAAGAAGACAGCGAAGCTGACCGTAAACGACGAGTCAAAACGAACCAGTAACAGTGAACCTACATGCACCTGAGATATTCTCTTCTCGTTCACGATCGGGTACTCTCTTTTCTTTAATTAATATGCAATGTTTAGTTATCAGCCATGACCAATAAGAAGATGAGAAGATCCTTCCTTGTCTGGGCTCGTTAAACAAACATTATTTTGGTTTCAAATCCTGATGGGTTTTATAAGATTTCACTTTCTCTATGATGTAATGCCTTGCGTCATCTGATTTGACCTTCCGTATAAACAAAACCTCTGAAGAACTTCAAAATGTTTATTTTTCTTGTTGCCCAGTTGCCCAGTTGCCCAGTTGCCGTTACTTAAAAAAATGGAACAGAATTGGGGAAACCGCGTGGATTAGAAAGAAAGGAGAGACCAACCCTTCCTTTCTGTTCATCTTTCTCTGGTTCTTAAAAGTCTAAACTAATGAAATGGAACTGTGGGCTGTGGTGTGGGTGGCGCCTGGTCCGCGGCGGGGGATCCATTGTCGCAGCTTCAGCTAACATCTCGAATATTGTTGTATGCTTAAGCTCATAATAAGATTCTTTCTTTTCCATTGGACCCACTCAAACCACCCAAGAAAAGAAAGAAAGAAAGAAGAAAAAAAACATGTAAAAATGCACCTTCCCTGCTTCCCTCCCCTCCCCTCCCCAACCCCTTTTCATTATTTTATCTTCCTTCTTTGCAAACAACTTGTACGGTTAGAGCCTTTGAGGAACACTATTTATGGCTTTCAGGTCAGTATGTATTGAAATAAATCTAAGGTAGAAATGTCTGAAGAAGTTAGAATGATTTTTAAAGGGATACATCCATCGAACCTTGACTGATCATATGTAGATTAACTTAATTGGGTATAAGATGCTTTATTACAACACTTTCCTTCTCAACTTTTTCGAATAAAGTAATCTTTCCATTTCGCTTGTTCAAGATCATTTTGTTGATTTCTATTGATGTGTTTGCAGTTTCAGTGAATGTAGTCTTTATCTTTCTTCTATTTAATTAGAACATCCATAGGGAAGCTACTACTTATGAATGACCCTAGAGAAGAATTCCCTGAAGGGAAGGGACCATGTGCATGATTTGAGGGATCTTGGGTGATCATTGTAATCCCATCATAGGTTTTGCAAATAAAGAAATTTAAGTGTTGCTCTTCTTATTTATAATGGTTTTTCATCTAACGAACACATTGAAGATGTCAACTTGCACTTCCCCAGTGCAGCCTATATCATCCAAGTCAAAACTTTAATCAATTCAATTCTTTGATCACTTAAGTTTGCATCAAAGCCAACTCTCAATTTAAGAAAGTAAAAGGAGGAAAAGAAAAAGGGAAAGGGGGGGGGTGAAGAGACAGACAAAATGGCATTTGGGGAGGGAGGCCAAAATTTCTCACAAGCCCCATCTCCTATCTATCTAAATGAGGAGGTTAACATGTCTTTGCCACCTGGTTTTTCCCAAAAAAATGAGAATAATCTGGTTTATATCATCTTCATAATTCCATCTATAGTTTGAAACTGGCTTTTCCCAATTGGTTCTCCTCTACAACATGCTAAATTCAAACAATCATTAGCCGATTACTCCTTGTTTCTGTCTTCCCGTGGGTTTAGTGTCAACAATGTTTTAGCTTATGTAGATGATATAATTATTACTAAAAAATGATCAAGTTGTCATCAATGCTTTTGACTTGTTTTTTTATAGTCGCTTTCATATCAAAGACCTCTAAAATTCTTTCTTTTGCATCGAGGTTGCTCGATCAATTTAAGATATCTTCCTACTCAAAGTAAATATACCTTAAAGATGCACAGTGATGTAGGTTAACTTAATTACTTGGATCCAAACCCGCTATTTGTCCTATGGAGCGAAACTTACAATTGAATGGTGAACATGTTGACCTTCTTCCTAATCCAACAAAAACATAGAAGATTTATTGGAAGAATGATTTGTCTCACAGTTACAAGGCCTGATATTGTTTATGTTGTGCAAAGTTTTCTCAGACAATTTATGGAAGAGTAAAATGCAATCAACTGTTTCACAATCTTCTGCTGAAGTCTAATACATATCCGTGGCCACAACAACTTGTGAAGTGACTATGCTATAAGTTATTTACTTAAGGATTTACGAGTTCTACATCCAGAGCCTATGTATCTATATTGTGATAATGAAGCAACTATACCTATTGCAGTAAATCTGGTCTTCCATGAACAAATGAAGCATATTGAGCTAGTTGTCATGTGGTTTATGAAAAACTTCTGGTTTAACAAATTCAAGCAGATTTTTTCTTCTAAATATCAAGTGGCAAAACTGAAACTCTAAGTCAAGAACCATATCATTTTCTCCTTAGCAAGTACTTGGGACTCATGAAGTTCATGGTCCAACTTGAGGAGGAGTGTTAAATTGCAATAGATGGGGTTATCGGGGTTATCACTCATAACCTGGTAAAGAGGCAAGGTGGAGATTACTTATATAAGTTGTTGTTAATTGAAGAACCCTAAAAGAAAAATACAAAATAATAATAAATAAATAAACCCTACTTGCCTCCTCCCTCCCGTGGATGTAGGCCTCTATCAAACCACGTTATTTCTTCTTCATCATCTTTGATTTCATATCGAGATACTTATAATTAACAACCAAAGAATGTATTAACACCTTGCAATAACAAGATCATCTCAAGAAACATATGTGTATCCTTTGCTTCATTCAGTGGTAATACATATACGCAAGACTCATAAATATATGAACTTGCACTCTTATCTCATCACCACCACCACCATGACTTGGTTATCTTACCCAATCTCTAATCATGGCTATATTATTTGTAGCTTAATTTTATAGACATGCATACAGGAGTCAAAAAAATTGGTGGACACAGAGAACCAATAATGGAGTCACATAAATGATTGCACACCCACCTCTGGAATGAAAATTTTCAACCATATATCATCTCATCTTTACAAACTCTAATGAGCTTATGGTAATACAACAGTAGCCATGCAACCTGAACCATAATTTTCCATCCTGTTCATGATAAGTGTGAATGGCTTGTGGTTAGTTGGTTTGACTAATGAAGGATGTGAAGTAGATGTTTGAAAAATAAATTGGGAAGAGAGAGGATCATCAGGATGTTTCCTTCTTAATGTTTGTAATTGTAAGCAAAGATGTGACCTGTCCCTGACCCTACACCATTGCCCTAATGCATACAAAGGTGTACTTGAAAAGCGAAAGGAAGATATCCAAGTGCCCGGCCAAGAGATCCAACAAGTTGTGATGTACAATATTCTAGAGCTCCTTTTAAGATGCTCAAGCTTTACTGATATTTGGAATCCAAATCACAAGCTTGAAATAGTTTTTATACATAATTCAAATATTTCACCATATTATAAATAATACCTACATGGTTGGATCACTAACCATCACGATACTACACATTTAGATAAACATATAGTTAGTTGGATAATATCACTTACCTCCCCTGTTATCTAGAAGGTATCAATAAACTCCTTTCTTCTTTTAACTTTTTCATTTAGATAGTAAATTATCTTTAATTAAGAATATATTTTAGTGTAAACCCTAAATCAATTTCAATTATCCTAGTAGTTAAAACACTATATTACCCTTAACCAATTTATTATTGAAATCCCAAAATACCCCTCTCTTTTTCTTACCTCTTACTAACCAAAGTGGTTGAACTCAATTGTCTCAAAAGAATTATTGAAGTTCAAGTTTGATTAACATCAATGGGAGGTAGAGTCCATTCTAGGATGTCTACCCTCTTTGTAACATTTTATCATGTGAAATTGTGAATTGTTCCGAGTTCGAGGTCTAAACATATTGGATAGCCAATTTTCAAAGTCGGCCATTGCCAAATAAGCATGGGTCTTGTTCATAATCTTGAGTTCTTCAAATTGACTACTTATGGCCTTCTAATTGTTATTATTCTGTTTCTTAGGCAATTTTTGGATATAAGGGCATTTAAATCAATTTTTCTTTGAAGTAGGGTTTTAAACCCATAAATATATATAGTCTCTTAACAGGTTTGGAAAGAGTAGATGAACAACTGGTTGTAATATTGTTCGTCTTCTTCTTCATAATGAAATACCACATTTGTTCAGCTATGAACATATTCTTCGAGTGAACCACGTAAAATCTTGGCCCATCCATTTATGTTTGCTCTATTCAACATGTTGGCAATTGATTACTCATTAAAAAAAAAAATAATCAATCTGATTAAATTTTCATCTTACTAATGAGGAAATTATCAATACTCTAATGCAAATAAGATTGCATTACGTCAAAAACACAAGAGCTACATTAGGATATGATCGATAGTAGTTCATTTCCATTTTATATTTTAATGTATGTTCATTTTGTAACTAGTCATAATCCAACTCTTCTCCCAAAAGTTTTTAAAAAAAATTAAATTTGAGAGGAAAATTGTTCCATAAGATGGAAAGAAAACCCTAAAATAGATTGACATTGGAAGAAAAGCAAAAAATAAAGAAAGAAAATTTTTGATTGGGTGCATAATTTTGAAGAGCCTAATCTTGTTTGGATTTGGCAAAGCTTATGGCAACAATAAAGTAGCGATACCATTGTCGGCCAATCACTTGAAACACCTTAAAATCCAGTATGTTTTTACCATTTTAATACATTTATGTCCAGTGAAAATTTTTAATCTCTAATTTCTTGTAGACTTTGTTCTCAAAACAAGCTAATCCTTATATCAAAAAACCACATGAGATGTTTAATGGTCCATGGTGAATGATAATGGCACATTTAATTGATGCAATTGATCCAGTTTAGTCTACTCATTTGATCCATGAAACTGGACAAACAAACTAGAAAGGTCTTCATGCAATACCCAAACTAGCAAAACAAGCAAAGGAAAACATTTAATCCAACTAGCAACTCCACTACCTCAAGTGCAAAATTTTCAACATCTTGATTGGACTAGTTTGTTGACCTTGCCAGTTTTGCCATTGAACAAGAACCTCTAATATTGTAGAGTCCACTAAATGTAACTCCAACATCAAAAGATGACTAAAATAGTAATTTAAAATAAAGACACAACTTCAAGTTTAGGTATTACATGTCTTCCATTTCTAAGTATATAATATCTTTCACAACCTTCTAAGAGGACCACTGACATGACATATGTTTGGCACAGTGATTAATTTGGCCGAGTAGCTTCTAATGTCTAAGCTTGTGGTAAGTTTCCTTTAGCTTTAAATTAAATTTGGTATATATGTTGGGCACTATTTGGTGTTTGATATTGTATTGTGATGACCACCAATTTTAATCATGTGAAATATTTTGAGGCTCGTTTCAAGGTCTAAAGGTATTTGGGTAGGCATTTTCCAAAGTTAGCCATTGCAAAATAAGCATAGGTCTTGTTCAGAATTTCGAGTTCTTCAAATTGACCAGTTGTGGGCCTCTAGCTATTAGTTTTTTTCTTCGGCAATTTCTGGATACAAAGGCATCTCAGTCATTTTTTTTTTCTTTGAAGTAGGGTTTTTTACCTGTAACTATCTATAGTCTTTTAACAGAATTGGAAAGGGTAGAGAAACGGATAGGTTGTAATATTATTCATTTTCTTTATAATGAAATACCACATATGTTCGGGCATGGAACATTGTCTTATGGTGAACCACGTAAAATCTTGTCTCATTCGTTTATTTTGGCTCTATTCTTTTTAACAGGTTAGCCATTGGTTACTTAAAAAAAATCAATTGGATTAAATTTTCATCTTACCAATTAGAAAAATATCAATACTTTTCATTTCAATGAAACTGCATTGAACAAAAAACACAAGAGCCACATTAGGATATGATAGTAGTTTACTTCCTTTTTTATTGCAATATATGTTCATTTTCCAACTAGTCATAATGCAACTTTCTCCCAAAAGTAAACATGTTAATGAAATTTTGAGAGAAAAATTATTTCATACGATGAAAAGAAAACCCTAAAATAGATTGATATTGAAAGAAAAATAAATAAATTGATTGGGTCCATAATGTTAGGGATTCTAATATTGTTTTGATTTGGCAAAGCTTATGGCAGCAATAAAGTAGCCATCCCATTGTCAAGCCAATCACTTCAAAATCCACAAAATCCAATATATTTCTAACATTTTAATAAATTTATGCCCAATAGAAAATTTTTTAAAATCTCTAATTTTTCATAGATTTTGTTCTCAAAACTAGCAAAGTCTGTTAATTAAAATTATGCATGAGATGTTTTAATGATTCATAGAAGAATGAAAAGAATACATTTAATTGGTGTGAATGATCTGATTAATCTACTCATTTGACCCCATGAAACCAAACAAAGAAACTAAGTAAGTTTTCAAACAACAGACAAACAAGCAAAACAAGCAAAACAAGCACAAGAAAACCTATAATCTAACTAACAACCATAGTGTGAAACTTTGGTGATTCGTTGGTTCGCCCCTTGGCGAACCCTACGAATTAGCGAAATTCGCCAAAATTTTGGCTGAAATATGGCCAAATTTCGACCCCCCCCCAAATTTGGTGTCCACCCTAATTTGATGCCAATAAACACATTAGAATTGCTTGTTTTGCTTAAAACCTCACATAAATTGGTATTCTTGATCGGTACATACCCGACTATATACGGGAAAAATTGGAATTCCATAACTTTATTTTAAACAATTAAACCAAAATAAATATGCACAAGGACAATAAACATCATTATAAAATACTAGTATACAAATACAACTAAGTATATACCTGTGTTGGCACCACCTGTATCATGTCAATACCAAATACCATGCCTTGGTGGATCCATCTGTCGTGAGTCCTATGACTCATGTGCTAAGAATGAGCAAAACCTATTACTGTATGTCAAAGATTGAAAGAAAATATGGCAAGAATGCAAGAAGTAGGAAAAAAAGGTTTTGGGAGCTCTGGAGAAGATAGAGAAATTAAAGAAAATCAACGCATAATTTGTGAAAAATTCAGTATTTATCGTAAAATATCGCCGAAATCTCAACAATATTTTGTCCATATCATTTCCTCTTTAAAAAAATTTTGCTAATCACCGAACTGACATAAATTTATCAAATTTCGCCTGAAATTCGACAATATGTTTTTCTATGCTAGCAAGTCCACTACCTCCAATGGAAAATTTTCAACATCTTGATTGAATCAACTTGTCAACCTTGCTGGTTTGGCATCGAACCGACTCTATAACATTGTTGGGTCAACTTCAAGACCACCAGATGTAACTCCAACATCAAAAGATGTCCAATATAACAATTTAAAAGGTAGCTTCAAGTTTAGGTATTATATGTCTGCATTTTCTAAGTATGTAATATCTTTCAAAACCTTCTAAGAGGATCATTCCCATGATATATGTTTGGTTGTAATGATTAATGGGCAAACTTGTGGTAGGTTTCCTTTAGCTTTCAATTAAATGTGGTCTATTTGGGCACTATTTGGTGATTGATATTGTATTGTGATGAATACCAATTTTTATCTAGTGACATGTTCCAAGTCTCGTTTCAGGGTCTAAACATATTCAAATGGCTATTTTTTAAAGTTGGTCATTGTGATATAAGCATGGATCTTGTTTAGAATTTCGAGTTCTTCAATTAACTAGCTTTGGGCCTTTAACTATTTTTTTCCTATGCAATTACTGAATACAAGGCCATCTTGGTCATTTTTTCTTTAAAGTAGGGTTTTTCACTTGTAACTATTTATAGTATCATAACAAGGTTGAAAGGGATAGAGAAATGGCTAGGTTATAATATTATTTATCTTCTTCTTCATAATAAAATATTGCATATATTTGGTTTAGTCTTCGAGTGAACCACTTAAAATCTTGTCTCACATGTTTTGTTTTTGCTCTATTTTTGTAACAAGTTGGCCAATGATTACTCATTAAAAGAAAATCAATTTAATGAAATTTCCATCCTACTAATGAAGAAAATGTCGATACTTTTTATATTAGTAAGACTATATTGTGTCAAAAACACAAGAATCACACTAGGATATGATAGCAGTTTATTTTCCTTTTTCATTTCACAATATGTTCATTTTCCAACGATTCATAATCCAACTCTTTTCTCAAAAGTGAACTGAAAATTTGAAAGCAAAATTTTTCCATACAATTAGAGGGGGACCCTAAAATAGAATGATATTGAAAGAAAAAATAAATGAAAAGAAAAACAAGAAAAAAATTTTGATTAGGCCCATAATGTTGGGAAGCCTAATCTTGTTTAGATTTGGCAAAGTTAGTGGCAGCAGTAAAGTAGGCATTCCATTGTCGACCAATCATTTGAAAAGCCTTAAAATCCGACATGTCTTTAATTTTTTTAATAAATGTTCAAAATTTTCGAGTTCTTCAAATTGACTTGTTATGGGGCTCTAACTATTTTATTTTATGTTTTTTTCATGTGCAATTTCTAGATACAAGGGCATCTCAGCCATTTTTTTTTTAAGTAGGGTTTTTCACATGTAACAAGTTATTGTCTCTTAATAAGGTTGAAAAGGGTAGAGAAACAAGTAAACTGTAATACTATTCATTTTCTTTTTCATAATGAAATACCACATCTATTCGGCCGTGAATATAGTCTTCGAGTAAACCACCTAAAATTCTGTCTCATATGTGTTTTTGTAGATCTATTTTTTCAACACATTGACCAATGATAACTCATTAAAAAAATCAATCCGATAAAATCTCCATTTTACCAATGAGGAAAAGATTGATGTTTTTCATGTGAGTAAAACTATATTATGTCAAGAAGACAAGAGTCACACTAGGACATGATAGCAGTTCATTTTCCTTTTTCACTTCAATGTATGTTTATTTTTCGACTAGTCATAATTCAACTCTTCTTCCAAAAGTAAACAAGTCACTGAAAATTTAAAAGGAAAATTTTTTTTCCCCCCCCCTTTTTTTTTTTTTTTTTCCCCCCCCCCCCTCTTTTTCCCCCCCCCCCTTCTCCCCCCCCCCCCCCCCCTTTTTTTTTTTGGGGGCTCTTTTTTTCCCCCCCCTCCCTTTCTTTCTCTTTCTTATCCATATCAAGTTGAAAAGAAAAAAAACCTTTTTTCTAAATAGAAAAACCATGATATTGACAGAAGAGAAAAACAAGAAACCGAAGAGGAAGAAATCGAATTGAACAGGCCCATAATATTTTCAAAAAAAGATTTTTTTTTAAAATTAATTTTTTTTGTTTTATAAATGGGGAACCTAATCTTCTTTGGATTCTTTAATTTAGGGGCAAAAGCTTGTACATACTCAAACTTAAAGGCTAGTTATCCCGTTAAGGAAGGGGCAGTCGACCAATCATCATTTGAAAATACTAAAAAAAAGGAGGAAAATGTTGGCTTGATCCAATCTTCTTAGATGTTGCCAACCAAGTAGTTACCCGGGTCAATCACATTTGAAATACTAAATTCAGGATGTGCCACTGTGGTTGAAACCAACACCTTTTAGTGAAAAAGTCGTAGGTTCGAATCTCGCTGAGGCATATTAATATCCCCATCCCCGAGCTTAATAAAACCCCTTGTACCCAAAAAAAAAATCTAGTATGTTTTTAACTTTTTGATATATTTATGCCCTTGTAAAAAAGTTTAAATTGAGAAGTTTGAAATTGCTAAAGTTTTATAGATTTTATTCTCAAAACTAGCTAGAGTCATTTAATTAAAAATCCACAATGAGATGTTTAATGGTCCATAGTGGATGAAAATGATACTTTTAATTGGCGTGAATGACCTTGTTAGTCTACTCATTTAACCTGTTAAATCAAACAAAGAAATCGGGTAGGTTTTCATGCAATACCCAAACTAGCAAAACAAACACAAGAAAAACTATAATCTGACTAACAACTCCACTACCTCCACTAGAAAATTTTCACCATCTTGATTGGATTAGCTTGTTGACCTTATTGGTTTGGCCATCAAACCAAACCTTCTAACATTGTTGGGTTAACCTCAGGACTACCAAATGTAACTCCAACATCAAAATATGACCAATATGACAACTTAACAACTTAAAAAGTAGCCAGTGCTTCAAGTTTAGGTATTATATGTCTGCATTGTCTAGGTATATAACATCTTTCATAGACTTCTAACAGGACCACTGCCATGAGATATGTTTGGTTGTAGTGATTAATTTGGCTAAGTAGCTTCTAATGGGTAAGCTTGTGGTTGGTTTCCTTTATCCTTCAATTAAATGTGGTATATATATTAGGCATTATTTGGTGTTTGATATTGTATCGTTATCAACACTAATCTTTACCATGCGCAATGTTATGAGACTCATTTCGGGGTCTAAACGTATTCGAATGATTGTTCTCAAAGTTACCCGTTGCCAAATAAGCATGGATCTTGTTCAGAATTTTAAGTTCTTCAAATTGACTGGCTATGAGCCCCTAATTGTAATTATTATTTTTTCTTGAGTAATTTTTTGATACCAGATCATCTCGTCATTTTTTTTTTTCTTCTGAAGTAGGATTTTTCATCCGTAACTTTTATAGTCTATTAACAGTGTTAAAAGGGATAGAAAAACAGCTAAGTTGTAATACTATTCATCTTCTTCTTCATAATGAAATATCAAATCCATTCGGTCATGAACGTAGTCTTGTCTCAAGTGTTTAGTTTTGCTCTTTTCTTTTTCTTTTTCTTTTAAACATGTTGGCTAATAATTACTCATAAAAAAATTAATCTGATGTAATTTTCATATTACCAAAATATCGATACTTTTGATGTGAGTAAGACTGTATTGTTCAAAAACACAAAAGCTATACTAAGATATTGTTGAAACAACCTAAAGGGAGGTGAATAGGTTGCAACTAGTAGATTAGCCTAATTTCTTGGATTAATTGCATATATAAAATTAAGTAAGCAAATTTAAGTGTAATTAAACAAATGAAGATAAACTTAAGCAAATTTACAAACACACAAACCACAATACAAGGATTTTATAGTTGTTCAACTTTCAAAGTCTGCATCCACTCCTCTCCTTGGTCTCAAAAGAGATTTTCATTGGTGATTCCTCTTTCAATATGATAGGTAGAAAATTTTCAGAATTGAATTCGAATTTGGATATAACTCCTTCAAGTAGCATGGACTGCTCTGCTGGAACAAGTGGGGCCCAACAAAATTTGAATGGAGATCTTGATCAGTTGGTTGAGCATCAAGTGGGACCATGTGGGGCCCGGAAAATTTATGTTGGAGATAATGATTTGTTGGCCAAGAAAAATTCGGAATTGAATTCGAAGTTGGTTACAACTCCTTCAAGTATCGTGGATTGCTTTGCTGGAACAAGTGGGACCCAACAAAATTTAAATGGAGATAATGATCAATTGGTTGAGCATCACATGGGACCATGTGGGGCCCAACAAAATTCGGATGGAATTAATGATCTGTTGGTCCAGCAAAATTCGGGTAAGCTCTCCTCTCCTGGTCTTTCTCTCTCACTTGGAACGGGTTCTTTTCAAATTCAAAATTTTTTGAATAAATAATTGAATTTGAAGTTGGTTACAACTCCTTTAAGTAGGGTGGACTCCCAACAAAAATTGATTGTAGATAATGATCCAGTAGTTGAGCATCAAGTGGGATTGTGTGGGGCCCAACAAAATTTGGATGGTTTGGAAGGCTCTTCTTTGGTCGTTCACTCCAGTATGGATGAGTAGCATCTTTTGGAAGTAGTTCTTCCTTCAAGCTCTCTTCTTGATCAAGTGGAGGGTGGCTCTCTTCGTCGTAAGCCTGGTCGCACAAGGAAAAATAATAAGGTTAGAGCAAACTGATGTTAATATACCCTGGATAGCATTGATAAGGAGACAACTTGATTTAAATGTTGTTGGTCACTCTCGTTTCAGATTTTGATTCATTATCTATGATTATGTGAGTTGGATCCAGTGAGGTTGGGTGTATTTGGGAGCAACTGATGTTGCGGCTTTAAGGGATGGCACTTTGATAGTATGTTTGTTATTTTTATTTTCGCTTTTTAATACAAATGACCCTTTTAGCGGAAAAAAAAAATGATAGGTAGAAAATTAAACACTTACAATCTTTGTTATGGAGGAAAAGCACCATTCTACAATCCTTATTTAAGGCAAATGTACCCTCTTATAATCTTCATTCATAGGTAAGAGCACCTTCAACCAATTCTAACCTACCTAGACTAGAATTAAGAACAACCAATTACAAGAGTATGGTTAGATAACCTAATAAGGAGTGTGACACTTTAACCCTTGTGTGAGAGTGATGTAATGAGAATAAATGTTGAAGTTGAATGTATATATGCACCACAAATAAATTCCCCATGAAGCCTTCTATCACCGCAACCTTGCTTCTATGAGCTTGCTTATCTTCCTTGAAATATACCTCAAGGGATGGGTGAGGGTGAAAGGCAAGAACACTAATAGGTCTTGAGAATTTGAGAGCTTAAGAGTGAGTATAGCGTGTGTGTTCAATGTGCAAGGTAGAAACTCTCAAACGAGAGTGATTGGTCTTTTAAAGATAGCATCCAAGTGCTTGGCCAACCCCCCCCCCCAACCCCCAATAGATAGATTTTATAACAACCCCCGTAATTCTATCCCGAGATCCATATTGCAAGTCCGATTATCTGAAGGTCCAGCCGGAATAAACTATGGAATATCCAAATTGAAGTTCATGATCCATACCTTGAGTCCATAGATCTGGATTCTACCAATGAAGAACCCACCTTACTGGGAAAGTGGATCACCAGTCGGAGTCAATATGTGATTAAAGATGTCTAGAATCAAAGTAAGATCACCCCCACATGTTGGTTAGGGTTAGGTTTGAGTTGGGGATCAACCCCTTGAGCAAAGCACTCCAAGTACTGAAAAGTACTAGGGAGCGGTTGCTTACGGCGGTTAATTGACTAATCAATTGCCCCAAGCGACCACCCATGTCTACTTGTTGAGTTTAAACCCTATTTTGCTCCAATCCACTATAAATAAGTAACTTCGATCTTTTCTCTCATTGTTATATTCGGGATTACTATTGTAGACGGTTAGGAATCAGAGAACACGTGGTGGAAGGTGAAATAAGTGTGATTTGCTAGGATGATCCAATCCCTCGTCAGTTGAATCTTTCGGAGGTAAGTTGATCTCACACTCTCTTTATCCTTTCTTCACCTCTTTGAATGGTGAGAATCTATCCTCTTTGTTTGGTAGTGAGTTATTTGTGATGATTTTATCCTTCCATCAGTGATCTTGTTTAGATCATGTCCGAAAACGGATCCTTGCATCCAAATAAAGAATTGATTTGATTAAAGGAGATGATGTGAATTTTGAATCATTAGAATTCTAGGGTTTTGGTTTGTGCTTGTGATGTAGGCTCCTTAAGGATGAAATTCAGCTCTAGAATCTCCCAAATTTTGATTAAAATTGGGAGATCAAAAGTCAAAATTTCGAACTTAAAAGTAGTCTAGAACTGGGGAGGTCGCTTAGGGTGGTCGCTTGCCCAACCAACCGCCCTAAGTGACCGGTTGGGTCACAATAGCCCAATCAAGTTGGTTATTGCTCTATTTTGACTCATGTCTTTAATGCATTTTCACTACCCTATTCTAGGTAGTCTCTGAAGTTCTTTGGGACTTTCTAATTGTGAGGTTTGACTGAAATTACAGTAGTTTTTATATTCCGAGAGGTAAGGACACATTCTTATATATATGATGAGATATAATCTATGATGAACTATCTAATTAATTGTATGCATCATTATTCTTATAACTTGTTGTAATAGTATGATGTAATGATTTGTAGTTGAATATATATTGTGGATCATGTTTACATATATTTCAATTATTTTATGATAGTTGAATGACTGATTATATAATGATGAGTTATTGATGTGTTGTAATTATAATGGAGGGTATCCATTGCTTGGGATATCAAAGGTTGTGGCATGGGACAATGCTTATTGATGCCCCCAGCACTATCATGGTTGTTGGATAACATACCTAGGAGTCTAGATTGCATGGATAGGAATTCCATACATGCTACTACACTTTCAGCAGAAGTATTGAAGCCGAATGACCCATGATAATGGTGATGTAACTCTATCTCATCTTACAACGGTAGCCATCCGTGTAGAAAGATTCAGTGGTCCACTATTGATCATGCATTGGTAGAGTTGCATATTTATGGTTTGGGCTCATGGACATACAATGAGCGGCTAGGAGTCGTGAGGGGTCATGAGAGCATCTGCCCTAACAATATATGGATGATCATAGGGTTAAGGAATGGAGTCCAACAGCGGTAGCCAGCCCATGAGGATTCTCATTCCTATGTAGAGAATGATACTAAACCGAGTTGGTTGGTGCTCATTTTTGCTACTAAACCGAGTTGGTAAACCCATTTTTGCATTATTTTAATGCTTTTGACTGTTGGGGACGGCTGCAAGGTCAAAGAGCACGTGACTAGAGAAGTAACCAGCCCAAGCGACTAGGTGGTTCACAAAGCCTATTTTGAGGTTGTTACTGCTTAGTTTGATTTATAAACCTAAATGTAACTTTATGAACATAACTCTAGAGTTTACTGGGATCTGCTAGAGTGTTTGACTGTGAAGATCTAGGTTGTTCATTAGTATTTTTCTTTTAATTCAAGTAAAGACACAATTACATATATTGTTAAATTGTTTGATGTGTTGATCTATTTATTATTCTAAACATGTCTATAACAACTCTTTAACTTGCTATAATTATTGTCATGTTGATGCATGGTTAATTATTAATTGTGAATTATGAATGATATTTATCGTACTTTACTTCAAAATATGATAAGAGATGTTGATTGGTGTGATTTTGATTTGGGAAATACCTGGATTGGTATCCTTATCCTTAAACATCAGGGACTGGGGTCTGAACCATTATCCTTGGTGCTTCCTGCACCTCTCTTAGTTATTGTCATTCATGGCTAGGATGTCTAGATGTATAAGTTAGGCTACCCTTTTACATGCTACTACCCTTCGGCAGGAGTATTGAAGCCGAGTGACCCATGATAGCAGTGATGTGGCTATGTAGGCATCTAACAGAGGTAACCAGTCATTAAGGATATACAAGCCCATTGTTATCATGCGGTGGTAGGGTTGCATATGTTGAAGGTTGAGTTCATGGGAATTCAAAAAACGGCTTTGGGTGTTGTGAGGAGACATGAGAGGCATTTGTCCTAGCATATATGGATGACCATAGGGTTAAAGAATGTTGTCCAACAAAAGTAACCAATCTGTAATGGCTAGCATTCCTAGGTGGAGAAGGATACTAGACCAACATGGCAATAGGTATGAGGAAAGGTGTGAAATCCAGCCCAAACCTAGCCAGGGCACCCTATCTGTTTTGGGTAAAGAAGGGTTAGTTTAAATGTTGACTTTAAAGTTGGACCTTGATTTGATCTTAGCTTGTTGCTTGTAGACCCTTTTGGTTGACGATTTGGTGTCGGAACCCAAGCCCATGGACATTGTCGATGATGCCCCTCACTTGAGAGCATTGTCAGTGTTAGTTTTAAATCTGCGCACCGAAGAGGGGTGAATTAGTTGAAATACCTAATGAACTCCTGTGCCCAATCCGATTATATTTCCCGAAACTAGACTTCTTAATGGACTTCCAGGAGAAAATCTCACTCAATTTGACCCCATATAACCTTCCAAATCCCTGTCCGAAGTTGCTGAACTATGTCTGTCAAATCCTGCTTGCGCATCGAAGAAGATGAGCCTAGTTGGTGAACCTAATGAACTCCAATTCTTGATCCAAAGGTATTTCTAGAAACTAGACTTCTTGATTGACTCGTAGAAGAAAACCTCACTCAATTTGACCTTGTATAGCCCTCCGAATCCCTGTTTGAACCTTGTCTGTCCTGATTGGTCGACTCATTGGTCGACTGACCAATGAGACCAATCCAATCGACCAATGGTGTCCGAATTTACCAATTTGGTCCTGTCTCCTCTATTTAAGTCAAATCTCGGGATTACTTTGCCTCCTATGCCTCCTAAGCCTCTGGAATGAGTTAGAACCCTAATCTAATCAATTCCCTTGCATTCCTTGGTGATCTCTCACAAGACTTGAAGTAATCTTCTTCCTCTCGCATCAAAGGTATGTCTACTCTCTTTTCTTTCTTCTCCATCTCTGATTTTCTTTCTTTAATCTGTTCTTGGCTGAGATCAGGAAGAAGATGATGCACTCTTGCAACCATCCACTCCATGATCTCATCTTGTTCCTTGAGATCTATGATCATCATCATGATCTCAACCTCAGCTGATGAAATCTTCAAACCCTAACCCTAATCCTTTGAAACCCTAACCTGGGTGATTATCCGAGAACCTTTTTGGTAACCTCCCATGTGAGGGAAACCTCATGGGTAATGTGGAGGTTGATCTAAATTCAATATTCTTTAATTCTTCTTGTTGTAATTGGCCAATCATCAATTCCCTCCCTCCCCGGTGATCTTAACCTTTTTATGGGAACCATAAGGGTGAAACCCTAATTTCTTGGGTTAAATCAAGAACCCATATTTTTACCATGACTTGATGATTTTATCTTCCCATATGATTCTAATACATCCTAGGAAGTTCCCTTCGAATTTCGGATCAATCCGACTTCAAACGAAGAAGTTATGGCCAAAACAGTTTTCACTATTCAAGACCGACTCGATTGGTCGATTGATTGGTCGACGGGTCGATAGACCAAGGCAATCGACCAATGAAGTCGGAGCTTCAATTTTCGCTCGATTTGATTCGTTTGCTCTCCGATCTTTTAGGTATCTTTCCTAATGTTATATCTATGCTTGTTAGGGGTTTATTTGCCATGTTTGGTGTCTCTCTCTTTGATCTTTGGATTATCTTCGGCGATAATCAGGTAAGGACAGTTGATTCCTTAACTACATAGATTGCTTGTTCTCTGGTTTCTACATTATGAAACTATGAGATTACCTACTTAATTGTATTTTAATTCGATCTCCTCCTGGGAACAGTAGCACTTATTTATATCATCTTTTCATTGTTTATGTTATATGAATTACTTATTACTGCTTAATCTGATGTTGCTTTTACATTCTCTTTTATATGATGAACTACTGGTTGTGTATGTCATGACTGATCTGAGAATGTGTTTTCTTAAGTTTGGTTTGGGATTGGGAAGTGTCCTTTTGACACTTCGTCCTTGGACATTATCGGAAATAGTATGGGATGTTTCCGGGGTTGCCCATCGACACTTTCCCGAATCAATGGTTGTCATACCTAGGGATGTCTAGCAGTGTTTGGCTAGGATATACCCCTGTTATATCAGACCCGATTCGGAAGGGTATTGAGACCGAACGACCCGTGGTAGCAATGGGGATTCACGGGCGCTCAAGACCGGTAACCAACCCGTGAGAGGACGGGAATCACATTGTGGGGGCCATTTATTGGAGGGTTGGATATGGCTAGACTTGGGCTCATGGGCGCTCGAGACCGGTGAGTTATATCCGTGAGAGGACATGAGAGCTTCCCGTTTACCATATGTGGATAACCAATAGGGTTGATGAGTCCGTAGTCCGAGTTGGTCGGTGCCATAGGATCCGCCGACTCTAGTGCGAAGGATACCGGAAAGGATCGTCGGGGACGAGGAATGGACGTATCTGGAACCGAGTTGATATAAGCCGACTAGATGACTTGCATTGGGCTAGGCTTTCCCCTGACATGCGCCGGTACTTATGCCAAACGGTTGTGAGAGAGTGTGTTGACTTAACCCCTTACCATGGAAATTGTCCGAGAAGGATGCAGGACCCATTACCAATCGGTCGCCCGAGATATCTTAAATGGTTGGAGGGAATCCAAGATATCTTAAATGGTTGAGGATGTGAGCGGACCTACCCAAAGAAGTACGGTGCTATGACTTAAAGCATGTCTACCATAGAGACCAGCCATACATAGAGTTAGATGCATACATACATTACTTGTTTCATATTGCATTGCATCTTGTTATGGTTTGCTTCCATGTTATTTATGTTGTTATGGATTAACTTGCCTTACTGAGTTTCTTTCGAAACTCATTCCTTTTTTTGTACAATCTGTTGTTAGACTTCTCTACAGGTTTGGATTTCTTTGATGGCCCGTATGAGGAAGCGCAAGGTGAAGAAGATGAAGAACAGAACAAGAAGAGTTGGTGAAGATGTGGATTAGATTTCCTTTGTTTCTTCTAGACTTATCTTTTACTCTACTTGTATTAGCTTAGAGCTTTACTTAGATTTCGATCTACCTTCCGCATGTATTTGTAGGGTATAATTCCGCTATACTCTACAGTTGTCTTTTGATTTTGGTATCTTGTTATTCCGCACTCTGATATTCTATAGTAATCCTTCTGAGATCCTTTCTTGACTTTTATTATAAATTACTTGAACATTATGATTTGTTCTTGCTTTTGATTATGTTATTGTGCGAAATGGATATGATCGTTCCTAAACTTGATCTTTTGGGCTGTGGATCACACTCTCGGTGGATGCTAGGATACTAGACCGGCGTGGGAGCGATGTGACAAAAGGTATCTGGACCACATGTAGTGTGTTACTGTATGACCTTGCAAGGGTTTAAAATCATTGACATGCGCCAATACTCAGACCAATGGTTATGTGAAAAAGTGTGGACCTATACCCCAGCCATAGTGAATTACGTGGACTGTACCCCTTACCCGGGATCCCAACAGGGATATCTAGTCTGTGAGGGATCAAAGTGACTAGACCTACCTAGAGGAGGGCTGGTTTATATTTTATGCATGTTTGCCTAGATAGAGACTTGTATAGTAAGTTTCACTAGTTGCATACTTAGCATATCATTTTGTTATTATTTTTTTATATTCATGAAATCTTGTTACGTATGTGGTTATTGCCTTATTGAGTTCTTTAGAACCCATTCCTTGTAAATTTCTTATTTTTCTTATTTGGTTATACAAGTATAGAATAAGCTCCATATCTATGGGAGAGAACCCCACTAAAGATTTATCGGAGACTCTAGTGGAACTGATTAAGATGGGAACCAAGCTTCCTCTAGATTCCTGGAGTGCTCTTACGCACCCATTGACAAGAATAGAACTTTGGCCATTCATCGTTGGGATAAAGGGATAAAAAAGGGACTTATGACTCCTTTCATAGAAAAATTTGAAGAGCAAACCCATAAAATGCTTAAAGAGAATTGAAAACATTTTATTTCAGATACTCTTGATATTCATTTTTGAGATTTTTTGAACCTTTTTATTATTACTAATTGATGAGCTAATTATTTCTTGCTCTTGATTATGGGGTTGTGTACCTTATTTATTACTAATAGTGTAACATCATCTTATGATTGTGGATCATACCCACATGTTGTTGGATGAGGTGTGATAGAATAGTTCTAATGAATAAGTCTGTGATAGATTTTATTTAGCTTTCAATCAAATGTGGTATATATATTGGGCAATATTTGGTGCTTGATAAGAAAGTGAGTGAAAACCCATTTGAGGAGGTAGGCATGTACTCATCGAGAATAATTGATTGAGCTTATCAACTAACTTTGAGGAGTATTCAGGATATAGAGATAACCTCAGTGATTACATATTTACTAATTATAAATAATGTTGGGTTCTTACCCAAAAAAATATATAAATTGTAAATCATTTTGGGTTGACAAGAAGAAAACTACATTGATTCAATTATAGGTCCAAATGGGTCATGGTATGTATACAAGTTGTTAACCTAGAAACGTTGTTTGTTATCGTATGGGTATTTCTTATGAGTTTCTCTGTAACATAACATGTGACATTTTGTAGTTTCATCTGCTATTATTACTAGGGTGGAGAAAATCACAATCTTTGTTTGTTGTCAAATGGATATCTCCCACGTGGCTCTCAGAAAATACGTGGCATTTATTTCTTTCTGTAGTACGGTACCATCTGACTTTCTTGGTCGACTTGTTTACCTAATTAAAATCTAAAAATATGTAACCTGCTAGGTCATTGTGAGCTTTGAAATCTTTGCTTTAAGATTTTTGGAAGAAAATTTTTGTAACACCATTCTAACTATTAATTGACAGATCTCTATTATAATTTACTTTCTATTTAATAAAGTTTTTCCTTCTTTCATTGGTGAATACGCTATATTAATATATGAAGCACATTTAATCTAAATGTTCCTTCAAATACTTTCAATTTTATTTTAATCATGAATTTTTCATGTTTCTAAACGAAAGCCAACTTGAATTTTTTTTATTTTTCTCTCTGCAACTATCTCTCCCCCCCCCACGCTGAACGCTCCCCATCATCCCACCGTTTGAGGCGGAGAGACTCACCTCTGCAGTCTCTCCGCCTCCGTTTCTCCATCTTCTCCTCCTCTCCTCTCCTCTTCTTCCCACCTTCTTCCCCTCCATCCTTTGCTCGAAGCTGAACTTCAAATCGGAGTTTTTTTTCTTGTTTGTCTTCTCCTTCTCTGGTTCGAAAACCATATTTGTTTCCGTCTCTATCTCCTGCGTCTCCCATCTCCGCCTCCATCCAGATCTAAACTCTCCTCTCCTGGCTCTCCAATCTCTGTCTCTCCCGTCTCCGTCTTTCCCGTCTCCCGCTTCCGTCTCCTCTGCTCCTCACCCATCTCCATCTCTATCTTTGTCATTCCCACCTCCGTCTTCCCGATCTATTTGTTTGCTCCCACTTCTCTTTTTTTTCGGTTAAAAGAAAAAAATTTCTGGTTGCAAGGAGATTTGGTGCATACCGCAAAACAACCAAGATCTGGAGTCTAAGTTCTTCTATGACGGGCTTTGCAGGTACGCCTCTACGGCAATGACGGATGGCAGGCCAGACCTTCTCCGCAATATTGTTGCTCCCTTCACGATAACCACGGTTCCGCCCTTGTGTGTTTTTGTGTCCACCCTTGTGACTTGTTTTGTGTCCGCTTTTATAGCGTGTTTTGTGTCCGTTTTTATGGCTTGTTTTGTGTCCGCCCTTGTGGCGTGTAACTTTTCGCATTTGTTGTGTGTTCCCCTTATGTGGGTGTTGGTGTTTAACTGCTGCTGAATTGGTTACAGTTGTTCTAAGGGTTTCTTGGGCTTGACCCATCCCTTAGCTTGGATGACCCTGTTTATTGCATGTAGAACAGTTTGGTCAATTTTCGCTTCTTGGTTCAAACCGAACCTTGTGTTTCCATGCATCTATCTATTGTTTTTTCCTTTCTTTTGTGGGTCTCTATCTTTCTTTATTCATGAATGAATTGTTATTTACCCAAAAAAAAAAATTAAATAAATAAAATAAAAAAAGAAGAAAGAATTGAGTGGAAGTTGAGTGCGACCTAAGTTGCTGGAAAGTCATTTCAAGAATTACCCCTTTGTCTGTTTTATGGTGCAGGAGGGTTTCGAGGTACACCAGAGTAAAAGCTTTTCATTTTTAGTACTTTATGAAGGAGACAATTAGTTTAAGCTGTCACGAACTGCGTAGATAGTTTTTACTAGGGATGAGAGGAAAAAGCTTAACATGACCTTAATTTTATCCTTTGAATGCAAAAACAAAAGTAGAAAGCGAAGAAAATGTCTTTTGATCATCAAGAAAAGAAGAGATTTTTATTCTTTTCATGTAAACAAATGATTCATATGGAGATATTAGAAAGTTCTTGGAAATGGCCTATTATCCTTCATAAGAGATTATGCAACCCCATAATTAAATGGTTTAAAGGGGAAGTAATCATTAATACATCTGATCAATTAATTAGATAAACTAATTAACTCCTCAGTCTAGGGTTGTTGCCTGTTTCTCTCCCCCCTAATCTTTCCTACTAAATCTCTTGACTTTGTGAGTTCACATTGATTAATCATCTAAAAGAAAGAAAGAAGGGTGAGAATATCAAAACTAAGGACCTTGTTTCAGTTCTACGCATTGAATGCCGACTACAGCAAATCAGATCAATAATGCATAGAACTATCAAGCAAAACATTCCGGATCGAAATCTCAGTCTTGGCAATTATATTCAACAGTCAAGATCGAAATCTCGATCGAAATTTTTGATCCGATGATCTGAAATTTTGCTTGACAGTTCTGCTCAGGACTGAAGCAATTTTCCAAAACTAAGGCTCATAGGTGAAGAGAATTTGAGGAAGATGACTTTGTTGATAAGTAATACTTGTTAGGTATTAATTAGTTGGGATTAAGGGGATGATTAGTAGGAGTAAGGCTGTAGTAGAGGTTGCTTATGAGTGAGGTGTTATCTCCTAATTAGGATTGAAAGAGAAGAGAGAAGAGATTATAGTATAGGTAGAGTAGAGATCAGTAGATGAGAAGCAACTAGGAAATTAGGGGGGGGCACACCCTGAAGCGGCGCACATGGGAGAGGGTTTAGAGGGGAGGGGACATGCCAACAAGGTCACATGGAGTAGATGGGGCCCATCTCTTTTCCTCACTTTATTTTATGAATCTCACCACATGCTTGCAATCAGTTGACTTGTCCCACTGCATTTTTGGTACAATTTATTGTACTGTAAATATTTTTCTCATCTCATTATTTCACTCCATAATGGGTGTCGATGATCTCATACAAAACTATCCATTAAAGGAAATTTCCTTCCCACATGATAGCTGCTTTGTTCTTGCCTTGTTGGTGTTTGTAATTAATTTAAAAGGTTAAGTATATGATATATCAAAACTAGAGTCACAATCACGGTAAAGAGAATTCATCTTTTAAATTCTGACAAAGAAAAATAAAGATGAATTCCTTCTTAATATGTAATGGAGAAGTGTAACGAGAGTATAAACTTATAGTAGTTAAGCGACTCTCAAATCTAACCCTAATTGAGAAAAATATTTATACAATTTCTCTAATCGTACTTTTTTCATTTAGAGACTTTAGAATACATTTTACTTTAGAGAATAATTGGAATAAATTTCATTAAGTATATCATCATTGTAAATAAATTTTTACTTACGGACAAAGACTAACACCTCATGACATGAGACAGAGTTCAAAATCTTGAGGAAGGAAGGACAAACCCTAGCATATATAAAGGTATTAGTTAGTTCAAAAAAAGAAAAATTCACTTGAAAGGTAAATCACGGGGAGACATGGAAAAGGAAGGGTAGGCTTTTGTTGGTTGGAGAAGATAGTATTAGGTTGAGGTGCACCCTCAGCAATCAAAAGTGGAGAGAGATGAGATGAGATGAGATGAGATGAGATGATGGAGAGATGTCCAGTCTTTGCCTACCACAATCATTGGAAGCTGACGCTATCATTTCATCACATTCGCACGGCAAAGCGTCCATCTTATCTAACAAAACACGTGTCAAAATCAGGACGGCGGGAGACACCGTAGTACAGTGTACTCTCATCCACTCAATATACTACTAATATATCAAGCTGCGCCTATTATACCTTCTTCGTTCCCTTCCATTCCTTTCTATTTCTGTAAACCTCTCCCTTTCTCTCTCTCTTCAGTCTGCTCTGAATCTCTTCCAGCCACACCACTGACCAGTGACCACACGCAGAAGCAAACAAGAAAAGCTT
Source organism: Hakea prostrata (assembly GCF_041222555.1). NCBI lineage: Eukaryota > Viridiplantae > Streptophyta > Magnoliopsida > Proteales > Proteaceae > Hakea > Hakea prostrata. Next base: position 24,206,986 of record NC_142600.1, on the reverse strand, counting down.
AGCAACTCAAGCACAGAGAAGAGGATAGAGGTGGAGAAATAAAGCGAGTGTTTTGGTTTTTTTTTTTAAAAAAATCAAACAAAAAGGAAGTGAGTGACAAGAAAGAAGGGTTACTTTTCTACTGCTTTCAATAGCAGGAAATTTCATGGAAGTCGGCCGGAGAATGACCAATATGCTGGCCGCTGCGGCGGCGGAGCGTGACAACTACAGCATGATTAATTTTGAAGAGACAGAGTTGCGTCTTGGGTTGCCTGGAGGAGGTGGAAGTAGCAGTGGAACCACCGTGGATGGTGAGACCACCAGCAAGAATGGTGGCAAGAGAGGCTTCTCTGAAACAGTGGATTTGCAACTCAACTTTCCTTCCAAGGAATCTGATTTGGATTCAACTGAGAAGAAGAACCCAATCAACAAGGAGAAGAACCTTCTTCCTTCTTCAACTGATCCTGCCAAGCCACCCACCAAGTATGTTTCTTCTTCAATTCTTGTGTTACTAGTCTCCTAACACCTAAAATCTTTATTCCTTATATGATATTTTTTTCTTCCTATTTTTCATTTATAAACATGTAATATTTTTTTTTCTTTTAACAAATTTGATCTAATTTTGGCAAATTATTTTGTTAAAATTTGAAACAATTTAATTATAATCACCTGCTTCTTGATGATTTCTTTAAGCTTAACCAGCTTTTCTTGAAAGTTTAAAGGTGACTAAAGTGTATACATCATATTCTTTACTTTTAAACATAAATCAAATTGCTCTTTAAGGGGGAAAAATAAAAAATCCTGGAAACAATAATTTCTTGCTTAGCTAGGAACATGAAAACCTGCCAGATAAAAAAAAACAAAAGAAAAGAACTAATGAAGTAAATTGGAAAAAAAAATTTCAGGACACAAGTTGTGGGTTGGCCACCAGTTCGATCTTTCAGAAAGAACATCTTATCTGTCCAGAAGAACAACACTGAGGAGACTGAGAAAGCAGCTAATGGAGGAAGTGCAGCTTTCGTGAAGGTTAGCATGGATGGAGCACCTTATTTACGTAAGGTGGACTTGAAGATGTATAAGAGCTACCAAGAACTCTCTGATGCTTTAGGAAAGATGTTTAGCTCCTTCACTATAGGTAACTACAATTAGCTATTAGTTCCTTCGGGCTTCATCATTGCTCATTGATCTACGTAGATTATAGATGTTTTAAACAATTTCTTTTGTTTTCTTATCTTGTTGATCTATGGATGATGAAGGTAACTGTGGACCACAAGGAATGAAAGATTTCATGAATGAGAGCAAGTTGATGGATCTATTAAATGATTCTGAGTACGTACCAACGTACGAAGACAAGGATGGAGACTGGATGCTTGTTGGTGATGTCCCTTGGGAGTAAGTTCTTTGTTAACCCAGTTCCTTTCTGTGCTATTCATGATATTTTGCAGAAAATTTGTATATATCTATGCTTTCATGTTCATGTTCATGATGTATCCTTAATTTCAAAGATTTCTTTATGTTTGAACCAGGATGTTTGTAGATTCATGCAAGCGCTTGCGTATAATGAAGGGATCAGAGGCAATTGGACTTGGTTAGTTCCTTACTTTATGCATAATTTTCTGTTTTGGTTTTGAAATTAATAACCTAAAATTTGATTAAACCAATATATTTGTTTTCCTTTTTTTTCTCCATTCGATGCTGGTGCTGAGACCATGCAGCCAAGTAGAAATCCTCTGATCTTATTTTCATTTGGAGGGGATGTCCTATCAAGTGCCCAAGAATATTCTAATCCAAGAACTATCGTAGATCCACAAAGTATCTTTAGATTGGAATATCACATATGATTGAATTCTATAGCTTATTGGGTACTTCTTAAGAGACTTATGGCCGTTTTTAAAGGGTTGAATTACCCTTATTACTTTTTTGCCTTTTTATATTATAAAAATTTTTTTTTACAAAAGTAATAGTATAACTTCCCAGCCATACTAAGAAATTTTTGAATACACCTATTTTTGAAATTAACATACAATTAATTAGAAGGGTGCATGAAGTTCTAAATTCAAAAGTAGAGAAGCCATTAATATACTCCATTAATTTTCATAAGATATTATAGAGAGATATATCATTAGGGTTGTGTCATGTGTGTGGTGGCATAGGCTGTACAAGTGGATCCAGTACTCTTCCATTATTATATTAATAATGATTTAGGTTAGCCCTTAGGGAGCCCTTTAAACTTATGGGTTAAGTTTTATTTAAGAGAAAACACTTTCAAGCAGTTCCACTTAAATTCAAGAACAAATCTGATAATTTACCCATAATTATAAAAAGAAAAACACTAATCTGATGCTTTGTGGATTAATTTCAGCACCAAGAGCTGTGGAGAAATGCAAGAACAGAAGCTAAAGGAAGCAACCACCACCTCATTCGATCTCCAACTTTCTTTCTCCAGAAGCAAAACTGAAGTGAAGATTAAACTGCAAGAAATCATGGATGGAGCACTTAAGTGTATTTGTATTTCTGCTGTCAGCATTTAATATAATGAACATATATAAAATTTACGTGTTATTTGTTATATGGACAAGAAGTAATAACATTTGTGTAGTACGAGACCTGTGGTTATGTGTAGCTTGCTTGTTTATTATTAATGGCGTGCTTAATAATCACATCTTTTGCTGTTGCTGCAACTACAGCTGCTGCTGCTGTTGCAGCTGTTGTTCTTGCCTTCTTGGTGTTATTCCTTTCAGCTTTGCTGTTATTTTTCTGTGAGATTCAATGTATATCATGAGACACCTTCCTTTATTGTAAGTGTTTTGTTTTTTTTTAATGATCATGAGGAAAATAATATATTTCAACTAATGGTGGCCTTGTAAAGGAGGGAGCAATGCCAGGTGCATGTTGATGGGCATTACTAATTTTGAAGTACGTACTATTGTCTCTTTGTCTGAGCTAATCTCTAATGGGATTTGAATTATTTAACGAGCCATGATGGTAGAGGAACCAGAAAGCCAGCACTGCTTAGCTTGCATGCTTGTGCTTATCATGATGAGAAGTTAAACTTTCTTTAACAAAATTTATAATAAAACAAGTGGGCTGCAAGGCTGCAATGCATGGATTGTTGGGTGGTGTTTGACTTCTTCTCTCCCCTCAAGAATCAATCAGATCCAACAAAATTTTAATTAATCTGACCTTAATGGAGGTGATTATAATTTGACTATAGCCACTTCAATGGAAGATGAAGAAAACTATGCTTAAGGAGTGAAGTTTCTTAATTAATTATATCTTATAGGACTTGATTAAGCATTTACAAATGCTAATCACTTTGATCTACTTCAAAAAGCCTCGAAGTCTCAGTCAAGTGCTGACCAACTTTATGTAATAAAGAGCATTTCCATTAATCCAAGTTTCTGTAATATAATCTTGTTCTGAGTCAATGTGTCTTCCTTGAATCACAATTAATGGAGACAATATTGTTAAAGAATGTGCCAAAATTCAACTCTTCTTAAACCCATTTTTCGTTGGATCCTATGTTTGTGTTAGAGACTATTCAGGTATAAATTTTCTCTCTTTCTGTGTTGGAATTTTACTGTTAAGTACTATTTTGTTATTATCTTTTCCTGAGGTGGGGTGAGAAAGATGGGAGAGGTGTTTGTGGCCTCTGGGGGTCTTGAGAAGATATTCGCATTTTAAATCTCATAGGGAATTAATTTGGTCCCACAATGAAAAGAAAGAGACGGATGCAGCAGTATGAAAAAAATAGTAATAGTCATCTGTATCTGATCTATATTAATTCAATCTGAGCTGGTCCCAGTGATCTAAAATAATTCTGAATTTTTTAGGGTTGCACCTCATTTGGTCAAACATGAAAAATAGTTTGATAACTTCTGTTCATAAGAATGAAAAATAAGAAAAATTGACAAAAACAAATCATTAGAGTATGAGAGTAGGAAAAAGGAAAAATGATAGGGTTTTCATAAAAAAATAAAATAAAAAATGTATGTTTATGTTCAATTTGCATTGGAATTCTGAGTGATTTACATAGAAATGAATTGAATGAATTTTTACCCAGAATCTGTAATAGATAAAAAGTCTAATATGGATTTTAGGTTTTCTTATTCTTTTAAACAGGATTTGAAATGGATACCAAAGAGATGAAGAAAATTTCTTATACCTTTACATATAATAAGGTAGGAAGACCTCATCTATCCTTCTACATTAAACTTAATCTCTAACTCTTCACATTTCTTCCAAGACTATTATGACCCTTATGTATAATGTGGTAGAAGAATGTAAAGCTTACTCATTATAATTTTTATATCAATTTTTGTGTGATAATTTTTATTTTGAAAATTATTATTTTACATGTTATCTCAATGACATCGAAATCAAATGCAACTTTTCTGACTGTGAAGAACAAGCGTTTCATTCATATTCCATGGTTGCAAAACCAAATTGATTTCACTATACCTCTATTAAAAAAAAAAAAAGAGTATATAATTAATTTGATGGAAAAAATAATAACTTCATATCAAAAATACTTTCCTTTGTCTCCTTATGGTCACTTCATCTTCATCACCATTGCCACACCCCCTTGTTGGCCTAGTCTAAGTACTCTTCACCCACCACTACCATTCATTTTCAGGGAAACATAAAGAATCTTCTTACACAAAAAAAAGAAGAAGTTGTCCTTTCAAATAGATTTTTCTCTTGAGCAATCAAAACAACTTCAAAATTTTCTATTACAAAAAATTAATCAATTGAATGGTTCATAAAACCAGTCCAAAATGAATGAAACAGCACCTCACACCATAAAAATTGGGGGTAATTAGAAATTTGATTAAAGAACTGAATGTGAATTATATTGACTTTTTCTTTTTAGTAGAAGTAATAAAACTTAAACATCAATAATAGAAGATAATAAACCGAATAAAATCATAGGAAGAACAATAACAAATGTTCATCTTACTGTTAATAAATATAATTAGACCTTAACCAGACTTGCCCTCACTGGTACCTCAAAGAGTTCTCATGCATATATGGTCCCCTATTTTGATATATTTGCAGCATCTAATAGTAACCCCACATCACTAGCTAGCTAATCACTTGATTAAGATCTTTATTTAATAATTTCATCCTTTAAAGCGTGCACCTTAGAAAATTATGAAAATGTCAACTTGTTAAGGGAGTAAAGTCTACAAGAGCTTTTATTCACAGACTTTCTAGGTCTATCCCCCAAAGTTTAGGACCACCAAATCCTTGAAGAGATGCTAATATCACAATTTAATTAGATCATTAATATATATAGAGTTAGGGACCATCAAATCCATTGGATTAATCACCAAATCCAAGAGATATAATCTTGCTTCGATCAAAATCTTAGCCTAACCAGTAACAACTTCTCCATTGTTTGAAGCAAGCAACCATTCTAAAGGTTCCGGAATAGTGGTCCATTTGGTCGGCCAATTTTGAAACATGAAACCAAAAACATATTCCTGAAATTTCGCCAAAATCATTTCCTTAGCTCCCCAAATCCTGCACCTATATTTTGTGATTCCTTTTGAAGATGCTTTTACTGTTATTATAATTATATATATATCAAAGGTGATGATAATACACTTCCAAGTGAAGAAAACAATATAATTAAATATATTAGCAACCATGGTTCTTTTGGTAATTGGGGTATTTATAGACCATTGAATTTGATCGGGTCAGTTTCGGGTTTACTTGTATGGACCATGGAAACGTGTACCGGTTTAGTTTGTTCTGGGTTTCGGTTTAGCCTGAAATTTGACACTTGATCATGCTTACATGAGGTCTGATTACAATCAGAGTGCAATGTATGGGCCTAGAACCAATAAATAAACCCTAGCAAAGCAAAATGATGGGTTGGGCTGGATTTTATCAAGTTAGTTGGGCTTGGGCCAGCAATTAAGTTAGTTGGGCTGGATTTGACAAGTTAGTTGGTTTTGGTGAAAGCTTAATCAGTCCAACTAATTCAACTTCATTGTTTGGGCCTCATGGAAGAGACATGCCCTATTAGTAAATGATCGATCAAGTACCAGGCCTCTTCCCAATCTTTAATTTCAAAATATCACAAGGAACGATTGTGGAGCTCCGGTAGTCGCGTTTACGATTGTGGGTTAGTAAAGCGGTTACAGGCCCAACTTCCCACACGGAGGTCTTTGGTTCGCACCCATTCGGCGGCATTAATATTCTCATTCCCATCCCAATATATTAGAAGCTCTTAATACACCAAAAAAGCCCATGTAATACGTGCAAGTATTCTCTAAGCTAGACGAATAGGGACTCGACATCTTATTATTGAATCTAATTCAAATGACGTTATTGAACACATTAATTCCTCACTTGTCCTAGAGTTTGAGCATATTTTCTTGGACATTTTTCACCTCAAGAAAGCTTTAAAATTACTTGTGTTTAATCTTATTACAAGAATCTTAACTCTATTCTACCAAAAAAAATCTTAACTCTACAGCGGATTCCTTGTCTAGAAAGTTTTGCATATGTCCAATCCTTGACTTCTGAATCGTTATGCATATGTTATTGCTTGTAATAGCTATTTTATTGAATAAATTACGTTTTTAATTTATTTTTTTTAAAATAAATCAAATTGCCAAATGTGAAGTTTTCTATCAACTATCTAATCTGAACCACTGCAATTACTTACTTGTGTAAGAGTCCAGATCAATTGTGTTTTTTCCACACATCTCCATCATACATTTAGAAAGATCTACTGACCTCTCTTCTAAAACTATAGTTTAGTAGGAACTGGCCAAATATTTGTGGTCATGCTGTTGTTACATCTCCATATGGAGCTAAGATGTATTAATTGATGGCTGAGAAATATTAATCTGACTAAGATAATTTGACCGGACACATAGATACGACCTGTAAAAAATGTGAGCAGCCACACAGAATGCCTTATCCCCATAAATCTCGTTTCATCCATTCCTTCGGTCCTTTCTAGTTTTCAATTTTCAAAAAATCTCGCCTTCATTATCTCCACAGTCGGTGGAAAAAACATGTAGAGTTGCCAACAAGAAGAAGACTCCTCTATCCCATGATTTTTATTGAGGACTCGTCAAGCGTTGTCTGTTTTAGTCGAATCAGATATGGATAGAAATCCAGATCAATCGTACTAAATTGAATCATATGATATATCAATCTAGATCAATCTCTGCCGGTGGTCAAGGTTCAGCAAAACACTCCACCTATAAAGTGTCAGGACGGGGACCTATTCAATTTCAGTGTTGCACGTTAACTGTGCTGCCAACAGTAAAGATTTCGATCTCGACCTTTCGACTCATAACTCGTAGAATTAGAGAATTATGTTTTGTGGAAAGTCAAATTTCTGCTAAGACTTCTAGTGAAGATTAATTGAGGTAGGATTGGAAATTAGCGTTGAAAGTCAGATTAGGCAACTGTAGTTCATCTTCGTTTTTGCGCACTTTCTAATTAAAATTAATGCATTCGTGCTTGACGGGACAGACTTGAATCTTGCAATGGTAGAGATTTCAAAATTTCGGTCAATCTCCCCAGGCCCCCACCTGGCCATCCCCAACTCTATAAATTCAACCCTTCTTGCACCATCTTCCCTCACAAACGGAGGTAATTCTCAGGGCCAGAAACTCCCAACTTCAACCACATTTTCGGAGAGGAAATATATATAGGTAGAGAAAAGATGAGTAGCAGTGCATACTATCAAGTAACGTGTGTTGCATTGCTGGTGTGTGCAACAGCAGGTGGAGCAATGGCACAGAGCGCTTCGAACGTGAGAGCAACGTACAACTTCTACAATGCATCTCAGAATGGATACGACCTGAGAGCGGTGAGCGCTTACTGCGCAACATGGGACGCCGACCAGTCCTACGAATGGCGCAGCAAGTACGAGTGGACTGCCTTCTGCGGCCCATCCGGCCCGACTGGACAGGACGCTTGTGGCAAATGCTTGAAGGTAATATATACCAAACCTATCTTCGGAGTAATTTCCTCGAACAGATAGTGATCATACATTTTTGAACTGAGTTGTGATTTTTGCCATTGACCGCGCGCAGGTGACGAACACAGGGACTGGGTCTGAGCTAACAGTGAGGATCGTGGATCAGTGCTCTAATGGAGGTCTGGATTTGGACTGGAGTGCGTTTGAGAAGCTGGACACTGATGGCAATGGCTACAATCAGGGCCACCTCACCGTCAACTACGAGTTCGTCAGCTGCTGACGGCCTTTGTATCGAATGGAAGTCCCTTTCCTTGCCTACTAATATTCTATTATATATATATGTATCACCATGTAATAATTAAAAATCTACTCCTTATAATAAATATTGAAAAATAAAATGGGTTGCACGGTTCCATTGTTGGATATTACAGAGTTCCTTTCTTGAGTGTTCTGTTGATTTAGAAGTTGGGTTCAGTTCGGACCTGGATTGTACTTGTACCAGTTGGTTTTGGTTGGAATTCAGCCTGAGCAGTGAGCACTGACACCCTCATCCTCTTGGAAAGCCACCGGTGCCTTTGTAGCCTTACAATTTGCTTACCCAGACCAGTGGTATTATCCGCTAGGCCATATCAGAATGAAATTAAATAATTTTCATGCTCACTGTGCAATGTTTGGATGTCAAGAGACGAAGAGGTTCAATCGCCTAATCTGACTTTTAAGGCTAATTTCCAACTCAATTCGGATTTGGATTCTTCACTCTAGTCTCAAATTGGTGAGTGTGGAAGACTTGATGTCAACTGATGTAGCAGCCTCAAGGTCTCCGACGAGCCACGAATCTGATTTTCCAAAAAACCAAATCCTCCGACCCAACAGGCTAAAGTCCAGACTCAGACTACCCTACCAGGCCCTCACCAACCCTATAAATTCAAGCCATGTTGCACCATCTTCCCCCCCCCCCCCCCACACACACACACAAGAGGGGAGAATTATTACATATACCATCGAGAAAGTCAAACTTATGACCTCCTCATTAAGTGGTTTTTGTCATTAGTGACTAAATTGAATGCCTAATTTTTCACAATATCCTTCACCATTTTACTTTGAAATATGAAAGAGACCTTGACTATTACAATAAACACCAGCTAAGTAGGAGTAGACTTGTAAATGGATAGTCGAAATCTACCTCCGAATTCGCATTCGTATTCGTTTAAAGGTATCCGTATCCAAAAATTTTCTTACCGGAAAATATCCGTATCCATCTGGTTAAGCAACCGATTCGGATTCGGATAATTGCTTATCAGATCAGATAATACCCAAATAAAATTTTATAATTTTATCCGGATAGAGTGAAGTATTTAACATTTTTTTTTTAAAAAAGAGCAAATTGCACTGGCACCCCAAAATGAAGGCTTTAAAGCACTGACACCCCATTTTATGTTTGAAAAACACATACACCCAATTCATTAAACATGGTAGTCCATTCTATTATTGAAACCATTAGTCCACTACTTATTTTTCTTAAATTCTAAAAATGCCCTTATCAAAAACAAAAACAAAAAAAAAAGGACCAGATTGATTCTCTCTCCTCACTCGACTCTGTGGTTCACCTCTCCACCTTCGGCTCCGGCAACCGCAACGACGCCACTATGTGTCACCAGGCAACCCAAGGGAGCATCAGTGGGGGCTTTTCCTTCGCCGGATCTTTGGCTAGACGACACTGACTTCTTGAGAAGATTGAAGGGGCTGGCGTTTGGGCAGCTGTGACTCTTCCTTTACCAGTTCATCCACAAAACCAAAGACACAAACGCAAAGGCTAATCTATTCAGCTCACCCAAAGAAACAAAAATAAAAAATAAAAACACAATGTCCAAACCAGAGCTAAATAGAATACATACCTGGAGAAGAAAGATCAATAAGATGGCATTGCTTGGAAAGGATCTTCGGGACTGATACGATTCACCCTAAATGCCACAAAATCGTCTAAGATTTGCAGAGAAAGAAAACAGAGACGACCACAAGATCACAAAATCGTCCTCTGCCGGCCCTTTTTCGTTTCTTCTCTCATTAAACCCTGATTTTAGGGATTGCTACGATCGGGAGCTTGATCCGTATGGTAGTTACCTTCCTGACTTCGCTGGGAGAAACCGATGGCTTTCCAAGAACGAAACCCTTGAAGGGCATCGAGGTCTGGGTTCTTGCGACTTTCCATCGATCAAGATCAAGCTCGGAATAATAAGATGAATATCGAACAAGTGCAACTCGAACATAACAGCTGAGCTCAGGCAGAAGAAAAGATCAAGAAGAAGAAACGAGAAGAGAAGAGAAGAGAGTGGTTGATGGATATAGTATACCAATGAACTGAGTGAATAAGTGAAAGCTGAAGAGAGAGAGGAGATGAAATTGGTGAAGAGGAAGAAGTGGAATCCAAAAGTGAATGTGAAACTCCCACTACTGACTCCTCAACGTATCCTCGCCTCACTAATCTCATATAACCGTTTCGAGAGAACAACTGAGAAAGAGAGAGAGAGATTTTTTTGGTCATTTGGTAAGAAGCGCAATTAATAGAATTAGAGTGAGAAGTGAGAACCATATACGATCCTCAATCAGAGGAGCTTCAATTCTTCTTATTGAGGCAATAATGGTGGTGGTGGCGTCGTTGCGGGTGCCGGAGCCGAAGGTGGAGAGGTGAACCGCAGAGTCGAGTGAGGAGAGAGAATCAATTTGGTCCTTTTTTTTTCTGTTTTTGGTAAGGGCATTTTTGGAATTTATGAAAAATAAGTAGTGGACTAATGGTTTCAATAACAGAATGGACTACCATGTTTAATGAATTGGGTGTATGTGTTTTTCAAACATAAAATGGGGTGTCAGTGCTTTAAAGCCTCCATTTTGGGGTGCCAGTGCAATTTGCTCTTAAAAAAATGGACGATAATCAAATTCGGATACCGGTAATCGGATTCGGATAGTGGTATTTGGTAATCAGAAATTAGAAATTTATAATAAAAAATATAAAAAAATGACAATTATCAATCAATAATCAAATAGTTTATCGGATCAGATTATTATAGGATATCCAATAAAGTTTTGGATTCGAATTCGGATGCCTTTTCTAAATTTTTGTCGGATTTGGATTCGGATTCAGATTTGCTAATCAGATTCGGATACTGGTATATCCGAGCCAAATCCGATCCGTTTTACAGGTCTAAGTAGGAGTAAGAGTATTTACAACCGCCCTGACTACATTGTAGGGACTCGTGTACTACACTTTTTTCTGAATAAACTCATGTTTAATTCATCTTCTATTTCTTACACCAACTTATCTGCACCGCTTCTTCCAAGTCTATTACCACTTGCCAGCGATTACGGTAGCAGAATGGTTTAACAGTTACCACAAAGCAAATCAATACCAGTAACCAAAATAGGTTTCTTTGGGAATAAAAATTTATATGTATTATTGAATTTTATTTTTCATTTTTATTCATTTGAATTTTGAAAGTTGAAACATGAGTTATGTCAATCATGTCCTCCATCCAACAACCCAAATAGAAATTTTTGAAAGGTTTTGATGGTTCCACTGAGGAATGACAGAATGTACATTGTTCCACTTCCATCTCTACAAGCAGTTAAAGCACCTTGAATGACTGATAATTGAAAGGCTCAGGGGAGCTTGGGAGGCAGAAGCCCCAAAAGATTACTCAGAAATGGTAGGCAAGAAATTAAGGCAGAGATGGGGCAAAAGTATATGTTGATCAGTCCAGGAGCAAAGAACACCTTGGTCTCAGTAGTCGCCTCCTTCCCTTCTCATTGGATGGCTGCAACAGTACTTGTAGTTTTTATGAAATAATTCTCTCAAGAGTACTAAATTTCAAATACCTCATTTTTAGCATAATGCAGTCCTACCTGTGGGGTGAGAAAATGTGGAACCCGGATCCTCTTTGAACCATCTGCCAAGCGTTTGCAAGGAAAGTGATCTTCCGGATTAACAGAATCTCTATACGCCTGCAAGACAATGGCGAAACAACTTGTTAAGACAGAAATCCTCCTGCTTGTCCACAGCAGTGGTTCATACAAAAATAGTAACTATTCCAAGTTTAAATGCCAAAAATGGCTAAACAATAAATATTGAAACGAGAAAGAGAATATTGTAACCTGGCTTTGAATTGTTTCAATTAACATCTCTTGACATCCCAAAACATGTATGTTTTGCAAATTCTGGCACTGAAGTAACAATCTCTCTGCAAAGAACATACAACAAACAGTTACTACAAAAACCCAAAAGGCAACATAACATTTAGATGCTCAGAAGTCCAGAGAAACGTCTCCTGACATACCAGGATGCAGGTTTGTACAGGCATTCAGATTCAGATCATTGAGCTCGGGACAGTTGAGATACAGGGCCTGCAATTCAATTCCAAAAAGGTAAACTAGTGCACTAACTCAAGAAGGAATATAAAATTTTTGTTATTTGTATCAAGGCTCTTACATCTAAACCAGAACAACCCCAAAGGCTGAGTTTCTTCAACCGACCATGTTTGATAATAAGCTTCTGGAAAACATGGTGCAGCTTGCTGTTGGGTGTTTCCTGAAAATGCTTAGGTTCACAACCACTGTTAGCAGAGTTAGACTCATCTACAGAGTTTTGATTTTGAGAATTGGGATCACATATAGTCATTCCACAGTCCACAAGTTCCAAAAGAGGCAACTGTGCAGTAGCAAATTGGATTCCACCTAGGACACAAGGACAAGATCAGAGGAACTGAAAACTAAACACAGAATGAATGCAAAACCATAGCATCTACTAAGTGGTGACAGGGAGTTTAGCCTGATTACTTGAGCTGATATTGGGACAAAGCGCAAGAAGAAGTCTAGATAGAGTGTCAGGGAACACGTTGCAGATCATCCCAATGCCACTGTCACTGATGCTGGATCTGAAAACATTACCAGCAAACCATTAGAACTCCAATCCAAAAGACAGAAACTAAAGGCAGCTTGTTTTTTTGGTCAAAGACCAACGTTTATGTATAGATATTTTATCAGTTAATTCAGAAACCAACCATTTTATGGCTCAATCTTAAGAAACGTGGGTTCTTAACTTAGCCAAGTTAAATCCAAAAAGGTCTTCTTTACAACCATAATGATCTGAGCAAAAAGGATCCTCATAAGAAAACGACTTGGCCAAATCTAGTTTGAAATTGGAAAATTGCAGCACCATTGGCAAAACTGAAGCCAAATTTCTGGTATAACAGGAAGAGTAGATTAATACAACAACTAGGCCCAGTCAACCTCATTCTGTATTTATAAATCTGAGCAGAGAGACAAAAGTTATTCACCAAACAGCCATAGTGACTTGCGAAAAGAATTACATTACACCTCCACTTCTTTGTATTTGCTCAGCAGTTCTACCTGGCCCTAGAGTTGTACAATTAAACATTCAGCTTTTCAAAGAGACTAGCAGATACAACTAAATGCATGTCTACATGGATCCCTGGCTTCCAATCAGCTCTATTGTTCCATTAGCTAAGATTGCATATGTTGTCATTGTTGGCAACTAAAATACAATGTGTTCTAAAAGTACATGACTTGTACTAAAGTGAAGCTCCCATAGAAGGCTTTGGGCATTTGTTATATTTTTTAGAGGGTGATTAACACTATTACAACAGTTTTGAATGTTTGTGAGAAGATTTAAGTGTTTTGGATGAAGTGAAGATTACTTAGAATAGTGGATTTCACAGGTCACTGTACAAGGGTCACTTTGGATGAATTTTTGAGTAGTCATCCAGTTGTTTTCTGGGTTCGACTTAAACTGAAGAAACTTAGTTCATGAAGTCTTCTTTCCAACGCACTTTTCGGATTGTGATTTCGATAACAAACAAGGAAGTTATGAGGTTTATCGTGAGAGTGTGTGATATGGAAGCAAATCTGGGCATTATAGAAGAAATATCAAATTTGGCTGCTGTGATGTAATCTACTCTCAGGGTTTCGAAAATAATTTTTAAGAGTCCGGGGGTCTTTGTGAAATAAGTTTTACATCTCAATGAGGAAAGTGTAATTTTGAAAGATTGAATGATACAATCTAATGGTCATTAGAAAGACGTGGATGAAGATCCAATATTGAGGGTCGAGATTGATGCGCTTGGTTTTCAAGTGTCCAAGACGGAAAAGATTCCATCGCGTGCCTTTTGGTTGGTTGGGAGCATGATAATGTGGTGCACTGCAAAGTATAATGATCAACATGATCCTGTGTATCACAACTTAAAAGTATGATTAGAAAAGATTCCATTTGAAATAATCTGGTGAAGGGTACTCTAATCTTACATCACTTAAAAGATCTAACGGCCTAGATCTCACCCGCCTTTTTAAAGTGGATATCCAACAGCTGTGTGATTAGATTCTCTTTAGGACTCATCTAGAAGATGAAATCCAACGGTTCCTGCGCATCAACGTTCATTCTCTTTAAAAGCTCAAACTTGAGCAAAACAGAAGAGGTTTTTTGAGATTTTTGGCTTGTGAAGACTAAGAAATACAAGGAGGAGAAGCCAAGAAGCAAGAGGGGTATGGAGAACAAGCTTGGATGCATATATTGGTGAAAATGTTGAAGAAGGTTAATAATCTATTGTAATTTCCCTTAATTTGAAAAGTTTTACCTTTCAAATAGTTGCTTGTTAGGGTTAAGTTGTTTAGAGGTTGTAGCCTTATACTTTTGTGGGTGCAAAAGTTAATACTGGAGTGGGTGCTTCATGTTTTGAATTAATTGAGAGTGGGTGCTCTCTGATCATTGTAGTGATCAAAATTTTAGTTGGAAAGTATTGAGTAAATACGAAGCTCTATTTAGGGCATTACTCCGTGGATGTAGGCAATTTGGCTGAACCACATAAATTTGGTGTCTTGCGTTTCTAGTTTATTTTTCATTGCATATATAAGAGTGCTTTGATTGCAGAGTGGTGGTGCACTGTCTGGTAGACCTAGCCACATTGTGGTGTGTGGTGGACGTGCCCTTGTGTAATTGATAATTACAGGATTATCTTGACCAACCTTGTCTTGAGTTTAAAGAAGCGTTACATCAAAGAGAATTTTAGAAGACACTGATTCACCCCTTCCCCCCCCCCCTCTCAGTGTCAACCTGAGAATAACAAGCTCTATTTAAGGCCATAGTAGACTCAAAGCCTAACCTATGCATTTCCCTTCTCACCACTTCTCCTAAGATTATCTTCGGTTTAGCCCTAGTTTTTTTAATGCGTTCAA
Organism: Hakea prostrata; assembly: GCF_041222555.1. Taxonomy (NCBI): domain Eukaryota; kingdom Viridiplantae; phylum Streptophyta; class Magnoliopsida; order Proteales; family Proteaceae; genus Hakea; species Hakea prostrata. The sequence goes on along the minus strand of NC_142600.1, from coordinate 24,191,817 downwards.
TCTAGATTAAATCACATCTTCATACATGAGCATTTAAAAGCCTCCATTGGATGTGGTCGTGTCACATCAATCGTGTTATTCCCAGGTTGACACTGAGAGGGGAGTGAATCAATGTCTTCTAAAATTCTCTTCAATATGACGCTTCCTTAATCTCAAGGCAAGGTTGATCAAGATAATCCTGTAACTATCAATTACACAAAGACACATCCACCACACACCACAATGTGGTTGGGTCTACCAGAACAGTATATCACCACTCTACAATCAAAGCACTCCAATATATACACTGCAATGCAAAATAAACTAGAGACATAAGCCACTAAATTTGCTTGATTCGCCCAAACTACCTACATCCATGAAGTAGTGCCCTAAATAGAACTTTGTATTTACTAAATACTTTCCAATTAAAATTTTGATCAATAAAATGAGAGCACCCACTAAATTCAAAACATCGAGCACCCACTCTAATATAAACTCTTGCTCTCACAAAAGTAAACTACAATCTCAAAAAACTCAACCCTAACAAGCAACTATTTGAAAGAGGATGAACGTTGATGTATAGGAACCGTTGGATTTCATCTTTTGGATGAGTCCCAAAGAAAATCTAATCACACAACCATTTGATATCCACTTTAAAAGGGCGGGTGAGATCTGAGCCATTGGATATTTTAAGTTATATGAGACTTCACAAAATTATTTCAAATAGAATCTTTTTTATTATAACTTAAACATGCAACACACTGGATCATTCTAATGACTATACTTCACAGTGTACCATATATGCATACTCCCGGCCAACGAAACACCTCGCGATGGAATCTTTTCCATCATGATTACTTGAAAACCAAGCGCATCAATCTCGGCCCTTAAAATTGAATCTTCATCCATGTCCTTCTAATACCATTGGATTCACACCATTCAATTTTTCAAAATTACACGTTTCTCCCTGAGAATAAAACTTCTTTCAAAAGGATCCCCAAATTCTTTAAAAATTATTTTTAAACCCATGAATATAGATAACATCACAGAGACCAAATTTCATCAAATGTCTACATTGCCTAGATTTGTTTCTATATCGCACACTCTCATGAGAAACATCATAACGTGCTCGTTTGATATCGGAATCACAATCCGAAAACTGCTTTGGAAAAAAGACTTCATGAACTACGTTTCTTTAGTTGAAGATGAACCCAAAAAATAATTGCCTATCCAAAAATTCATCCAACATGATCCTTGTGCAGTGACCTGTAAAATCCACCATCCTAAAGAATCTTCGCTTCACCCAAAACACTTAAATCTTTTTATAAATACCCAAAACCATTGTAACAGTGTGAATCACCCTCTAAAAACATAGCGAATGTCCAAAGCCTTCTAATGGGACCTTCACTTCAGTACAAGCCATGTACTCTTAGAACACACTATATTTTGATTGCCAACAATGACTACACATACAATATCAGCCAATGGAACAAATCAAATTTCTCATAACTTATAATTTATCAGTCACTAAATATCATATTAATATTTGTGTTGTTTTTTCTCATCTTTTTTCCTTTTCCTGCCTCTACCACCCCAAACACACCATACAGTCTGGTACTAAATGCAACTAGATGAGAAATTACTAAGGCACATTTGTAACTGCTTTCTGATGTCATTTTGATGTGCAAATTCCCAATTTTGTTCTAGCATCACATTGTCCTTGCTAAAAAGAGAAACAGGGGCTTAGATCTAAACTAATCATATAGCAGGATGTAGTTTTAAGATTTAAAGACATCTTTATGACTTGGATGTCGAATACAATTTTTTGACAACTAATCGATATAGCTGAAGCAGGTAATGAAACGTACCCACTCAAATCTAGCAATTCTAGATTGTCATAGCTTGAAGCGATGGCAGCTACAGAGGCATCTGTGATTTCTGAACCAAGAACAAGAGAAAGCATGCACAGGTTCCTGAACAGAGAAGCAACAATGCAGAAATAATAAGTCTAATTACCAAATTTTGCGAAGTAAATACAACATTAACTATTACTGTTACCGAATTTTGCTAGGTAGAGGAACACTATATATGAATAATAGAAGATGGGGAAACAGATGAACTAATAAATATTGAGTATGTGGTGATTTCTGTGAAGTACTGGCAAATATTGTTTATAATCTGAATTCTTGAAGAACCAATAAAAGATCCATATAATGAATGCAACTAACCAACCTAAAGTTTGCATCAGTAAGAGCAAGCACTACAGCATGAGAGAGCTGAAGTGATGCAATGTGAATGTTTCTCAACCTTGGACAGGTCCTTCCAAGGGTATCTACCATCGTAGCAAGATCAGTACAATCTTTCTCTTGGCGAGAAAAATCCAAAGAAAGCTCCTTCAAATTCGGGCAGTTAAAAACCTGCCAGGAGCCAACATGAACAGAACAGATTAGTTAAATTCGAAAGTCAGAAATAAGAAATCAGACAGAGACAAAGATTTCAGCTGAAGAGAAAATAGTAAAGACAAAGAAAATTACCATCTTAGAGAGAGAGAAAAGATCTGAAAGCCACAGAGTGGATAAAGTTGGAGAACAGAGACTAAAACCACCAAGGTTAGAACAACCTTCCATCTTGAGGCTTGAAAGGCATCGTCTGTCAGCAACAAAACGGCCTAACTCATCCCTGTGATGCAAAGCCACATGGACAATAATCAGAGACAAATTATGTGCCCCTGTGTCAACAGAACTTTCTATACCAGCTAAGCCTACAAAAAGAGATCGAAAATGAAAACTTCTAGAAGTAATATCCAAGCAAGTCATAGCAATTATATAATCACAACATTATGCGGGGCACAAGCATTACCATTTCACAGGTAAAGAGCAAAAACAAACAAAACTAAGGAACAGAGTGAATGTTACAGAACTCCTAGTATGTTACTATTACTACTATATATATAGTCTTCAAAAGACTGATTAACTCGCCAGAAGGGCAAAGGTGGAAAGTCCTGAACACTGCCTCTGAAGTCTGAACAAGTGACGAAGCAAGTAAAAATTTTAACTGCTAAAGGTATCCTTACCATCAATGCCCATTGATGGTAAGCTACAGATCTTACTGCAGATAAATATGGGATCTCTATGAATTTAATCAAATCTATAATTAACCATGATGAGTATCATTGATAATCAAGAAATGGTAGTCCAAACAAAAACAAAAAAATACATTTGGTGTCGACGAGAAATTCTAGCAGAATGGAAAGCCCAATCCAACAAAAACAGATAAACTGATCATTGAGCAGTACCAACTGATCAAAAACACATTATATCAAATAATAATAATAATAATACGTTCAAATGAGTCTAGATCCAAATAAAACAAGGAAAGATTTGATATCACAAGCAACAATAATAGACCACACATAGTCATAAAGCAAAATAGCTTGTCAAATTATGAATCATAACCCGTAACTTCAACAGGAAATTTAATTAGAATAAAAAGGGAGTGGGGGTCAGAAAATAGGACAAACAGTACCTATGTTCATAAGTAAACATGGGGACAGAAAAAGCAACTAAATTATAAAAACACAAAGAATACCCAGATATCCGATTGGTAGCACTCTCAGATGTACGGATCTCCAAGGATTCCAGATTAGGACAAGAGAACGCAATGCAAGCCAACATCGTTGCATCTACATCACTGCAACAACAAAGAGATTATATAAATCTAATGCTCCAGTTAATTTCCTAGATTCGACTAAAAATAGCTCAAAATATGACCAATAAGATGAAATTTTTAAAGGGAAATTTTCGAACTGGGAAGCGTAAATGAAGAACAAATCGGTGATTAAAGGTAGTTTCTGTTATTAACTTTTTTTTGATCCTCTTTGATATGTCCCTACTAAACCGTTGGTATTAACAGGATCCAGGGGAGATCGTAGATCCCTTTTTTACTTTTATGGTATCGTTTGTTTGTCCAAAATGAAAATTTGTTGACAGTGTTCGTAACTATTCTCGATGCCACTTGATCTAATCGAGTTGTCGACAAAACCTCCAGATCTGTGAAGCCATGAACGAGGAACCACAAAATATCTAACCTTTCCATCCTAAGAGAGAGCCTGACGAGCCCAGAACACTTCTGTAACACCAATCCAACATGCCCAACTTGGGCCTTTGCAGGGACCCTAAGCCTCAGCTCCTCCGCCGCTCGCCAGAGCTTCCTAGTGCAGTCCCTCCACCCCCTACAAACCTTCGCCGCAGACAACAAAGACGCTGGCGGTAACCTCTTTAGAACCTCCCACAGGCAACCCCAAGTCAACCGACCATTACCAACGTCCAGCTCCGTCTCCGGCGATCCGTCGTAGCAATTCTCGTCGTCAGATTTCGGTGAAATGTCGACCTCATTATCGTCAAATGAAAGAGCGCGGCGGAGGTTGGAGAAGGGAAGACGCGGTGGGGTAGGGGTTGCCAAGAAAGGGGAAGAGTCGGCAGTGGAGGTTGCAGTGGTGGTAGTTCCGCCGCCGGGACAGGAATGGCCTTTCTTGGGAAGCCCACACCGGCCACAGCTGTAGTTCCCGCGATTTTTCACGCGCTTGAGATTGGGTAAGTCAGTGGCGGTGGTGGCGCCTTGGGAAGAGCTGGTGGTGGAGTGGTGGCGGCGGTTCTGCATTGAGCATTAGATCGGCGGAGGCTGCGAGGTTGGACTGTGAGTTGCAGTTCGAAACGGACAGCCAGGAGAGTGATTGAGGAAATAAAGGGCGATGTAAGTCTCGGAAAGACGCGGGAGATTGGAAATATTTTCGCGCCTTTCTACCACCATGTTAGTCTTCGCATGGAAACACAATAATTAGAAGAGAATCATTTGCTTTCCTATTTTGCCCTCAATGATTTCTGAATTTCTAGCCAATCTATCTCCAACTCAGCTACGGCATGAAACATGATAAACGTTTTGTCTGAAAGAAAAGGGGAAATCACATGATTAACTACTTTTTAGGTTTTTCTTGTTAAAAATAAACACTTAATTTAATTAATAAAATTAATTAAGACTTAAAGACCAAATTTTAATTTACGGAAAACTAATTAAAACAATGAATCTTGTTGTCCTTTGAATATTTTTACCCCCCCCCCCCAAAAAAAAAAATCAGGAAAGTAATTAATAAAAGAGCAGTTAGGGTTTCTTAGTCCATACATGCACATATGAGAACCTCTACCTTCTGCATTGAATATACTTTCCATACTTACTCTCGAGCTCTCAAATCATCAAATATTTATTTGTTCTTGGACTTTCACACCCACTCAGCCCTTAAAGTACATTCCAAGGAAGACAAACAAGCTTCTTGAAACTTAGTTGAGGTGATTGCAGGCATTGTGGCATTCACTTGTGGTGTATACATTCATTTTATGCATTCGTTCTACATTGCATCATACACAAGGGATAAAATGTCACGCCTCTTGTTAAGTAATATTTTACCAAGCTTTTGTAAAGTCTATGTAGATTAAGATTTGTTAGGGATACTCTTACCCGAATAAAAACAAAGATATATAAATGGTGCTCTTACCCTTGACCAACAGAGATTTGTAGAAGTTTGATCCTCTACTATTGTATTGAAAAAAATCATTAGTGAAAATCTCTCTTAAAACAGAGAGATGAGTGAACATATATATGCTAAGTTAAATTACTATACAATCATTTGTGTTGTCGGTGTTTACAATTTGTTCAATTTACTTTCAGTTTGCCAATTCAAGAGAAAATTTGTAATTAGTCGGAATGTTGTATAATCCACTAGTAGTAGCATGTTTACCCCCTATAGGTGACATTAACAATTATCTTATAAATGGATTTTTTTTTTCCTTCTTTCGTGGCCAACTTATTATATGACTCTTCATAATTTTTCTTTTCTTTTTTTTCGCAAATTTCTTAGCTTCTTTTCTAGTCAACCTATACATTTGTAGATCATTAACATCATTAGTCATTTGCCATATCTTAAAACTAGCTTTCTTATTCTTAATGGCTACTTGAGCTTCACTATCCCATTACCATATATTAAAACTAGCTTTCTTATTTTTAATGGCCATTTGAGCCTCACCTATCCCACTACCAAGTCTCTTTATAAGAATGGAGTTTCCTTTTGATTCACTAATGACATCTGTAGCCACCTTCCATGTAGGCATAGCCATCTCATTCTACATCGCCTTGGTATCCCCCTCAAAATTCTACGTTCATTGTTAGACTACTTCATTAGATGAGGATTTCAATAACTCTCATTTAAAGTTCCACCATATTATCCTATGATAGCTAACCTTACATCTTTTATGAGTTTTTGGAGTTAGACACATATCAAAGACCACTAGTCTATATTGTGCGATCCAGGTTTCCCCTTATATCATATTGCACTCCTTGCACAAGAATCGATCATATCTTTTAGTCAGGAAGAAATCCATTTCACTTATATGATGTCTACTTTTGAAGGAAATTAAACATTCCTCTCTCTTTTTTAAGTAAGTATTCATAATAGATAAAACAAAAGCAATAGTGAAATCTAACATTGAGTTCCTTTTCTCATTCCCCTCTCCAAATCCATAACTTTCATGTACATTATCGTAGCCTCTTTGATCTTTTCCAATATGTCCATTTAAATCACCCATTGTGATAATCTTTTATCATAAACGAATTCATTCTATTAATCCATCAATATTTTTCCAAAATTATAATTTTAGACTTTCATCCAATCTTACTTGATGTGCATATGCGCTAATTATATTTTATGATATATTTATCTATTACAAGATTGATAGCAATAATCTTATCACCTACTCTTTTAATACTCACTATGTCATTCTTCAAATCCCTGTTCACTATTATGCTAACTCTACATTTATTAGTTTCATCCCCAGTATATAAAAGTATAAAGTCATCAAAATCTTTAGATTTTTACCCTTTTATCTAGTCTATTGAATGCAACCTATATTAATCATTATTTTTTCTCACGACATCTATCAATTTTAAGTTTTTTTTTTTTTTTTTTTTGTTAAAGATCCTATGTTTCAGGATGCCAGTCTATCCTACATTTATAGACTAGCTTATTTATCCACACTTGTCTACGGCTTGGAAGCCACGTAGGAACCCTTGCCTACTAATCACTGCATCCAAGTGCTGATGGGGGCGTCGCTTATTGGGGACAATTTAACTAACCTTTACCCACTTATTACTACACCTTGGTCATAGTGTAGCGTGTCATTTTTTTTTGTTGGGAATGCCCTAACATAGCTGGCTAGATTTTTTAGGTGTCGATTGTCGACCTGACACACCAAAGCTCCTCCTTTACATATGCTTGGAAGCGGCAATGAACACTAGCAAAGTAAAGTAGAGTATTTTAGCCCTTCAAGGACAACCACAATGCATACATGGTCGGATACTCATCGTTTTAGTGAGTTATTTGTTCTGCATTGAGAATTATCGGGATTATGAGCCACCGACAAAGCTAAGGCTTGCATCTAGAGGGTTAAAATATCTCAAAGGATGGTAATTTTAGTCAAAACTTAATTTGCTAGGAAAACCATAGTTTGGAATAGATGGGGTTCTTGAATGAAAGGGGAGGGGGGGGAAAGGAGGAAAGTTTGAAAGCAAGACGAAGGTTGAAGAAGATGAGGAGTTTTTTTTTTTTTTTTTTTTTAATTGAGAAAAAGTCCATGTGTATCATGAATAGAGGAGGTTTTAATAATAAAATTAATTGAGGATAATTTGGGTTTTACCTCCTATGAATAATTGAGGGTAATTTGGAGTTCAAATAAAAGCATCTCTTTAGTTAAGGGTAGCTTGGGATTTTAGAAAAATATTTAACAGTTGTTGCACCAAAGCCTAATCGTTGCTTTCCATGCGAAAGAAAACCTGCAAAAACAACGTTCCCGACTGGGGGGGTGTAGAGCGGATGTCATCAACGATCAACTTAGTGGATGCCAAGCAGTTTTGAGGTGAACTTTGAGTAAGTCGATCCAAGAGCCTAAATGCTATGATTAGTGTACCTTTGCTTGGCTAGTTAATGGTTTATATAATTTTAGTGATTTTATTATATACAATTGAATGAGTGTTGGGTCATAGTTGCTAATTGTGAGATGCTGGGGATTCCCATAGGTTCCAATAGTTGAGTTGGACACTAGTACGAAAGGTGGTTGTTCAAGTTAGATCGTCCCCTAATTGTCAAGGATTCGTTCGATCAGGCTTCTGTCTGGTCATGAGCCTAGGGCTCCTAGGGCCCGGTTTACCGAACCCAGGTCCATCCTTGGTTGAGACCACTTCCAATTTCTCCATATCAATGGTAAAAGTAGAATTTAACTGAAAAATTAATAGTAGGAAAGTGTTTGATATTTTTGCCAAGTTCGAAGAGAGGTAAGTGATATTTTTCCAACTAAAAGAAGATTCAAGTACCATCTAATCAATGAAGAAGAGATAAGTGATATTTACCATTTCTTAATTTTCTTTATAAAATAACTCTTTTCTATCTATCCTAATGAGCAGGGTTGGTAAAAAGAAGGTGTCAAACCATTTGTAATAACATTTAATTATGAGAAACAATCTCTCGTCATCTACGAACGTAAGGATCACCTCTAATGTATGGACATGAATATTAAAAGATAATCTTTAGTATTTTAAAATGTCACTGGAAAAGATATGAATTTAAAATGAGTATTTTATGAGAGCTTTCATTGTATATTTCTTATATGATGCAAATTATACCGTCAAATAAGAATATTATTCAAAAAGCAAAATAAATAAATTTATATGTTACACTGATGATTGTCAAATAAGATGTCTCGATCATTTGAAAGTGGCATGAAGACAACAGTAAATAAATGGATTTTTTTCTTCCAAAAAATACACGTGAATAATGTGTTATTTATAATTTAATGTAATACAAGCTTAATTTGCTAGGAAAGCCACAATTTGGAATAGATGGGATCCTTGAAAGAGAAGAAGAAGGAAAGTTTGAAAGGAAGATGAAGCTTGAAGAAGATGAGGAGTTTTATTTTTTTATTTTTATTTTTTTATGAGAAAAAGTCCATGTGTATAATGAATAGATGAGCATTTTGGGGTTTTAACAATAAAATTAATTGAGAATAATCTGGATTTTACCTCCTAGGATAATTGAGGGTAATTTGGAGTGCAAACAAAAGCATCTCTTTAGTTAAGGGTAGCCTGGGATTTTAGAAAAATTTAATGGTTTTTGCACCAATGCCTAATCATTGTTTTCCATGCGAAAGAAAACTTGCAAAAACAACATTAATGACAAGGGGGTAGAGCGGATGTCACCGATAATCAACTTAGTGGATGCCAAGCAATTTCGAAGTGAACTTTGAGTAAGTCGATCCAAGAGCCTAAATGCTAAGAATGGCGTACCTTTGTTTGGTGAGTTATTAGGTTTATATAATTTTAGTGAATTTACTGTGTACCGTTGGATGAGTGTTGGGTCACAATTTGTTGATTGTTAGATGTAGGGCATTCCCACAGGTTCCAATAGTTGAATTGGACACAAGTACGGAAGGTGGTCGTTCGGGTCGCATACTAGAATTCTTTCTCAATTGGGCTTTTGTCTGGCTTAGAGCCTAGGGCTCGGTCTAACAAACCTAAGTCCATCAATGGTTTGGACCACTTGGAATTTCTCCATATCAATGGTAAAAGTAGAATTTAACTAAAAAAAATTAAAAACAGAAAAGTGTTTGATACCTTTACCAAGTTCGAGGAGATGTAAGTGATATTATCTAACTAAAAGGAGATTCAAGTGTCATTTGATCAACTAAGAGAGGTCAAGTGATAACTACTCTTTTTTTTATTCTTTATAAAATGATTATTTCCTATCCATCCTAATGAGCAAGCTTGAAAGAAACAATCTCACGTCAACGACAAATGCAGGGATCACCTCTAAGGTATGAACATGAATAATGAAAGCTAATCGTTAGTATTTCAAATGTCACTTGGAAAAGATTTGAATTTAAAATGAGTCTTTTATGAGAGCTTTCATTGTATATTTCTTATATGATGCAAATTATACTGTCAAAAAAGAATATTCTAAAAATTCAAAATAAAATTTTATTATATAGTAGTATCTTACTAGATCATTTGAAAGTCGCACGAAGACAAAAGTAAATAAATGGATTTTTTTTCCCCAAAAAATACACGTGAATAATATGTTATTGGGATAATTACTATTTCCCCCTTGTACTTTGGTTTTATTACTAATCAAACCTCTTTCTTTATGAAATTACTGTTGCGCCCCTCACTTCTAACGGTGTTAAATGGTTGTTAACATCAAATATGTAATGTCTATTTTGCCCTTCATTAAAATTAAGAAGTTAAAAAAATATAACATTACCCTCATTTTTAAAAATTATATTGAATGTCAATTATATCCTTAAAATCTTATATTCTACAATAAATTTTGGCTTTGGTGGGACCACACACTTTGTACAATGGTTAGCATATATTAGGAGATTCTCAATTTTCAACTTTGAATTACATTTGATATTTCCTATTATTTTAGTTTCTATTTTAAGTTTTATTTAATCACATATTTCCTTTATTCGGCAATTTCTTTTTAGAGAAGAAAAATAAAGTCTTTTCTTTAATCAGTAGTTTCTTTTTAGAAAAGAAAATTTAATTTAAAGTTAATTTTTTTCATAGTTAATTAAGGATAGTATTATAACTTGCAAAGAGTAAATAAGTAAAGAGATAATTGTAGGGTTATTTTTGGGTTTTTGAAAAAATATATATATGCCACATCATCAGTAAACTAACTGAGCTTAACGGAAGGGGGTATTAGTAATTTTAGACAAAGTTAAAGGTTGGATTAACAATTTTAAAAAGTAGAGGGGATAAAATAATAATAAAATCAGAATACAAGGGGGCAACAGTAATTATCCCTATGATATTTCAAGTTTCATGTAATATAGCTTAAATACATTTGAGTGGAATTGCGTATAATATCTTCGCATCAATTAAAGTGGAAGGTTCTAGTTTGAGTTGACTAGACTCATTGGGTAAGCAATAATTTACGTCTATGTTTACCAGGACACGTGGATTTCGATTTTTATTCAAAGACCTTGATCTTCTATATTTCCAATCATAGCCATCGAATTTTTGCTCACTTGAGCTGGTCTGATCGCATTTATGTATGATAAAAAATATGATGTATGATTGACGCTCGAGATCTCTTCAGCTCCAACCAATCACAGGGTTGCGATGCATGTTGTAAACTTGTGGGTCCAGAGCAAGAGGCTTCTAGGACTTTTCTTTAATTTCATTTTATTTTATTTTTGTTAGTCGCCGCCAAGTGATATAAAAGAGGAGATAACATTTGGTTCAGTTTACAACTAAGCAGTTCCAATTTTCAAATCATATATTTATTCATTCCATCTCTATTGATTGTCCACAGTTTTCAGCTTGGTTTCATCTTCAATGGCAATCCCTCTCCAGGTGATAGTTTCGTCCATCAAGGGACAAGTCTCCAATTCTTTCCCATCCAATGCTAAATCGTCGCTTATTTGGCAGAACAACAACTATCATTTTCAAGCTACAGGTTTCGAAGCATCGGTCGTGCTTGCGACAAGAAGAACACCAGTTGTTGTCAGCTGCGTCTTGTCTAAGACAAACGAATTTACGGCGTCGGTCATTAATGATCTCGATAGGGAAGAACAAGAGATGGAAGCAGCGGAGACAGAAAAGGAAGAGAGAAGACTTTCAGAGTGTTGGCGCAAAATTCACGGCGAGGACGATTGGATCGGAATGCTTGATCCTATGGATCCACTGCTGCGTTCCGAACTGATAAGATATGGCGAGATGGCTCAAGCCTGCTACGATGCTTTTGATTTCGATCCTTTCTCCAAGTACTGCGGCAGTTGCAGATACAATCGTCGAAGGTTCTTCGAACGCCTTGGAATGAGTGGTTTGGGTTACGAAGTTTCTCGATACATCTACGCAACTTCCAACATTAATCTCCCAAATTTCTTCATGAAATCACGGTGGCCTAAGGTCTGGTCTCGTAACGCCAACTGGATCGGATATGTCGCCGTGTCCAACGACGAAACCTCAGTTCGTCTAGGGCGTCGTGACATCACTATCGCCTGGAGAGGAACGGTGACACGGCTCGAATGGATCGCCGATCTCATGGATTACCTCAGACCGATCTCATCCGATAAGATTCCTTGCCCCGATCCGACGGTTAAAGTCGAGTCAGGATTTCTTGATGTCTACACCGATAAGGACGAGACGTGCAGATTCTGCAAGTACTCTGCTAGAGAGCAGATCTTGACGGAGGTGAGGAGATTGATCCAACAGTATCAACGCGAAGGTGAAGAACTGAGCATCACCATCACAGGGCATAGTTTGGGAGCTGCGTTAGCGGTACTGAGTGCATACGATATCGTTGAAAGTGGTTTAAATCTGACGGAGGACGGCCGATACGTACCGGTTTCTGTGTTCTCTTTCTCAGGGCCCAGGGTCGGAAACGTACGGTTCAAGGAGCGGCTCGAGGGTTTGGGAGTGAAGGTGTTGAGAATGGTGAACCTTCACGATACCGTGACAAAAGTTCCTGGGTTGTTTTTGAATGAGCACGTGCCGGAGTTTTTGCAGAAGATGGTGGAGGGGCTTCCGTGGTGTTACTCGCACGTGGGAGTCGAGCTTGCGCTTGATCACAGAACCTCCCCGTTCTTGAAGGACACCAATGATCCCACCAATTTTCATAACTTGGAAGCTCTCTTACATGTGCTCGACGGGTAAGTCAGATTTCTCTCCCTTCGCTTTTATGACTTTTTTATGAGCTCAACTTCAGCAGTACTACTACTGCGAATGCTCGTGAGATTTTGATCTCGATCATCCATTTCACATAAGTGTAAAAGTACACTTTTTGAAAATGGACTGAGGTTGCGTACCTTTGGTTCGTAATTCTGAGACCATCAGGTAACATAATCTACAATGTATCATGATAAACTGTTACACATAAGATAGACAAAGAGCTCAACACATGCATATTGAATGAACTAGATAATCAAGTAGTTTGTTCAATAGGTGTCGAATCTTGTTTCAGTGGTGTTTCTGAATTGGTGGTGCCTATGGTGTTTATCGTCAAGATGGCGTCACATGAATTTCACTAAATTCTAGTTGCTTAAAACATGGTCTAGTTCATTTTTAAAAAAATCAGGTTTGTGTCACTTAAGTTGGTTTGAATTTAATAAAATCTACGTGATAGGCATCCAATGGTGGATGTCATAGGCACCACTACGTTAGACGTATCATTGAAGCAAAATCTATCAAAACACCATGCTATGCACATAATAAAAGAATGCTTTAATTCACGCTATCATGAGTAAAACATAAATCTAATTAATAGGGAACAAAATAGGTGATAATTACTCTTACCCCTTTGTACTTTGATTTTATTACTACTTTATTCCCATGTATTTTTTAAAATTGCTAATTCAACCTTTAACTTTATCTACAATTACTAATGCCCCCTACGGTTAAAATCCGTTAGTTTACTAATGTGTGGCATCTATATGTTTTTTCAAAATTCAAAAATAACCCTACATTATCTTTTTACTTATTTACTTTTTTGTTAAGTTATAATACTACCCTTAATTAACTATGAAGAAAAATTAACTTTAAATTAACTTTTATTTTCAAACAAAAAACCACCAGATAAAGGAAAGATGTGATTGTTATTCTCTAAAAAAAATCACCAAATAAAAGAAAAATGTAATTAAATAAAACTTAAAATAAATAAAAATATTAAAAAATATATCAAATTTAATTCAAAGTTAGAAATTGAAAATCACTAAATATATGCTGACCATTATGCATGTTACTAAATTTCATATCAATTAGCATCTTATATATTAATTTGTTTGTAAAACTTCCATCATTGTGATTATGAAAAATTTAAGTGAAATGTAAGAGTTTAAACAACCATAAGTATGTGGTCCCACTAAATCCAAAATTAATTATATTTAAGAATATAACGACATTCAATATAGTTTTTATAAATGAGGGTAATAACATATTTTTGACTTCTTAATTTTAATGAAGGACAAAATAGACATTTCATATTTGATATTAACAGACACTTAACATTGTTAGAAGTGATGGGGCATTAGTAATTTCATAAAGAATGATGTTTGATTAGTAATAAAACCAAAATATAAAGGGCAATAGTAATTATCTCAAAAAATAAATAAACAAATAAAACTTGTCCATAATGCACACGCCCCAAGTGGCATGGGTTTTTCCTTTTCCAATTAACTTGGCTCAAGACATGCTTTTTCATGATATTTTGTGATTTATTTGACCTGAAAATGTATATTAATATGTCAACATAAAGATGCCAAGTAAGTCAAAATTAGAGTGGACAAACAATGAAACAAGGAGATTGAATGATGTAAGCTCTCAACCCAATTAGATATGAACTAAACATTTCAACTTTTCAAATTTTTGTTCGCTATGGTTTGCTATCTCTTGTGCAATTCTTAAATTACAATACTTAGTCATTTCAAGTTTCAACATCTTTTGTCTTTGTAATCAGAGTCATTGAGATCTAAAAAAAATGTCACATGTTCCGATCTCATAATCACATACTAGATACCTATACGACAACAAACAAATATCTAAACATTGGCCAATTAACTTATAAAAAAGAAAAATACATGATTGAGAGTTTCAACTTTCATAGTTCTAAAGTTAAGTGAAATTTGATATTAAATTGGTAAGGAACACAAGAAGATTTCCTCACTTATAGCCAACAAAGGATGCACAAAGACAAACTTTTTTTTACAATTCATGCCATGCACTATAATAAAGTGATATTAAAACAAAGTTTTGGGAATGAAATTTTGCTTAATTGGGATATCCTTGAGTCAGCATATGGATAATCATTATGAACGTTTTGGGTCTAATTTTTTGCATTTATAGGAACTAGAGTACTTGTTTCACCTCCTTTCTGTTTGGTATAGTAGCAAAAGTGTTATATTGTCAAATTACAATATTTTTTTTAGAGAAATTTCTTTCTCTCCTATACTTACTTTCTATTTATTTTTATTTTCTTTTAATTCCCCCATAAAAGTGAACTGTTATCTCTCATTCTTTCTTGATTTTTTAAAATGACCAAATTAGGTGTATATATATTTTGAATGAATGCGTTTTTTTCCCCTTCTTTTTAAAGCTTGGCTTCATATACCAAAATGGAAGTTTGATGAATTACCTTGTGAAAATTCTTATAGGTACCATGGAAAAGGCAAGAGATTTGTACTTAGTAGTAAAAGGGACATTGCTCTGGTTAACAAAGCAGCTGATTTCTTGAAAGATCACCATTTAGTGCCACCCTTTTGGAGGCAAGACGAGAACAAGGGCATGGTGAGGAACATCGATGGACGGTGGATACAACCTGAAAGGCCAAAACTTGATGAACATCCACCTGATATTCACCATCACATCAAGAAATTAGGTCTAGCTTCTGATCTGTAGAGAAGTAATGCAACATGTACATGGCGCTTTTCTCTGATCTCACTCTCCTTAAAGGTGATTAGTTTAGCCCATTAATGGAAAAAAAGAGCTACAATTAAGTGAGATGCTGAGAATACAACAAGGTGTTATAACTGAAGGGATTAAGCGAATGGATAATGCATTGTATAGGAAAAAGAAATTATGGTGTGTACGTATCAGTGTTGTTTTTGGCTTTTGAAATTTTTTTTCTCTCACTTCTAATGGGAATCTTAATATGGTTGCCTCACAATTCTAGAACTTTTTTTTTTTTCGTTTCTTTGTAAAAATATAAAACTTCATTTCAACAATGTGCCAATGTAGTTAAAGAAGAGATTGAAGTGGGTAAGCCAAAACCTAATTTTGAACAAAGTTTGAAATATCGGTTGGTGTTGCCGTGTCGATGGCTGGTGACGCCCTTGATATGACGATACCAATTGAATATCTTCGGGCGACTTTTTGAGGGGGTTCGATGAAAAATCGACCCCTTGTTTCGAAGGGCATTTGGGTCCATTTTGGCCTGAATTTTTACATGTAACTTAATTTGAAGCCAATAAACACATTGGGAGTATTATTTGACCTAAAACATCACATAAACTAATGTTCCTAATCGACCCCAACATTTACACATTGATCAATCTCATTTGATCTGTATGCTAAGATAGCCAACGCTTATAATCATCTCCCCTCCAAGAGAACTCCCTGGAAACTCAGAATAAGGCCAAGAAGTCATCTAAAGTACTACTAGTGCCAATGACTATGAAGTTATGGACTCCAAGTATCATCCTCAATTCCAAGTAATGTGCCTAACGGCTGGATCCCCACACGTTTCTAACATCATCCCTAGCCCCGCCTGTCTCCTTCTTCCATGATCCATCCTCTTGTCTCCCCAACAAATTTATTCCTTTTGTTTTTCCATCTCAACATGCTTGCCATGTTTGGAGGCAGGCTCTAGACACTTCCTTTCCACACTAGGTCCCAAACGTCCCTCAAGCACACCCCCTGTCATATTTTCCCATGAACTAAGCTAAAGATGTATCTCGACACTTTTACCCTGGCGCCCCCCCCCCGGGGGGGGGCCCCACCAAACTAATCTTGGAAAGGGTGTTGAAAATGGTCAAAGTCCCAGTTTCCCAAATCAGAGCAATGGCCTACACTTCTCCTCTTCCTCCCCCCCCCCTCCCTCCTCTTTTTTTTATTTCTCCCTACCCTGGGGTGTGGGTGGGGGGGCCCCCTTTTCCCCCCCCCCCCCCCCCCCCGCCCTCCTAAACACCCCCCCCCCCCCTGGGGGGGGGGGCCCCCCCTTCCTCTTCTCTTCTTTGATTAAGCATAGAGCCTTATATGTTGATTTAACACTAATAAACCCATTTTGAGTTGCAGCCTAGTATTGAATATCATCTTGTGGAAACGTACTCAAATTAATTTTGAGAATCTCCTCCACCTCTTCATGAGTAAAAAGGTTTTGTATGATCTCCACTCTCCATTTTTTCTCCAAAGGCTCAATAAGATCTCCTACCAATTTGTAATTGCAATTAATGGGCCTCCTTGATTTCACTTTATATAGGGGCAGTGTGGGGATCCACCCATCATCCCATATGTCAATACTAGAATCCTCTCCAATCCTTCATACAAATGTCGGCCTTCAAAGCTTGCCTACCCTCCAATATACTCCTCCACGCCATGATGGGGTAGCCCCATCTTTTGCATCCATAAAGCTACACTTTTGGGAAATAAATACTCTTCATCATTTGAGCCCACATAGACCCTTGATTAGTCCACAACTTCCAAGCCAGCTTTGTTAGTAGTACTTTATTTTGTAGGTCTGGATCCTTAAAGTCAAGCCCTCCTTTGTTCCTTGGCATACTCATTCTATCCCATGAAACCCAATGTATCTTGTTTCCATTCTCTTGGCTTCCCCAATAAGATCTAGCAGCTGGTTTTCTTATATTTGTATGCATTGTCTTTAGAATCTTGAAATGAGAGCATGCAAAATTAAACATTGAGAAGGCAACGGACTTAAGTAAAACTTCTTTCCCTGCTTGTGATAAAAGTCTATTCTTCCACCCTTGCATTTTGACTTCAACCTTCTCCTTCAGCTCCTTAAAGACCATTTTCTTTGACATCCCAAAGTCGGTTGGCAATCCCAAGTATTTATTTGCTCCTTCTCCATATGGGATTTTGAACAACCTCAAGAACCACCTCTTGAACTTTGTTTGTGTGTTGCTACTAAAGGTCAATTTAGACTACATCAAGTTTATCCTCTGTTCACTAGCCTTGCAATAGAGTTTTAGACAGGCTTTTAAGTTCCATAATTCATCCAACTTCACCTTCGAAAAGAGCAAACAATCATCGGCAAACATCAAATGGGTAAGCTTTTGTCCTTTGTTTCTTATTTGTATGCCTGAAATACCCTCAATTTCCTTAGCTTTCTTGATCACACCTATAAGAGCTTGTGAGTAGAGAATAAATATGGCAGGACACAAGGGATCACCTTGTCTTATTCCCTTGCTTGGTGTGAAGTCACCTTGGACTGTGCCATTCATCAGAATATTGAAACTTGCAAACATAGCACATTCCACCACCATAGCCACCCATTTATGACAAAAACCCTTCTTCAAGAGCATCCTACTAATTAACACCCATTCAATCGTGTCGTAAGCTTTTTCCATGTCTAACTTCAATGCTACAAATTTTTCTTGCCCTTATTTTTTTGTTTAAGGAAATGGAAAACTTCATGTGCCAACAAATTGTTATCTAATATTTGCCTATCTGGGAAAAAGGTACATTGGCTAGGGGCAATGATTTGCTCTAATGCGACATGCAACCTCCTAGCCATAATCTTTGTGATTATTTTAAAAGCAACATCACATAAGCTAATTGGCCTATATTGTCCAATGCTTTCAGGGGCCTGACATTTGGGAATTAGACAAATAAGAGTCTTGTTCAACTTGGGATCCATAATTCCATTATTGAAAGAATCCACCACATAGTCATATATATCATCCTACACAATGTCCCAGTTATGTTGATAGAACATTGGGGGGAACCACTAGGACCAGGGGCTTTGGTGGGACCCATTGAGAAAACAATATTCTTCACCTCCTCTTTTGTTGGGATTTCACACAGAATCTCATTTTGATTTTCTTGGATAACAGAATCAACACAACCCAACACGGTATCCAGTGCTTCAAGGTCTACCCCCTCTGATGAGAACATATGCTTAAAATGATTTTGAATAATGTCAGAAATTTCAAAATCAGGAGTAACCCACTCACCTACACTGTTCTTTAACTACAAGATTCTATTTGAGACTTTTCTTTGAATTGTTGAAGCATATGGAAATATGCAGTGTTCTTGTCTCTGCATTTTAACCACTGCATCTTTGCCTTCTAAGCCCACGTAATTTCCCCTCTCTCCAACTCAACATCAACTTCTAGCTATTACCTTTATTCTTGCATGTGAGTACTAATCTTGCCTTGCCTTTTGTAGTCTCTCAGCTCCTTTGATAGCATCTTGATTTTTTTTCTTCTTCTGAATATGGCTGAAGCACTCCTTGTTCCATGTCCACAATTCCTCTTTACATTTCTCGCTTCTTCTTCTAACTTGACTTGGGATCTCACTGGTTGATGCAATCTTCCACCCCCCCCTCTTCTCCTGTGAAATTACCTTAATTCAACTTTCAACTTTGACAACAATAGACAGTCCTCTAATTGTTCTAAAACATTAAGTTTGGAACCTTTAACCATGATGACATGACGACACCCCCCCCCCCGGGAAAAAACCCGCCCCCCCCCCCATATTTTATTTATTTAAAAATCTCAAGGGGGGGGGGGGGGGGGGGGGGGGGGGGGTCTTTTGTTTTTTTTTTCCGATTAACCTTAGAATTTTATATTAAATTACATTACTATCCTCAATAATTAGGAAAAATCTAAAGTTAATTAAACAATCTTATATTCTTGTAAAAAGAAAGAGAGAAAAGAAAAGAAAATTCATTTCAAATTTATATGTACTTTTCAATTTGGTAATAAAAAAAAATAGTAATTTCTAATTTTTCGTGTTATTTTTAATTTTATTTTTTACTTTCCGGTTTAATGTTATCAATTTTAAGAAGTTTATATTTTCCATAGATTGTTATTTATTTATTGTCTAATTTGATATTAAAAATTTACATGTGTAAAATTATTTCATATGATTTTTCCTTAAATGATGATAATATTATTTTTGGTCTTCTTAATTATTAAATAGAAAATTAGATATTAAACATTCAACCTTAATGGTCATCCCTTAACATTGTTTACTGTTAGAACGAGGGGGAACAACAATAATTTCATAAAGAGCAGGGTTCTTTTGGCAATAAAGCTAAAATAGGGGTACCTAATATCGTTTGAAATTTTTTTTTTACTTGATAAGATTAACTTATTATTTAATTTCTTTTAGGAATTTTAGTTATTTTCAAGTATAAAATTTGTTAGAATATATTTTTTTAAAAGATACAATTACGTAAATTTTTTTTGTTAAATCAATAGATTTGAAAAAATTTTTCCTTTAAAGAATGAAAGAAAAAGAAAGAAAGAAAAAAAAAACACTCACACACGAAACAGACCACATTACTCTTGTGTGTTTGATGCTATTTCTATTTTAAAAAAAATAAATAAAAACAAAAAGCAAGAAATAAAAACCTTGCCATACAATTCTTAATTTTAACTCCTTAACATGCCATGATACACAAATGAACAAAGACTAATGGGACTCCTATATCACAAACGAACCTATTTTTGCTATCTCAACCAAAGGAATCTCGTCGGTGGAGGACCCCAGTAACTACAAATCTCTATAGTCCTTCTTAGATTTTTATTTGCTACAGTTATACGAGCTGCAGCCAATGGACATGATTATGCCACATGTAAAGAAAATGATCCAAATATATTAAATAAACTAGAAGGGATACATATTTTTTTTTAACATTTAAGTATTTAATATTTTACAAATTTACAAAACAAACCCCTCGCTGTACCCGATCCTAAATAAATGTTTTTACATGAGAGAACATGGCCGGTGGTGACTCGCTTAGTCGGAGAGAATGTTTGATTATTTTATAAATTTATAACACCAAACGCTTGACTGTATCGGAATCTAGTCCCCTATTTCACATGAACCAATTCATGGGAAGAAAGTTGAAGGAAATTGATTGCTTCGAGTAGACTGATTTCAAATACCCATGAACAGAAAAATAGAATAATTGGGTTCGTCTTTGTTATCAATTCTATTTCCTGTTTGTCTTCCTCTTCTTTGTGCATACAATAATATGGGATTTGTGAGACTTAAAGAAAATGGGAATGAATATGAATTTGCATCTTCCTCATCGACAAATTATAACCAACAATACGAAGAGATATGTTTTTGCTTGCACTGTCTTTACCTCTCTCAACTTTGTGCTTCTGGGTTATAGTGAGTTCTCCTCATTAATCTGTTGTTTCATTCTCCAATGACCCATCTATCATTTCACTGGGCTCTTTCTTTCCCCTCCTTCATAAAGAAAACCCACATCTAAATGGCCATCTTTTTCTCTAGCCTTGTATGGTCAAAAAAAGTTGTTGGTTTCGTCATCCATAATGAAAGGGTATAGATTTGTTTCTGTAGTTGTGGGTTTAGGGGCTCATGTCACTGGTATGGCTGTATTTGTGAACCAGATCTTGGTTTGTTCTGATTATGTTTGTTTAAGAATAGCACACTTGCCTGAAATTTGGTATTCTGATTTGCATTTGCATGCCATTTGTAACTATTATTACTGTTTTCATTATTTTAAGTTGAAGCTTTGATTGCTAGCTGAAGGTTTTGAATGAGAAGAATTCCATTTGGGTTGAGAACCACATCACAGCTTGCATACGTTGATTAGTTTATGATATTTTTTTCAAACATTTAACTTCATTAAAATAAATGTTAAGTTTGAGGCATTTGGCCATTACCATCTGCAATTGTGGGATCATGGGTATTTTAAACCCTAGCAAATGGCCATTGAAGAAATTAGTCCAACCAACAATCGATTTCAGATTCAGTATGTTTAGTGAAATCCAAATGCAAGGTACTGTTCCTCTCCCACAGGAAGAGTGCACCCATTGACCCATTGGAGCGTTCACTTTTTTCTTCCAGAAACAATGCAAAAAAAGATACCTTGTTATATGGTGGAATAAAGAATGAAATCAGTAGTGCTGACCCCATGCCATTCGCACAGCCACCATTCATTATGGCTGAGACATTGGAGCCATGTCTCTTCAGGTAAGCATCATCATCACTTTAAGAAAGAAAGTTGTGGTGGTTGTCGACAGAGGGTAGATACAGGGATGGAGCTTGAAGCTATTAAGGCTGTCGTTTTTGCAATTCTTGATTTGCAGATATCGCAGGTTATATTTCACTCTGATTGCCTTCCAGCCATTAAGGCTTTAAATGGCCAAACTCAGTTTTTAGACTGGATTAATTGTGGGCTGGTTCAAGAAATTAAAATGATGTGTTATTTTGATTTTGTCCGTTTTATTTTTATGAATAGATCTAGAAATCATCATGCTGATTTTCTTGCCAAAGGGGTTAGGGTTCTTCAGTTAAGTAGAGTTTGGAATGATTTTCCTCCTTTGTGTATTGTAAATCCTTCTGTTATCTCCTCTAGATTTATGAATGAATCTCTATTTAGTCAAAAAAATAAAAAAGTTTTGTAAATTCGCAAAATATAGAATACTTAAGTATAAAAATATAAAACTAAATTTATATATATATATCACGGTATCACTGTAATTTATTTAACACCATTACATCTCTTACTTTACACGTGGTGCAATCGAATCCGTTGGCAGAGGCAGCAACCGTTGCCGCAAACAAAAATCCGTCTTTCTCCGGTACTAACTAACGCTATCCTTAGCGCTCAACGGCGGCAAACCGATACGAAACCCCGAGTCTGACAGTAATTACAGTTAGAAGCCGACGAAAAGGACAAACTCCGGCGACTAACTGAATTTAAAAATAAAAAAAAACTAGCTACATGTTTGTTTTTAATGTTGCCTTTTCTCCTTCTCTCAAACTCCAAATCACCCAGAGCGATGATTGGCGTTCCAGAAGATTATGATTCCGAACCTCGTTGCTTTCTCTCCTCTAATTCACAGTTGTTATTCTCAGGATTCTTATTTTCTCCATGCTTTGCTTCCCAACTACTCAATTTGCCTCCTTTGCGAGCTTCGTTAGATTCCTTCTTGTTAGGGTTAGGGTTCCTTGGCTTGCTTTCTCCCTCTGAAGCCCCTGGCGATCTTATGAGGTTTTTGTTGTAGATTCGTGGTCTTTCGAGCTGATCGGCTGTTCAACATGGATTTCACCGAATTAGAAGCGATTGAAGGCCTTCGCTGGACTTGGAGTGCTTGGCCGGGTTCCAAATCCGATGCTGAGGCTCTGGCGATCCCTTTAAGCATCATGTGTACTCCATTGATGCAATTCAACGAGCTTCCCTTGCTTCCTTATGATCCTCTCATTTGTAATCGGTGCTCTGCCGTTTTGAACCCTTATGCTCGTGTCGATTACCAGTCAAGGCTGTGGATTTGCCCCTTTTGTTATCAAAAGAATACCTTTCCTCGTTCATATGCTGGAATTGGGGAAAATAATCTTCCTGCTGAGCTTTTTCCGACTTACAGTACGGTTGAATACCTTCATGGTAGGAAGAACCCATGTTCCACTTCAACTCCGAGTTCAAGTGCCAATTGGATACGGAACGGGTTGTCATCATCATCGCTGTCATCATCTTCATCGTTGGTTTCTTCTTTTTCTTCGTCTTCATTGTCTGCTGTTGATTCACGGGTAGCTGGACCTTCTTTTGTGTTTGTCGTTGACATTTGCACACCGGAAGAGGAGCTTCGGGCGCTAAAGAATGAGTTGTTGCTCGTTGTGGACCAACTGCCCGAGAATGCGTTGGTTGGGCTGGTCACTTTCGACTCCATGGTTTGTGTACACGACCTTGCGTTTGCTGACTGTTTGAGGGCTGTGGTGTTTCATGGGGAGCGGCAGCTCTCTGCTGATCGGGTACGTTACCCTTTGGCCTCCAATTGTTAGCCAAAACCACAGTAATTTTCTCTTGAACCCCGCCAATTCATTTCTCTCCTAGAATACGAAAGATTTTTAAAATGACATTGCAGTTCATCTAAACTTGAAATTGTGGGGGAACTTAATTATCGTGAGAGTACAAAAAATTTAATTTTTTATTGCCGGTTTTAAATTTTTGCCTGAATTATTGATTATGAGCGATGAAATTCAGTAAGTTTGATCAAGAATCTTTAGAACCTTGTAGTGTCTCTTTTCGGCTACGTGTCTTGAGATTCTGTGGAAGATATTGAGTAAAGGAAGTTCTGGTTCAGGTCTTGTGTCTCAGGTGAATATTAGTTTTTCTCTTGGTGGATTCATGTTCAAACTACATGGTGCTTAGTTGTCTGATGAATTGTCTTCCAAGACTAGTTGCTTGCCCCTCTGCCTCTACCTAGGCTTTGGAGTAACTTGGTGATGTTAAGAGCATCTATATCAGTAATAACCCTGTTGATAACCATATGGCTGCGTCTCACAGTTTCACTGAAAAGGAAAATGTTTTGGATCTTGGTAGATGTACATCTTTTTAGACCCCACTACAGATGACTGTGTTTTAGTGGGATTGGTGGTTTATCAAATTTGTCTCAAATTCTTCATTTCTTGTGTTTAATTGGCTCTATTTCAGTTGATAATTAAATCAATAGATGCTTATTTCTCCAGCCTCTCTTTTTAGATGCTTCAGGCGCTCCCTAAATCTGCAATAGTGAGGCAGTGACGGGTATATTTGAACTGTTCGAATAATTGTCAAAGAATCTGAGAATAATTCTGATGATCATTTCAGTTGATGTTAGAAGCTATACCTTGTTCCTTCTACTTGAGGCACAGACTGCATTCTGAAATCAAGAGAAGTCCAGGAAGAGACTTTTCTGTTTCTTGCAAGCAAAAATGTTTTAAGGTCATTAGCCCACTGCATGATGAATGTACTATAAATCTCCTATTATGGGGAAGTTTATAATGCTTTGCATTGTACGCTACCTAATTTAGTTTCCATCAATTTACACTGAGACGTATCCAATAGAATAGGAGCATTTGTTTTCAAATTGCTTGTCCCTATTGGGGCTGTTCAGATGCTCTTGTGTTGGGAGTTAGTTTTTTTGGGGATGAATGAATAATTGATTAGAAACAGAAAATGTAGGCCACACAAGGGAAAAAGTGTTTTTTTTTCCTTTCCTTTTTTCGGGGGAGGGGTGGGTGAGGGGATGGTAGGGGTCAACAGGGAATCAAAAGAGATACATCTAAACCCGAGGTAAGAACAAACGTGTCTGTTCCTTGGGGTCTCAGTGAGTGGCTTATGAGTCATAAGGTAGAATTTAGAGTTGACATCCTTATAGATGGCTTTCCAAATTAAGTCTATGGTGTGAGATTTAGTGGTCAAGCTGTGAAGTCTGTCCTCCATCTATAAGTAAGGGATGGCTCCAAAAATAAGCCTACCAAATTTGTCACCATCATCCCTTCTGGCTCTTCCACTTCCTTTTGGCTTGACCCGTGGCATTCGATGGGCATCCTTTACACACATTTTGGCCCCCGCACTGTCTATGACACCTGTATCCCCAAAGACACCCCCTTGACAACTTTCATCACTAATGGTAGTTGGAACCCTCCTCCACTCCCTATTCTCACTCATGTTTGGGATTCTCTCCCCCTCTCTTGATCCACTTGTGACCTCACTGTATGGCTCCCATCCCCCACCAAAACCTTCTCCACCCTTTCAACCTAAAACATCCTCTACACCCACAACCCTAAATCCCGCTGGACCCCCTTGGTTTGGTTCAAAGGCTTCATCCCTCGCCATTCCCTTACCCTTTGGAGGGCCCTCAACCATGCTCTCCCCACCCAATCCTTCCTTATTAGCCGCCATATCCTAGTTAACCCCTTGCACCCTTTGTTGGAACGGCCGGGAGAACCTTGAGCATCTTTTCTTTTGCTGCCCTTTCTCTAGATCTATTTGGGGAAAAGCCTTGGCTTCCATTTGGCCCCGTTTGAGAACTATCTTTTGGTTTTGCTCGTGATTGGTCTTGGATTGCGAGAAACTTTTCAGGCTCTTCCATTTGCGATCGGATCAATAAGCTAGTTTTCTATGCCTCTATTCATCACCTTTGGTGGGAGCGCAATCTTAGGAGATGGACTTCCAAATCCCACTCTTCAGACATGATTTGGAATGCCATCTATTTTGATGTATCTTCTAGGCTGTTAGCTACTCCCCACTCTCTTGTTGATGATACCCTAAGGAACAAATTTATTGTTGTCTCCTAGGGTCTTAGCTCTTTTTTTCGATCTTCTGCTTAAAGACCTTGTTCCTTTGTTCCCTTTGTTTAATATAAATATTTATTTATCCAAAAAAAAGTTTGTCACCAATTGAGTTACCACTGAAGGAGGAGCCAATGGTATTTGCGGTCAAAGGGGAGAGGCTGTCCACTGCAGTACTAGATGGATGCAAGGGCTAGAATCCAAGGGGAGTTGAAGAAGGGGTAGGAGAATATATGGTGGTGGGGGTTTCCCTCCTTACGGTTGCAAAGGTTTTAGAGGGTGTTAACTTGGATATGGCAATAAGAAAGGAAGGGAGTGGGAAGGAAATTGGAGACCTCTCCAGGAAATGAGAGAATGATTTTTTTTTTTGGGGGGGGGGGGGGGTTGTGCCCTTTGTACCAGATGAGATTAGCCCAGAGTACCTTTGGGGAGGGTACAAACAACGTGCTAGGTGGCGGAGGAGGAGAAGGAACCATTCTTAGAAGGGAGTTGAAGGGGATAGTTCTGTTTGGGGTGGTTAAGGTCGGGTTGAGGATGGGGGAAGGGATGCCCAGATTGGAGTAAGGTTGGGGTGATGAAATAATGGTGTGGGACCAAGAGCCATGAAGGATGAGGAGAGGGAGCATCTTATGGGATTCCCAAGAAGTTGACTATTGTGGGGCCGACAAACATGTTTTAAGATCTTGTTGTTGAGAGCAATTCTCGCCCTTGAGAAAAAGCGAGATCTTGCATTTTTTGATGGGTCAACTCAAGGGCCCATCTCGGGGCGGTTTTAAGGCTCAGGTTGGGCTCAAACTTGGTATTTAGCTTATTTTAGGCCTTTTGAACACACTAATGGCCATAGATTTTTGAGAAAACAGCCTTAAATATGAAGTCTAACTGAACTTTAAGTTTGAAACTGAAATGCTGCAGGAATGAACATGCAAGGTGATAAAACATAAAATATACAACCTTTAAGATATATAAATGAAAAGCAAGTGATGAGATACATCAAATTACTTAAATACCAACAGAATTCCATCCCATATGAGTACAATAGAGTATTTCATTCTTGACTCTTGAGAATACAATAATACAACCATTATAAGTTCAATGTAAGTTCATAACAAAAAACAATGAGATCAAAATAAATCAAGCTCTAGCTCCACCACCAGCTCCAACATAAGGTGCACCAACTCCACCAGCACCACGACCATGAACACGTCCTTTATTGGTGGCTCTATTTCACTCACCTAACTCGATGAGGTGGTCTATAATATCATCACTCAAATAATTAGGGACAGTGGAGCATCTGGGTGTATCACAACAACCACCAGCTTTAAGTGTTGCTTGGACCGCCGCTTCTGTTGAGGATTTTGTTGCAATAGTTATAGCTGATCCTTAGTTCTCGTGGATCTATAGGGACCTCGTGTTGCCAAACAATATCATTCTCCTTTATGGATTGATTATCAACTTATAAATAGAAATAAAAACCATCACCACCTATTTTCACCGCTCCCATAAAGGTTGCCTGAATTTCAACTCCACTCCCTGTCTCCTTTCTAGGAATGGATCCTAGATCTTTGATCTCCTCAATATCAGGTCAGAAATTTTCTCTTTCTTTTCCAACCTTCTTTCTCCACCCTCTCTCCTCAACAAATTTGTCCCTCCTTCTGTCTTAGCTTCTCTCCATTCCATCCCTACTCATGAGGAAATTCTTTCCGCTATCCACTCTCACAAAGCCAACCAGGTCCTGATGGCTTTAGCATGGGATTCTTCCTGGCTACGTGGGACTTCATTAAGGATGATCTTGTTCATGTCATTCGTAGTTTTTTCCTCAATCCGTCCCAACTTTCTTCCATCAACCAAATTCTCCTTTGCCTCATCCCCAAAAAGCCTGGGGCCTTGTCTCTTTCTGACTTTTGCCCTATTTGCCTTTGCAATGTCATTTACAAATTCATCTCCAAAATCCTTGCCAATTGAATCAAGAAGGTCATTCCCTTGCTTGTGGGTTCTAACCAATCTCCCTTCATTTCGGGCCGTAGCTTCTCGGACAATATCCTCCTTTGTGTGGAATTTATTCGAGGCTTTGATAGGTCTTCCCACTCCCTGGCCACCCTCTTGAAAGTGGACCTTCAAAAAGCCTTTGATTCTATTTGTTGGGACTTTATTAGTAAGGTTCTCTTGGCCATGGGCTTCCCCTTGCCTTTGTCCATTGGATAGAGATTTGTATCTCCACCCCCTACTTCTCCATCATCACCAATGGCTCTCCCGCTGGGTATTTCCCCTCTCGGGTGGGAATCCGTCAAAGCTGCCCCCTCTCCCCTTACTTGTTCACTTTGGCTCTCGAGGTCCTCTCCCGTATTCTCCAATCCAAAACGGATCAACACCTAATCTCTCCTATCCCTAAGTGTAGATCCTTAAATCTTACCCACCTTGCTTTTGTAGATGATCCCATGATTTTCTCCAAAGCAGACCACCAATCCATCTCTTCCATCCTCTCCTCTCTCTCCTCCTTTGAAGCCCTCTTCGGTCTTCGTGTTAATCTTAACAAATCTACTCTCTTTCTCTTCGGAGTCTTGGACCCCATCCGCTCCTCCCTCTTACAGCTCTTTGGCTTTAATCTTGGTTCCTTTCCTGTGACCTATCTTGGCTTGCTTCTTATCTCCGATAGGCTCACCCACCACCACTTCTCCCCTATGCTCGATCATATTAGGAAAAATCTCCAACTTTGGAAGGGAAAGCTCTTATCCTTTGCTAGTAGAGTGGTGCTCATCCAATCTGTCCTCCAATCTTCATATCTTTATTGGAGCGGCATTTTTCTATTCCCAAATCCATCATCCGGTCCATGGAATTTCTCTTTTGTGCTTTCCTCTAGAAATGCCAAGAATCCTCCCGTTTCCTCCATTCTATCTCTTGGGCCCAACTTGCCGTCCCAAATTTGAGGGTGGCCTGGGAATACGTCGTATCCTTGACGTTAACATGGTTGTCTCCTTAAGCTCATTTGGAAGATTGTTTCTAAGCATGACTTTATTTAGGTTTCCTGGGTCTATTCTTACATCCCCAAGCAGGATTCTTTTTGGACGGTTGCGTGCCCTTTAAATCCATCCTGGATTTGGAGGAAGATCTTGCTCCTTTGCCCTAGAGCTCTCTTTGCAATCTCTATCCAAATTTCTCATGGATCCTCCACTCTTTTCTGGCTAGGCCCCTGGCATCTATTGGGTGTTCTCTACACCCTTCTTGGTCCCCGTACGGTTTATGAATCTTACATCCCCAAGTTTGCCACCCTTGATACCTTCATCATTAATGGGTCTTGGTACCCTCTTCCCCACCCCAATCTCACACAAGTCTAGAATGCACTCACCCCTATCCTTAACTTATCCTGAGATACCACCATTTGGAACCCTTCTCCATCCAAATCCTTTACCCTTCATCATTAATGGGTCTTGGTCCCCTCCCCCCCCCCCCCTCCACCTATCCTACCCCCCCCCTTCCCCCCCCCCCCCCCCCCCTCCCCTTCCCTCCCCTTTTTTTTGGCCCTTCCCCCCCCCCCCCCACCCCAATCTCACACAAGTCTAGAATGCACTCCCCCCTATCCTTAACTTATCTTGAGATACCACCATTTGGAACCCTTCTCCATCCAAATCCTTTACCACTTCCTCCGCTTGGAACCTCCTCGCACCCCAAACCCTCCCGTCCCCTGGTACCCCTTGGTCTGGTTCAAAGGCAACATCCCTCGTCATGCCCTCACCCTTTGGAGAGCCCTCAACCATGCCCTTCCAACCCAATCCTTCCTCATTAGCCACCACATCCCCGCTAACCCTAATTGTACCCTTTGTTGGAATGGTTCAAAGGACATTGACCACATTTTCTTCTCTTGCCCTTTTCTTGGCCCCTTTGGAGAAGTGCTCTTGCTTCCATTTGGCCTCGCTTGAGACGATCTTTTGGGTTTGTTTGTGATTGAACTTGGATCCTGAGGAATTTTGCCGGACGCTCCATTTGCGACCATCTAGGCAAGCTAAGTCTTTAGTGCCACCATCCACCACATTTGGTGGGAGCACAACCGTAGGAGATGGACTTTCAAATCTCGATCTCTAGATTTGATTTGGAAAGCCATTGATTTTGATGTGTCTTCTAGATTGCTCTCTTTTCCCCACCCCCTTGTTGTTAACAACCCCAGGAATAGGTTAATTGATAGCACCTGGGGCTCAGTTCCACTTTTATTTCTCCCTCTTGAGTGTTGCTCCCTCACGAGTGTTGTTCCCTCCCCCCCTTTGTTCCATTCGCCTTTGTTTTCCTCTTTGCTTTAATACAATTATTTATTCATCACCAAAAAAAAAAAAAAAAAAAAAAAAAAAAACCCATCATATTCAATTTCAATTAATAGTTAAGTGAAACAATTAAATTACTTGTAAAAGTTTAAAGTTTCAATTTTCAACCTGGTGAGTATCACTCAATATTCCACTACATCTCATTCTGAACAGTGGCCACGTATGACTTCCAAGTCAAGGAATTATTGTAGTATGTGTCATATGCGTGTATTATGGCCTCAATATGTGTCAAAGTCAAAATGCTGGTGGAACAAAACTCTGGGATAATCTTCAATAGTTGGAGGCTGCTAGCCAAAGTCCTACCTGGTGGTACTCTTGCTAAACGTATGGGTTTGGGTTCCTGAACTAGTCAGTCAACAACCCACCTTTACTCCCGTATGAATACTCTTCAGGGTTAGGGTCTAAAGGAACAAAATGCCCTCTATGTGAAGAGTTGCCTCTATAATCTGAACTGGTGGTGTAATCCCCATACGTATGCCCTGAGGACAGCCAACTTTGATGTTGAGTACGAGTATCGTTTATGCTCGTACTCCCCATGCTCTCTATTAGATCCTGTATGCTCATGTCACTTATGTGCGCGTGTCTGGTCTTCCTATTATAAATCTGGAATGGGACATGGGCACTGTGCTTAACATCCTGTGTGGCATGGGTAAACTGGGATCCTCTAGTGAATCTCATCTGCTTTGGTGGTGGTGACCCCCTTGACTTCCACATGTACTCCTAGCACCTACACCACCAACACCATTACCACCCATGCCACTAACACTGCCTCCTTGACTTGGAGGCTAACTAGGAGGTAGAGTATCATCACTGTCATCATCTAAGCTCCCACTCATGATCACCTGCTATATCAGGTTGACCAGGTGGCTTTATAAATGGTACAACTGGTCTCGTGGTTGCAACTGTATGCACCACACCCTCGTCAGAAGACATTTGGGCATCCATATTAGTTGAGTCCATGGTAGCAACAATAGTAGGATCCGGCTGTGCTTTGGCTAATCTAGGATTGGTCCACCCCGATCCCTAACCCATTGGTGTATCACATCCTCATCCTCATCCTCTATGGGTGGCTCGTGGAATACATTTGAAAACTTGATTGGGTCTTGAGCGTCGTCGTTCATATCATCACGTATGTGCCGTACTCTTAACCTTATGTTATAATGCACATACACCATATGCTCGAGTCTCTTACTGCCCAAACTGTTGCGTATCTTACCTACGCCACCAACACCACCACTGCTTCCTCTTGCATCGCATTCATGTACTAGACCTCAAGCCCCATATTATGCTTGTACTGGTACTTAGAGTTGAGGTACTAAGCTTGTTTTGAGGAAATTAAAAACTTGGTTGATGACTTGTTTATAAAAATGCAATCAACAATGTATAAATTATACAACATAAAGTGACTCACCAGCCAAGTGCAAAGGATGCATCAAGTGCTTTTCTCATCTCTCATCAATGATCCTTAGGTAGGCCTTGGAGGATCTAGGGGTAGCAGCTTTGACCAATTCCTTCATCTACAACGTATTTGTGGGCAATGTGGGCTTCTTCTCGGTGTCCACCATCCTCAAAACAAATACAATAGGCTCCAGTATGCCCATTGTCCTGTTAAGCTCCCTCCATAAGTTATCATCAGCAAAGGTTTGTTGGGCTTCTCTTCCTTTAAGTGTGTTAGATCCAGGCCAACCAAACGACTTGCACCTAAGACCCACCACTTTCTTATGGAAGCTTTTTAATGCCACATAGTTGGTGGCAAATCTAGTCAAACAAGGCCTCATTGGATTGCCACCACACTTTTGGCTCATCATTTTCAAGACATACCCATGGTTATATATAAAATATTGACGTCTTGCCTTCGCAACCACACCGCCGATCGATTTCTTCTTCCCCACATCCTTCAACATAAGATCAATGGAGTGTGCTGCACGTGGTGTCCAGAAGAGGTGAATCCTGTTGCTTGTCTTGTTCATTAGCATTTCCCTGACCTTCTTGAAGTTAGCACCGTTATCTGTGACAACTTGGATAACGTTGCTTGCCTTTACCTCAAGGAGCACCTGCCTCCGAAGCTTGTATAGGTAGGTAGCATCCTTCACTTTGTCAGATGCATCCACAATCTTGAGAAACACTATCCTGTCATAACAGTTCACCATTAAATTAATGATGGACTTCCATCCATCAACCATCACTGTGACACCGTATGTCTCTCATTGCGGCCTCAGTGCATCAATGTAGTCTTCCACCTCCTTTGCCTTAGGCAAGTAGTTGTGCATCAGTTTGCATGGGGTTGGGCCTCTCACCCCTACGCCTGCCCTTGCTACTGCATCAATAATTCCTTGGTAGTATGGAGTGTAGGCTACTTTACCTGTAATGTTGTTGTAGTACATGAACTTGCTGATTGCCTCCCTAGCCTGATATTCCCTATTGTCTCCACCAAACATGTGAGGGATGGTTTGTTGGTAAGTGTCTTGCTGCGTAAAGGTGGTGAGGTCTTGCTCAAGTGTAGTATCCACCCTACTGTAAGCATGCTCCTCCCTGTGTCTGGTCTTCCTCCTTGGCTCCTCCTCTCACCTCCCTGCTGAAAATGAGAGGGAGCTGCTGACCTTGACCTAGATCCACCTACTCCTCTACCCTGCTCATATTGCCTCACAATATCAAAATGGAAGGACTGCTTGCTAGCTTCAAATCCAGCCTTCACCTGTCTACACTCGGCGGCTGACTCGACACCCATGCTCCTTGCAACCTCATCGTCATCCACAAAAGGCCTCTGTAA
This sequence comes from Hakea prostrata, assembly GCF_041222555.1. Taxonomy (NCBI): domain Eukaryota; kingdom Viridiplantae; phylum Streptophyta; class Magnoliopsida; order Proteales; family Proteaceae; genus Hakea; species Hakea prostrata. The sequence continues at coordinate 24,158,889 of NC_142600.1, read as the reverse complement.
GACTGCCTCCTCAAACTCCCTCTGTTGTATTACCCTCTCTACCATTTTCTGTTCGCCTCCTTTTAGATTTGCTGTACTTCATATGGCACCTTAGCACACTTGGCAACATCTTTGTATCCTCCCGCCAAGTGTTACTTCAATTTGGTTGCACCACTAGAATTCAACCCCTGTAGACAATACTTGCATTTTGAGTTCTTTTTATTGGTGGTCAGTGCCTCATCATGTTGCCATTAAATGTCTCGTGCCCCCATTGCCTGTGCCACTCCCACTACTAGCCATTTAAACTGATACACATAGCACAACATAAATACACATTCCCACATATCAGTAGAATAATCTATTGATAATTTAAAACAAAAATAATTCATAAACAAAAAAACACACTTTGTTTTAAGAACAATATATAGCATGCTTATACAAACATGGTTATTTTTTTTTTAAAATAAACAACATAACAGAAGCATAATCTTAAAAGAAGAAAAGAAAAAAGAAGAAGATAAGTTTTCATAATTTTTTTTGTTAATTATTTTAGTTAATATATTCAATCTGAAAATTAAAAGAAAATAGAAACAAGAATGGAAAAAGATTTGACTCCAGGAGGTTGTAGACCTTCCAATGGAGTCTAACATAAATTAGAATGAGTTTTATAACCTAAGTATTTTTCAACATTTTTTAGTTTTAATTTCTTAGAATTGTATTTTTAAATCCGAAAATTCAAAAAATGAATTAATAATAGAAAATTAAAATTTTTTTCCCATGAAAGGTAGATTAGAGCAAGATGTCGAACATATATTTAATCTACACTCTTAAGACCTACTCTAGAACATAATATTTGAAAAAAATCAAATTTTGGGGGAAAATGTCACCTTGGTTGAAGATATCCTTGAAATGAGCTTGTTTGATTTTCTTTTCTTGTTGTAGACGTGCTAAAACTTGTTGCTAGTCAAGATCCGGCGTCAATCCGACAAAAAAGGGGGAAAAATGGAGGTTTGGAAGGTCTTGGTGAGTTGGGCAAAAGAGACAGTAAGAGAGGGCGAGAGGGGAGACTTAAAGAAGCTGGGTGGACCAAGATCTCGGTCAAGTTATGGTATTCTGACATCTCTTCTTGAGACCTCACAAAAGCTAGATCTTGCGAGATCTTGTACCCTGTCGACAAGATTGTGGAGTATGCCCATTGGGTGCCAAGGTTCGAGCCAGAAGGTGGTCTTGGTTCCGTTGAGAATCTTAGAGAAGGAGGTGGAGAGAGCAAGGGGCCGAAGTTCAAGGAGTTTGCGCTAGACCTAGGAGGGGTTGGGTGGTTGAGGAACCATTTAGAAGGAATCCAATTTGAGTAGATAAGAGTAAACATGTTGGACCTAAATGGAGCTTTGATGGGGATCTTCCAAATGAGTTTTAGTAGGCCACCAATGTTTTAATGCTTGATCCTCCAAATTTCTAGCCCACCTTTTGCCTTAGGGCCGACAAATGGAGGCCCAACTAATGGGATGGAGGTATTTGGGGAATTCTTGGCCCTTTTAAAGGAAGCCATAAAAGAGGAATTCCATGACAACAGTTGTGGCCTTAGGGAGCAGACACCCCTCACCAATAGACGTAGGAAGTCTCGAGGACGGATTAGATGGGGTCAATCTTCCTTCTATCTATTATGCTATTTTTTAATACTATTTTTAGCAAATTGCATAGATCCCCTGAGTTTGCGAGCTATTACGTTTACACACCCGTGTTTCAAGTTATATATCAAACACACCCTACTTTTAGAATAATGGGTTAAGTGATAACATCTATTGTATTTTGAAAATTCCCAAATTGCCCTTCTTTCCCTGCAAACCTTTTTCAATCATAATTCGTTTTCCTTTTAAATTACAAAATTATCCTTAGTTAGATGCAAGATTACACAAATACCTTTGAGCTTAAACATCTAGAAGAATGGAAAAGTTGTTCATTCATCGTCTTCCCTCCTTTTATCTTTCATCACCTTTTTGTTCACTCAAAATCAACGATGGCAAATGCAATATAGATAGCCTTGGACCATTTAATGGTGGAAACCTTGATGGAATGCTTTGATTAAACCCTTTGTCCCCATTTTGGTAGATATGCTATGGATTTGAGATCCTTGGAGTGATTTCTCAAACATATTGCCGATCAAAGGATCCATTGCAATTTTCCTTTTTTTAATCTACATTATTGTTGCAATGCAGATAATATTTGTAAGGGTAGAATTGTCTCTAGGATATTTTTTTTGTAATAATCTGACATTAGGAGATTTTTTTCCCACCTATATTATTATTATAAACAAAGGCTGACTATGTCACTTTAGCACAAGAGAAGTTCTTAGACCATTCAACATGGTATCGGAGCCACAAATCTGAGCCACATATCTACAAAATTTTTGAGAAACCTTAGCGGCTAGAGCTACCACAACAACTTCTCTCTCTCTCTCTCCCTTCTTGTCCTAGCCCCATCACTAGCCACCTTCACATGGTCCTAGGACCAACCCAACCACCATAGCGAGGCCCCTACGACTATTGCCACCACATTATGAGGCCCATGGGACCTACGATCTCTGCTGATAGCCACCTTACCACCTCTTCTGAGGCTCCTAGGGCATCACCCTACTTCGGTGATTCTCCTAGGGCCCTCACCACCTTGTTGCCTCCTTTCTAAACCTTACCACCACCTCTTTTAGCCTCTTTTTTGTGTTCCCCTCCCTCCTATAACTCCTTCCTATTGGTGGTGAGCACTTTTTCTCCTATCAAGGGTTTGTTTGCCATTTATGGTGTGATTTTTGATTTTTGATTGATTATTTATTTGACTCTGTGTGATGACCTTTGATTTTGTCATCTTTGCCACTTCTAGATCTTCTGGAATGAAGGATAGTTCAGTTTCTTGTGAATGTGATTTCTTCTCATTCCAGATGACCCATCTTAAACTCAACGGGACTAATTACCTTCGATGGTCTATAGCTCTTATAATAGGTGCTTGTGGTCTTATAGGCCATCTTCACGCTACCTTTGTGAGACCCTCCAAGCCAGGTCTGGCATAAGACAAGTGGGGAAATAGATAAATGCTTAGTTATGGGTTTTTTTTTACTCAATTTTATTTAACCTAGTATTGCCGAATGGTGTCTTCTCGTTCTTGATGCTACCATTGTATGGAAAGTTGCCAAAGACACCTACTCTAAGGTTGGGAATGATGCTCAGTGCTTTGAGATCCAATGAAAAATCAATCAATTACAATAGAAGGCGCTTACTTTTGACTAATACCACAATACTCTATATGGGTGTTATCGATAACTGGACTTCTATGGTCGCTCTAACTTGTGCTGCTGATGCTAGTGTTTATCAGAAGTGGGAGGATGAGCTCCCTATTTATGATTTTTGGCTGGTCCCAACTTTGAGTATGATCAGATACGGGTTCACATCCTCTCATGGGAACATTTTCCATCTTTGGAGTAAGCCGATGCCATGGTAGATATAGAGGATAGCTGCAAGATTGCAATGGCTCACACCTAGATGCTAGATAGATTTGCCTTAGTTGCTGGTACAGGTAGTGCCCTCAAACATGTACTAATGATTCTTCTCGTGCTTCGGTAAGTGTGAATACTGTGGCCGTGAATGTTATACAAAGGCAAATGCTGGAAGTTACATGGTCGACCAGCTACTTCCCGTGGAGGAGGACGAAATTCTAACCAAAGAGAAAATTCTTAGGCCCCTACTCATCAAGCCAATCTGGACGACGCTAATATTCCAATGCCTCTTTCCTTAGATGAGCTCCAACATCTCTATCAATTGATGACCAGACTCGAAGCATTCTCTCCCACACCAACTTCTAGTGCCAATGTTGCCTCTGCTATGGTTAACTCTTTTGAGCCTCATCCTTCTTCAGGTACCTTCGGCTGTTGCATTGTGTCCTTAAGTAGTTCCTTATGGATAATTGACTTTGAGGCTACACATCACATGACTTGTTCTTCCACTTTGTTTCACTCTTATTCTTTTGTTCCCCCCTTAAACTAAATGTCCTTATTGCCAATGGGTCTCTTTCCCTTGTCTCTGGAAAGAGATCCATTATATCTTCAATTTTCCATGTTTCCCAATTTTTCTATTGGTCTCCTATCCATTAGTAGTATCACTCGAGACTTGAATTGCAAAATAACCTTTAGCCCTTCTTATTGTGTATTTTAGGACTTGGAAATAGGGCGTACGATTGACAGTGGTAAACGACAAGGGGGGCTTTACATGCTAGACAACTCTCCATTAGTGTTGACTATGGTCTTCAGTTCCAATTCTCTTGTTTTATTTACTTTACTCTAGTGGCATCGTCATTTAGGCCACATTCCCCTAACTTCTATAGTTAATTTTTTTTCTAGATTTGGTTAAGCATTGTAATTTGAATGATTCTCATTGTGAAGTTTGTGTTTTAGTAAAGCAAAATATACACATTTACTCTATTTTTGATAATCGCAGTAATATTCCATTATTATCCATTCAGATGTTGGGGGTTCCTTCTCGTATTGTTTTTACCTCTGGTTATTGTTGGTTTGTTAATTTCATTGATTATTGCACTAAAACCATGTCGGTGTATTTGCTTCACCAAAAAAGTGACATTTTTCTCTTGTTTTCAAATATTTCATAAAATGGTTATTACTCAGTTTGGGGCCTCTGTAAAAATCCTTCGTACTAATAATGAGATTGAATGTATGGATGGGGAGTTTTTGTCCTATATGGCTAATAATGCATTGTTCACCAAATCAGTTGTGTTGACATGTCGCCTCAAAATGGAGTGGCCAAACACGAAAATAGGCATCTCCTTGAGGTTGCTAGATCCTGTATGTTCACCATGCATGCCCCACCTCATTTTGAGGAGATGCCATTCTTACCGCAGGTTGTCTCATTAATAGAATGCCAGCCCAGGTTTTATAGCACTGAAAGTCCAATTAGGTAATTGTTCCCCCTAAGGTATTTGGGTATATTGCTTTTGCTAGAAACCATCATGTTCATGGTAAGTTTGATCCACGTGGGCTATGGTGCATTTTCTTTGGTTACTCTGCTACTTAAAAGGGTTACAATTGTTACCATCCTCCTCCTCGCTGGATGCTTGTTTCCATGGATGTTGCTTTCCAGGAAAACATTCCTGTTTTCCCCCTACACCTCTTTAGGGGGAAGTGTTAGTGAGAAGGTTCCGGTTCTTATCCCTCTGATGGACATTCCCTCTAATATTCCTGCTGATGATGCTCACTTGGAAGATGAGTTATCAGACAGGAAAAATTGTAGATGGACCAGAATAGTGGTGTGCAGCGGAAGTTGCAACCTACGTTGCAGTCACCTCTGAGAACTTATCAAAGAAAATCAGCCAAGGAAGGTCCCTCTACTATACTTACCTGATTGGAAGCTCCATCTCCTAGTCCTGAAGAGACTTTTTTGGTAAGTCAATTCTTGACAATGCTTCTGACCCTCCATTAGACTTGCCAATTGTATTATGAAAGCAGCCACGAGCATTCACCAAGCACCCAATTTCTAATTTTGTTTCATATCAGTCACCATCCCTAGATTTTTAGAACTTTGTTTCTTCCTACGCTTCTGCTTCTATTCCTAACATATGGTAGGGAACACTAACTCACTTAAACTGAAAGGAAGTGATGGATGAAGAAATGAGAGCCATGGGAAAAAGCAAAACGTGGGATTTGGTGACCTTAGCTATGGGGAAGAGGACTGTTGGATACAAATGGGTCTTTGTCATTAAGTATAGAGCAGATGGAATAAAGCTAGATTGGTGGCAAAGGGTTCACTCAAACGTGTGGGATTGACTATCAAGAGACCTTTGCTTCAGTTGCAAAGATGAACATAATACGGGTTATACTCTCATGTGTGGTAAATCAACGGTGGAGTCTTTAACAGCTTGATGTAAAAAAAAATGCTTTTCTTCATGGGGAAATTCAAGAAGAGGTACATATGGATGTGCCACTAAGATTACATTTATGCTGAAACCCATGGAAAAGTGTCTAAATTGAAGAGAGCTTTTTATGGGGTTGAAGAAATCCCCAAGGGCCTAGTTTGGGAGGTTCCATAGAACCATGGAGTCTATCGGTTATAAATAAAGTAATGCTGATCATACTCTGTTCATCAAGAAAAAGGACTTTCACACAGCTGTATTATTGGTAGATGTGGATGATATTGTTATCATAGGGAGTAGTGAAGAAGAAATTTCAGCCCTAAAGACTTTCTTGGGAGCTGAATTTGAAATCAAGGATATAGGAAGACTTAAAATATTTTATGGGACTTGAACTAGCATACTTTGCTCATGGTATCTCTCTTTCTCAGAGAAAGTACACCCTAGATTTGCTAATTGAGATTGGGATGCTAGGGTGCAAATCATCCAAAACTTCCATTGAGCTCACACTTGGAAGGCCAAAGAAGGAGAGATAGTGGACAAGACAACCATAAAAAATTAGTGGGAAAGCTAATTTACCTCTCTCACACTCGACCAAATATCACCTTTGCTGTTATTTTGGTGAGTTAGTACATGCATGATTCTTATTCTTCACATCTAGATGTTGTCTACCGGATCTTGAGATACTTGAAAGCTACTCCAAGAAAAGGATTTCTTGTTTCCCCTCATGGACACGTGAAAATTTAGGCATATGCAGGTTGGGTAGGATGTCCCGATGATGGAAGATCTACCTTTGGGTATTGCACATATGTGGGAGGGAACCTTGTAACTTGGAGATGTAAAAACAAGCAATAGTTGCTAGATCCAATGTTGAAGCAGAGTTTAGAGCAATGACATAAGGGATTTGTAGGTGTTGGGGTTAAAAGGGTTACTTCAAGACCTTGGTTCAGATTCAAAGACTCCCATATAGTTATTTCCGGACACCAATTCAACAATCTACATAGCTCATAATCCAATTCAGCATGAATTCATGGAATAAATTTCGATTGAAATGGTCAAAATTTTGACCGAAATCACTGTATTTTTGGAAGTCGAAACGAAACTTTCAACATTTCGTTGAAATCATAGGTTTTGATTGAAATTTTGCAGATTTCGACCATTTTGCGGTTCTCGACTGAAAATTCGCCAGTTTCAACACTCCAACTTGTTTTTCCTCGGTTTTTGTTGATTTCTACCCCATTTTGACTTAATTTCCACAACTCCTTTGCCTTCAAACACCTCTTTTGCCTCCAAACACCCTTAAAGCCACAACAACTACAAAGGAAACTTTGGCGACAATAGAATGTGAAGCATGGGCCATACCCAACAGTTCCAAACTTTCCCATTTTTTTATTGTTGTTTTGTTCATGCATTAAATGATCTTGTATTGCCTTGAAATTAATTTATGTTTAGTTTAGGATTATGATCTATGATTGTTTGTTGTTAAAACTTATTTTTCTATTATTTGCTACTATTTTTTTTTTAATTTTATGATTTTAAAAACTATTTTTTAAATTATGTTTTTTGAAAAAATGCCTATGTATGCATGATATACGGGCTTCAACTTAATATATGTGAGACACCATCACTTGATCTAGTTGGTCATTGTATTTTGTTGACTTGTTGTATATGTAACCATTCTATCAAACAATTCATGTATGCTGATGATTCTATGCCTATAGGCAAAACAATATGTACTCATCGGGACTAGTCATTTGTTAGTATACTTGAATGATAAAATTTAAATGTTTTTTTTTTGTGGCAAAATACTAGTTTCATTGTGTTTACTATGCTTTAAATAGGTAGGATGCAAGAAATCAAATGAAATGGAGGTCATATAAGGCCCGAAACCTAGGGTTGAAATTAAAAAAAAAATTACCAGGTTTTGACCAAAATTTCGGTTGAAACTTGGAGATTTCGGTTTTTGCCTCCAAAATTTGCACCATGAGCATGATAGAACGGAGCATGTGGAAATTGATTGACACTTCATCAAGGAGAAGCTCGAACTTGGACTGGTTCATATTTCCTTTGTTTCATCTAACGAGCAGAGGGTTGATGTGCTTACAAAGAGTCTGAGCACTAAAGTTTTTGGCAATATTACTAGCAAGTTGGGCATGGTTAATATCTATGCCCAATTTGAGAGGGAGTGATATAGTTAATAATCATATGGGTAGAGAATTGTGTCTAGGATATTTTTCTGTAATAATCCCACATCGAGAGTTTCTCTTTTTTTGGATTGCCATATTATTATTATAAATAAAGACTGACTGTGTCACTCTGACACAAGACAGAAGTTCTCAGACCATCCAACAATTATCCTGATTTCTTAAACCTATTATGGATCAAATGGCTTGTTATAGTTGAATTTCAAATCCTTTAGTTTCCAGCAGAGACCTGATCTGAGCTATTATTGCTTTACAAGAAAAATTCCTAAAAAGATGTTTGGTTTAACTCTATTGTAGTCATTTGATCTGTCCAATAACTTGGAGGAATTGAAGTTTTGAGTTGCCTAACGAGTTCCACTTCTTTGAATTCCTTTCAATAGTTTCTCTGGTCCTATTGTTGTAACTCCACCCTTCCAGACTCCAGCTTCAAACCCATGCCTGGAGAGTCCATAGCTCGGTGAATCCTTTGATGGCTTTACTTATTCTTCAAGGTTGCTTCAACAAACTGGCCTAAAGCCTGCCAAACCTATAGTTGCAATTTCTGTGACTTCCATCAGTGGCATTGGTTATTATTTGCATCTTGACATCTTGTAATCCTGAATCAGACGTACATGGCTGAGAAGTCCTCAAATTCATTAGCCTTTTGATCAGGTGCTGAAGATTAATTTGTATTCTGGATTCCATATGAAGTAGGAGAAGAAGAATGAGTGAATAAGAGAAAGAATAGAAAATGGTAGCAACGGGTGTGGCGCAGAAGCTCATCATTTACCTTTTACGGTTTTTGGTTCCTCCTTTTTCTAAGATTTTTGCAGGTTTATCAAATGACCAAATGTGAGTGGGAAAAAGAAAGAAGGAATATAGGAGGGGTATGTAAGTCTTTTCGCCTTAATCTTAAACCTTCTATCTAAGGGTATAATGGTCTTTTTGTGGAGCCTGTTGGGGTGTCTGCTCAAAAAAAGGGGGAAAAAAAAAGAAGAAAAAAGAAGAGGGGAGGGTGAAAGGCAACCATGACTGATTTCAGGGTTTTTTTTTTTTTAAATTTTTTAACTCTCACTTATAGGGAGATTCAGCAAGGTTAAATATGTCTTTTTTCTATTTTAAAACTAACGGTATTAGGCAGAGGGGGACGTTTGTAATATAATAAATTTCAGGGTGTATAAATGTTGCAGTTTGCAAATTCAGCGTGTGTATATGTAATTTGCTCTATTGTTTTGGGAATTATTTTGATGTGCTCTATATAATGACCTTACTACTATGCTACTTATTAGTATTAAATTTTGTTTATTAATAGAAGTTTTGGCTGTCATCTGTCAACACCACCACCCCCCCTCCCCCCCCCCCAAAAAAAAAAAAAAAAAAAAAAAGAAAGAAGTTTATAGCCATTCATTGTGCTACTTTCACCTAAAGGTGGGTGAAAGGCCGGAGGAGGAGAACCCCCGGTCGCCCGACCTTTTTAATTTTATTGTGATGAATTATAATAGGGATAATTACTATTGCCCCCCTTTTTTTTTTTTTTTTTTTTTTTCCCTGTTTTTTTTTGTTTTCTTTTCCCCCCTTCCCTTTTGCTTGTTTTCTTTGCCCCCTACCCCTCTATTAAACTCCGTTGTTAAATGATGATATGGCATATTTTATTTATTTAAAAATCCCAAATTAACCCTATAGTCTTATATTATTTATTTACACTTTATATTAAATTACATTACTATCCTGAATATTTGGGAAAACTTAAACCTATTTAAACAATCTTCTTTCCTAGTCTAAAAAGAGGGAAAAAACGGGGTATACATTTTTTTATTTTTGTAATGTACTTTTCTATTTGGTAATAAATAAATAGTAATTCCTATTTTTTGTGTTATTTTTAATTTTGTTATTTACTTTCTAGTTTAATGTCTAGCTTAAGAGTTTCTACTTCCAATAGATTATTATTTATTTATCTAATTTGGCGTTAGCTATTTTAAGAAGTCCTACTACCAATATGGTGCCTTTTTCTTTTTAATTCAAGATGATAAAAATACACATGTAAAACTATTTCATATGATTTTTTTTTTCTAAATGAGGATAATATTTTATTTGGCATTCTTTTTGTAAAAGGGCGACATTATAACCCCATCTGGTCATGACCTTTTTAATTTTATTGTGATGAATTATAATAATAGTTTTCTCAGACCTTGTTATAAGTGGCATAATTTATCCTATTCAACACTTTCAGGTCCAGGAGTTACTAGGCATTTCTTGTTTTAAGCATGAACCATGTGGAAAGATGTCATCTACCCAGAAGCAAGGTTTTCTTCTTCCACTTTCTGAATGTGAGTTCAACCTCACCACAGTTATCGAAGAGATGCATTCTTCAGTGCAGGCACTGCCTGGCCATCGTCCTCTGAGATCCACTGGTGTGGCTATATCAGTTGCTATTGGACTACTAGAAGCATGTTTTTCCAAGACAGGTAGTCGGGTCATGGTTTTCACATCTGGACCTGCAACTGTTGGCCCTGGGATTGTAGTGGAGCATGATTTGAGCAGTTCCATCCGGACCCACCGAGATCTTATTAATGGTCGAGCTTGTTTCTTTGAACAATCCTGCAACTATTACAAGCAACTTACACACAGATTATGTGATTCATCTATTGTTCTTGATTTGTTTGCTTGTTCTCTTGATCAAGTTGGAGCAGCAGAGTTAAAAGTCCCAGTTGAGAGCTCAGGTGGCTTCATGTTGCTGGGGGAGTCATTTGAATCAGATCGATTCAGAAAATGCTTACGTCACATTTTCAGTCGTGATGCTGAAGGCCACCTAATGATGTGCTTTGATGCAACAATCTCCATTGTAACCACAAAGGAGGTCATGATAAGTGGTGCCCTTGGTCCTTGTGTTTCTCTTCAGAGGAAAAACAGTGCAGTAAGTGTGAATGAGATTGGCCAAGGGGGTACCAGTGTATGGAAACTGGGGACACTTACAAACAAGACATGCATCACATTTTTTTTTGAAGTGGGTGATGAGAAAAAGATACATACTGGGTCAGCATTCTTCATTCAGTTCATAACTCAGTATAGGGATGGGAACATGGGACTTCGTTCGCGGGTGACAACTGTAGCCAGAAGATGGGTGCTGAACCGCTCACCAGAAATTGCATCTGGGTTTGATCAAGAAACTGCTGCTTCGGTCATGACCAGACTTGCCATCCACCGAGCCGAGCATTTTTATGCAAGAGATGTTTTAAGATGGCTGGACAAGGCGCTTGTAAAATTTGCCTCGAAGTTTGGGGACTACATTCAGGAAGACCCATCTTCCTTCCGACTGGCTTCCAACTTCTCCCTGTTCCCACAGTTCGTGTACTATTTAAGGAGGTCACAATTCATTGACGTCTTCAATAGCACTCCTGATGAAACTGCTTTCTTCCGGCTGATGCTGAATCGGGAAGGGGTGACTGCATCTTTAATCATGATCCAGCCAACCCTTCTCCAGTACTCCTTTGATGGAGCCCCAATTCCAGTCCTCCTTGATGTTATCTCCATTTCTCCTGATGTAATTTTGCTGTTTGATTCGTACTTCTATGTGGTAATTCACTATGGATCTAAGATAGCACAATGGAGAAAGCTTGGTTATGACAAGGATCCAAACCATGAGAACCTCAGAAAACTGTTGGAAGCTCCAGAGATTGATGCAGCCCAACTGATAGCAGAGCGCATTCCTGTCCCCAAACTAATAAAGTGTGACCAACACAGTAGTCAGGCAAGGTTTTTACTTGCCAAGTTGAACCCCTCCGTTACTCAAAAGTCTATGCACACAGGTGGCTCAGAGATCATCTTTACAGATGATATAAGTTTACAGGTTTTTATTGATCACTTGCAAGGTTTGGCAGTACAAGGGTGAAGAAGACAGTGTGCATTTTGTATGGAGGACTATTATCTTTCCTTGAATACAAATCTTATACTACTTTGGAGAGTAAAATTGTATATGTTCGGCTCTTAGATGGTTTTATGTGGGTCTTTTATGGCAATTTTGGTGTCGGTATTGCAAATTTTCTTTTCCCTACTTGGGAAAATGGTTCCCGTTTCATCTTATTCTTGGAGCTTTAAAATCTGCACTGATTAGGTTTATTATGCCAGATTGCCAGCATCACATGATGGACTGTTTGGATTAACTGTGGATGCAATTGACTTCAGAATGGAGCCCCTCCACCAAAAAAATCTTTTTTATTCATTTTTTATTGTTCTTTGTGTTGCAAATACACTAGTGTTACTTCATTGCCGAGGATGTCCTGGTGCATGGCCTACGCATTCGTTTGGTCGCTGGCAGAGCGGCTAGAGCCTTAGGTCTTCGATGTCTCAGTGCCACCTCATCCTCAATTTCGATCTCCACAACATTCATTGGGTTGCTGAAAAGATTTTGTTCCAGTGAGGATCATTTCAACTGTAACTTTGCATGGTTGTTCCGACTGATTTGGTTGCCGGATCTGACAGCTAGTGCTCTGATAGTCTTAAATCACTGCTAATTCTGTGGAGCTCTACTTGGGTATTGCATAGTACCGTGCAGTCTACGGTCATTGAAATTTGTGGTTGACATGAAATTCCAACCACACATTACAAGAAAAGGAAAAAAAAAATCACTTACGTGAAATAAGGCAAAGGGGTGGTAGAGACGAAATGACAAATCAATCAAACGAGACTAACAAAGAAAGTTAAGCGCATCCTGCACTAGGGCAGTAGGTTGGATTGCCTACAAACAATTTCCCTACTCTCAAAAAGAGTACACTTTTGACAGTTTCTCGACCTCAATCATTCCATCTTGAGTTCTTTCCACAACGATCGACAAAGTGGCACAAAAGGGCATTGCAATTTCACATCGCGCATCCAATATTTGCTGAAGCGCGAAATGGGTGATCAAGATTTCGTCTCTACTACAAGTTTTGATCTAGACTGTAGGCTGTATGGTGCAGCACTTGAATCAATTCCAAAACATTGTGTGGGTAAGTTCTGCAGACCCAAGTCTCTCCCAACCTTTAACAAACAGGTCAAATCTCACAGGTTTATTTGCATTCTTTATGGCTGTGACTTATGTTTCAGATTCCACTTTGCAGATCTAAATCTTTAATATCTAGCATTTTGTTTAACACAAAATAAGTTGATGTCCCTTGGTTTTAGGTTTTTCCAGAGTAAGATTTCTAAACCCTATTCTGTTCTTTTCCCAATAAATGGCTCCATTCAAAGCTATGATTTGTTTAGAACAAGTGAAGTTTTGACTGTTGAATTCATTGGTTCAGATTGCAACTTAAATCTGTAAAGCATTTAAATTCCTTTAGGTTCAGCATTATGATATAGTTATAGTGCATGTGAGTTTCTAGATATTAGCTGAAGGTGGTCAATGGAGCTTGGCAGGAGATGGAATAGTTAATGGAGCTTGGTAGAGCTTTAATGGATGTTCAGTCGTTGATCACTCACTCTCTTCGTACGTATGACAAATTAAAAAAAAGGAAAAAGAAGAAGAAGAAGAAGAAGAAAGAGCACGCCACAGAGTTTAATACTGTAGATATCCAGAGACAGTTGAGATGTGAGATGAGATATGATAAAGAAAGAGGATTCAAAATTGATTGATATTAAACTCTTAATCTGAATTGAAAGATGAAGACTACCAGTTTCTCATTGAGAGAAAAACGAAGGTCAAAACAAAATAATCGGTCAACACTATTCTAAGTGTTGTGGTGTGATGGTTAGATCGAAGAAGAATCCTTATTAGCAAAAACAAGCGCGGTTATCAGGATCTTTGGCTGGCTTTACTTGCTCCTCCTGTAATTATTTTCCCTTACGGAGCATTAGAGGCTCCTCCTTCCCTTTTCTGCGTTTTCTCTTTTTTAATTTATACTATCATGGGAGTTGGTGGCTCTGATGAAGACGATAGGGAATTCTCTGTGTTCTGAAACTGAAAGCCATGTCTTGTCGTTCTCCTTAGTAATCCCAACTCTACCGCACTCGACATGGCATGACTCGCACACGTTGGGGCAGTAGGCAATTCTATATACAGGATTATCCTCGCTTATCCTCTCGATTCTGAACCAATTCCTTACTGTTGACTCTCCTGGGTGCCCAGGTTTTCCCTTCAGTGTCACATACCTTTCCCTCGAAGTCCTTGAAGATGACAACCGCCACCTACTTGCAGCTTGTCCCCTCCTCTCTTCTACCTGCCACACTCTATTCTCAATCCCAGAGAAACGAATGTTCATGTCCATCGATTCCTCAATTACTATCGTTGTTTCTCTTTCTGTAGATGGCAATTCCAATTCTGGATGTTGTGGGGATACTGGAGAGAAGATCACTGGGGTACCCATGTTCCTATCATAAGAGCTTTGCTGCACTGTAGGAGTATGGGTGGTTTGGCTTTGACCGGTGGAGCTTTCTCTCCTACCTACTGAGACACCTCCGCCAACACCTCCCCTGATAGCAGATACAATGTAGTATGACACCCCTGCTTGGAGGTCATTGCCATCAGTGTCTTGCACCACAGATTGATGGTCGAGTTGTTCGTGCTGATGAGAGAAGGCAGCCATGGCTTGAACTGAGGCCAAAATCAAGAACCCAAAAAGGAGGAGAGTTTTGTTCCACATGATGGATGATCGATCTTAGATGGTTGGTTGTATAGGGTATGAAACCAGTGTTGCTTAGAGAAGAAATTGTTTTATGTGGAATTTGAATGAGCTATGAGAAGTGATCGAGATGGAAAGGAAGGTTATCGTTTGGCCAATTTATAGAGGGCTGAGCATATCGCTTTTGATATAATTGCTCCCACTTGAATGGATCTGAGTGACACCTGCTGAAGGTTGCTTGATTAATGCGTGTTTGAACGAATTGATTTTCGTATATAAACTTGGTACCACAAAAATTACATTTTTAATATTTAATCATGATGATTGATTGGCCACGTTTCAATATTGACTTCCGGACTCAAAAAGTTGACAATGTTGTTGACTTTTTAAAAGAATGACATATTTATTATTTGTTAAAAAAAAAAATAAATTTCACGGATACTTCCTAAACTTGATTTTTATGTAAGGTCTGTTACAAACTATGTACATCTCTCTAGCAAAGGTAAAGAAAATACAATGCTTCCCCTGTCCATTCCGTAGTTATAAATCGCTTAAAAAGTTAATGAAATTCATAAAGATATCCATGTCTCCTCCTCTTTCTCAAACATATAAAGACATTTTAAGCATGGATTATGACACTCATTGAAACTTGGAAGCGATCGGTATGGTTTGGTGGCCCTCTTTCATGGCGAATGGAGCAAAGTAATTTCTTATCTTTGGCTGATTGGATTTCTTCTTGAAAGCATTTCCATATTCTAAGTAGTCCATTTCAAGTGCTGCCAAGAAAATGCAAAGTTTGTGCTCATTCATGGCATAGAGTTTATGGAATGCAAAAAATGATAGGGTACATCGGAAGAGCAATATGGACTTCATAAGAAATTATCGAGAAGGCCTTGATAGCTCATCAAGAATTTTGGCCCATAGATACCTATGTTTAACTAGATGGTGACTTGCACCAAGGGAACTTACAAGATGAGGAAGATCAACATTGGATCCCCTCAACCCCACCCTTTTTCAAGGTGAACGTGGATGCCTTGCTGAATAAAAAAGAAAAGAAAGGAGATGCTGGAGTTATAGTTTGAGACTACTCAGTGCAGATAAACCTATGCTTCTGCCTCCATCCCTTTGTGCCCAACTAGGTTATAGAAGGTGAAGCATATGCCTTTAAAGCTGGATTATTATATGCAATTGGTGCAAAGGCTTTGAGCACCTACAAATGGAAACAGTACAACCAACGGTTTATCAACATCGTCAATATAAAAGCCCAAGCAAAGTTCTCAGAGTGGTCAACCCATTGTTGATGACATTCAATAATTAACTTTAAAGTTGCTGAGCTTTATTCCTTCTTATATTCCTAGAAATTCCAATGTTATTGCGGATTTTCTAGCAAGGAAAACTCTCTTGTTTGATGAACCAACGGAATGGCTGTGTTCGTTTGAGTGGTTATTAGAGCTTTGCTTGTCCACATTTTCTCAATGAAGTGCTTTCTTACACCAAAAAAAAAAAAAAAAAAAAAAAAAAGAGGAAAGAAAAAAATCTACAAAGGGATCTCTACAAGAGAATTGGAATTGCCATTTATAGAAAGAGAAACAACGACAGTAATTCAAGAGTCGATGGATACAAACATTTTTTTCTCTGGTATTGATGAGGTTCAAACCTGCAACCTTCTTGGTCTTATTGCATCTGCAAGGTGTTAAGGAATAATATTGTATATTCTTTCTTGTATTTTGTATTTCGTATTCTTGTATTTCTTCTACGTATGTTGTATTTCCTATTACCCATACGTTTTATAAATATGTGTAAAATCAGATAGATCTGAGGACAAAGAAGCTCACACAACAGAAAAGAAATGGAGCACACAACAGTGAAACCGAGCACACACAAAGACACCAAGAAACAAAACCTTGCAACATGGAATCAAACCTTGCCAACGATATCAATCCGAGCACACATAGCAGCGATCGAGCAACAAAAATCGATTTGGCGTAACCTTGCCCAGAATAGAACCTTGCGAAAACGAAAAAGGAAAGAAGAGAAAACCTAAGCGAGTAGACCGAGACCTTAGCGTGTGATACCATCTTAGAGTTTTAGTAAATCTGAATGAATCTTGTGTTAAATCAGAATATCTGATTTTACACATATTTATAAAATGTATGGGTAATAGGAAATACAACATACGTAGAAGAAATACAAGAATACGAAATACAAAATACAAGAAAGAATATACAATATTATTCCTTAACACCTTGCGGATGCAATAAGACCAAGAAGGTTGCAGGTTTGAACCTCATCAATACCAGAGAAACAAATGTTTGTATCCATCGACTCTTGAATTACTGTCGTTGTTTCTCTTTCTATAAATGGCAATTCCAATTCTGGGCGTTGTAAGGATGCTGGAGAGAAGATGATCACTGGCTCAGACGTTCCTCCTGAACAAAGGTGGAGAGACAAACTAGTAAGTAGAGTCGATTAAAGGAAAAAGTAACAATTGGCGATGCAATCCTCAAAACTTGGATGTCCTTGAGAAGATCCAGAACTCCCTAGTTTGGGTTGTAGGTTCCTAGAATTGTATATATATATATGGCTACCTGAGAATCTGAGAAGACTTAAACCTAGTCAAAACCTCATTGTTTTGCTTGCTATAAGCCCCTTTTGATTGCATGCACCTTTGCTTGAAGTTTGATAAGTGCCTCCTTACCTCTTGCACACGCGAAAACAATCTCTTCGTTTCAATTTCTGCCGATGGTGCGTACCATAGCCTCCAAAATCTTCTATAATTAGCTAGCCATTTTGCGGGGGCGTCCAAATATGCACTGTTTCTCTTTGAAGTGAGTACGACACTAGAGTGTATGTTCAAGATTAACATCTAATACCAATAGATGCAATTTCTAACTAATTTTTGGAACATCATCTTGGTGGAGAAGCCATTGTACATGACACGTCAAATTTAACTCATTGGATCTACAAAGGCATCTTTGTGAGTTTCATTCTTAATTTTTAAAAAATTTAATCTAGGTTTAAATTGTCTTCCCTAGTTTTAAAAATGGGGGACATGGCTATCTTTGTGAGTTTCATTTTTGTTTTTTGGAGACTAGTGAAACTCGTACATGCATTTGCATGTGTAGATAAATGTGTAAAAGTAAAAAAAAGAAGGAAAAAAAAGTCTATTAAAGAAATATATAAATGTTAAATGCAGAAAAAAAAGATGAAAGGACAATAATTTTATTAAATATCAATATTATACAACTTACCCTCAAATGCCTTTTTCTTTTAAACTTCACAGTCATTAGTTGATGTTTATGGCAACAGTTGTTTGGTTTTCTGTGGTGTCCATTTTTGACAAGGCTCCTTTCAGCATATGACAATTTATGGCTTTAAAACCTAAGAGATCCTTATATAGAATGTTTTACTTACAAAGCTTTTTGCGTCAAACAACAAATACGATCTTCAAGCAAATTATCCATTCCTAAAGATAAAAATCCTATCATTTGTAAATATTAGACTCATATTAAATTAAAAAGATATAAAATGAAGAATACCATCGATGAAACAAGAAATTTTAGTAAAGATGAGTTAGAAAGAAAGGAAAAAGGGCGGAAGGAAAGAAAAAAATTCTAATTTCTTGTTTTGTTTTTCTTTATAACATGATGACTTGTCTGCTCCCTTTTCTTGGAGAATTACAGATTGGGTAAGAATCGAGGAAGACCCCACACAAAATATTGCACGAACAAAGATGCCTGCAAGGAAGGAAACTTTTTAGATTCTTTGGTCCTTCTAGATCTTCATTTCAAAGAGACAAAGTGAAAAATTGTGGCGCGAGAAATATCTATATGATTGATGAACAAAGTATATATAGAGATCCAATTAACTTCACCTATCAAACCATGTAAAGAAGACCATCATACCATTCTACTTATTTGAAATAGCTCTAGAAGAAACACCGTCTTGGATAACTCCAAAAAGAAATTTAGAAACACCATTTGGGATAATTCCAAATGGAATTTAGATTCATATTTTATTTATATTTTCAGGTTCAAAGTTGAATGCCTCAACGATAGGGACAACGTTGGAGATCATCAGTTCAAGAATCTAGGACAACCTACTATACGATGGCATCACCAAAACACTTCTAGCGTGTTTTTTTTTTTTGGTTAAAGATATTTGAAATTCTTGACTCTAAAACAGTGACAATAGAATCAATCACATCACAATTTAGGATCAAATTCAAAATGTCCTAGAAAATGATTCAGCCTACATCAATACCAATTAAACACACATGTAGCCTATAATTGGTGTTATGAATATGCTCCTCACACGCATAGCCAGTTGATTTTAGCTTTTCAGGTAATGAGCCATATGGTTACGACAGCATAGAAAATAATGAGAATGCAATAGTCTTTCTCACACTTGGAAGATTATGTCTAGGTAACATAGGAATAGATGTCATAAGATGATATGAATGCCTCTATATGATTCAACCAAAAAAAGAGGATATACGATAATTCATTAGATTCTAGTAATCTGTCTGGGAGTTTGAGCAACTTGTAGAAAAAGAAAAGCTAAAATTGGTTGGAAGATTTAAATTACTTTTAGAAAGAGTAGCAAAGCTTTATCAAGTTTAAAGCGGATGATCACTTGGACACCTCACACCTTAGTGCTTCCTACCATTAAATGCAACTTTCTAAAGTAAACATTTGCTCACCAACTTTAATTCAACAATGAGTAAAGAAATAAGAGAAGCTCTTAGGTTATATTTTAATGGAGACAATTGGCAAAACAAGATAGTAATGCGATTGGCATTCAACAACTTTGGCATTAGAAGCATATACTAAAGATGCATTGCAACAGTAATCCATAATACCAAACAGATATAGTACATCCAAGGCAATCAAGACATTGGAATTTCATTCCAACCAGAGATAAACCAAGATAAAGCAACATAAAGCTTCCCTGTAATGGACAACACTATAATTGGAGAAGGTTGTACTGGATTCCCACAAAGGACTAAAAAAGAAATTGATATCAATCTACCTCCCATGTTATCAACTGAGGTGCTAGACAAAGTCGCCGGTACACCATTTTCCTGGACTTGCCAACTATTCGACATCAATGAAAACTTATTCCCAAGCCTCAATCCTCACTCCTCGATTTCCAATTAAATGTTTGTTATGGGCATGCGTCCTTCGACATAAAAGCTTCCAAGAAAACAAACATGAATGCAAAAATGGATTGTAAAACCTAAACAGTAGCAACACAAGCACACAAAGAGAAAGATTAATTTAAATTTTAAGTCTCATTTGCATAGCCATTGTAGATGCAAAGTGTTTCAGCAAAACCATAAAAGGCATCAATATCCTCTGCTTCGCCCCATCAACTGTAGCTTTTGGTGGACATCTAAAGGTTCTAGATATGAATAGAAAAATGCCATTAAAATAAACAGATAAAAAATTGCTGCAACTAAAGGATGAATCAAGATTATGCATTGTGAGGAGGAGAGTAGGCAATAGGCAACAAGTGATGAGGCAGGTTTCAACTCTTCAACCCTCACTATTATTAACCTTAAAAAGAGGAGAGAGAAGGATGCTTGGTTCTTGGAACTAAAGGATCCCTCACTGGAAGAGGATAATTTTGTAAGATGAGAGAAGGGCGTTCTTGAATCTGAAGGACCCCTCCCTGGCGGTTGGTAATAATTTTGTAATGAAGAATTCTCGGAGCAGATGTGGGAATTTCATCATTCCAGTTAAGAGACAAATGTGTGGCTTAGGGGGGAGAGATTTTCTTAGTAGAAGCACTCCTTAGGTCTTGGATTTAGTAGTAGCACTCCTTAGGTCTTGCAGGGAACATGAAGATGGCATTGCTCCTTTTTTTTTTTTTTTTGTGCGGGCCTAAAGCGTTGCATAGATGACAAAAGGGTTCTTCATTCTTTCTCTGTGGCCACATAGGGAGACGGTAATCGGAGAAAACCCTACAATTGAAATCCCCATTCATTTTTGTGGTCATGTTTGTGTTGCATAGACGATAAAAGGGTTCTCCATTCTTTTGGCAAATCTTGACACTGCAACCACATAGGAGAAGGTAGTCGGAGAAAACACTGCAGCTGAATCTCCATTCATTCTTGTCGTCAGGTTTGCTCTTTTAGCAATAAGGGTCCGGATAGCATGTTCGTTGCATTGGGTTTTTGGAGACCACAGTTGGGTTTCATATGGGCTTGGCTTGTGAGTTTGCTTTATTGGAATGATACGGGGACAACCTTTGAGTTTTTGGAAAAAGGACGTTGCTTTGTGAAGGATATTTTGGTCCATTGAAATGACATTTGGTTTTCGGGATAAGATTTAGTAGAACTTTCACAATCAAATCAGATTTATTACTAATTTCGGTTGGGATGCCGTCAGTTGGGTTTGATTAGGTCCCTCTCGTGCCGTGTGCATGGGGTTTTTGTAGCATACGAGGTGTGGAAAGGGTACATGTATTTTGGGTGGTGCCTGCGTGGGAGTTGGTAGCTCTTGGGTTATGTGAACGAGTACATGTCTATTCATGAGGTATTTTGGTCAACCAAAATACACACCATAACTATTTCAAGTTTTCCTTTTTATATACCAGTGGATCTATTTCATAAGAAATGATCGGATGGTTTTAATTCTATTGAAATCTTGATGTAGACAAGTGGTTTGTTCATAGACATTCTTTAGGCTGTTGGATAAAGGCGAGATTTCAAATGGTTCAAATTTAGGAACTTGTTTAGCAAAAATGTTTGGGGAATCTGGATTTCAAAAATATTTGACAATCTGATCTTGTGAATGTGCAAAGTTGTTTTTTAATGTTTTATTGAAATCTTGATGAGACAAGTGGTTTGTTCATAGACATTCTTTTAGTAAATCTTCAATCATGAACGAAAATATCTTTCTATTCTTTTCTTTTGTAATATGACTGAAAATACATTAAAATCGCAACTATAACAAACAAACCATCGGTCAAAAGGGGAATTCACTTCTATATATAGGAAACCATGATCAAGAAAAAGTAACAATTCATGACATGAAAACCTTCTCAAACATGAAACTTGAACATCAAAGCCTAATTCTGGTTCCTCCAGTTGCCATCAGAGGCACCACTACTCTCGAATAACGAGATCCACTGTCACCATAACCACCATGATAGCTACCATAGTTATACCCACCATCACCATTATGATTGTAACCACTGCCATCACGTCGACCTCCATATCCACCACCATCGCTGCTACCATGGCTGCCACCTCCACCACCATATCCACTGCCACACCCCTTCCCTTGCTCTTGGCTTTATTGACAGTAATATTACGACCATCCAATTGTTGGCCGTTCATCCCTTCTATGGCATCCCTCATCGATTGCTAATCGCAGAAAGTAACAAATTCAAAACCTCTAGGTCTCCAGTCTCTTGATCATTGATTATCTTTGATTCAATAATCTCGTTGTACTGACCCTATGCAAGGCTTCATCATAGCTTGCCGAAGTGAGACTATCGACGAAGCACCAAAACTCAACATCTGCATGGCCCACCATTGAGGAAAATAAAGATCAACGAACAAAAAGAGTAAAGAACCAAAAAACCAAAACCAACTGAAGTCGAAAGGAGAAAAGAGGAGGATCAATCATGAAATATATTTAATCGATAAAGAAATAGTCGATTCTTTTTTTTGGTGATAAACAAATCGCAGATTTTGATGGGAAAGAAAAGAATATAAAAGGTATACTGGTCTTTCTAAGTTACAATATATAGAATAAGATAATATCATAATTTTAATTTTTAGTACAAATATTATTAGGATATATTTGTCTTTCCTATAATTCAATTTACCATTCTAATAGAAACAAAGACTGTTGCTATTTTAACAAGCACTTTGGGGTGTCTCTACCAACTTGGTACATTTTTGGGGTGTCTATAATTTTTGCTATACATTTTGTGGTATCATTGAAAAATTTCCTTTATGTTTACCAATAAATTTTTTCCTTATATATAAGAAAAAGATAAAATTTGTATTTAAAATAATCAAATATTGTATATAGTGTTATAAATAATATTGATTTTGAATGTCTATAACCCCACATAAATGATACAAAAAGGTGATTTCTAATTGAAGGCTCACCCTGCGTGCAACTTGCGATCTACAGCAACAATAGTTGTCCCTCCAAAATAGATAAATTTTTTTTTAATTAAATAAATTACAAAAAAAAAAAAAAAAATAAAAAAAACACCAACCACCCCCCCCTTCCAATTTTTTTATTTTTTTTTTTTTTTTTTTTCCCCTTTTTCTAAAAAACAAAACCCATCCTTCCCTCCCAAACCAACCAATATTTTTTTTTTTTTTTTTTTTTTTTTTTTTTTTTTTTTTTTTTTTTTTTTTTTTTTTTTTTCCCCCCACTTTTTTTTTTTTTTTTTTATTTTTTTTTTCTTGTAAATAAAGAATGCCCAACACAATGCATTGAATTGCCTTCCGTTTTTTCATTTCCCTAATAGTAATTAACCCTTTTTTGAAAAATAAAATAAATTATTTAGTACTTAACAATCAGAGCATAGTAAAATATAAAAAAAACACGGTAAAAACAATAAAGAGGTTTTTTCCATTTAAAAAACACATTAACACTGTTAGTTTTTCTATTGTCTGATAAAGACTCATTTTGAAAATCATTATTCAACACTGAATATATGGCTTAGATTTATTTACGACATTCAATGCATGGTTGAACACACACACATTAAAACCAGCAATATTCAACAAGTGTCACCCAGATCCACTCAAATAGGAGGAGTAATACCAAAACAGGTACCCATAGCTCCCTATATAAATTGTCCTACACATAACCTTCCTTTCCATCTCACTTCTAATATCTCTTACAAATTCCAGCACTAGTTTCCCTCCTAGTATAACCATTTACAACCGATCATCCATCATGTGGAATAGGGCTCTCCTCCTATTTGCGTTCTTGCTTTTGGCCTCGATTCAGGCCATACCCGTTTTCTCTGATCACCACCGGCAGGTCGACCATCAATTTGCAGTGCAAGATACCGATGGCAATGATCTCCAAGCAGGGGTGCCATACTACATCGTGTCTGCTATCAGGGGAGGTGTTGGTGGAGGTGTCTCGGTGGGTAAGAGAGAGAGATCCACTGGTCAAAGCCAAACCACCCATACACCTACAGTGCAGCAAAGCTCGAATGATAGGAACATGGGTACCCCAGTGATCTTCTCTTCAGCATCCTCAGAACGCCCAGAATTGGAACTACCATCTACAGAAAGAGAGACAACAACAACAGTTCAGGAATCGATGGATACAAACATTCGTTTCTCTGGAATTGAGAATAGAGTGTGGCAAGTGGAAGAGAGGAGGCCGCAAGCTGCAAATTGGTGGGTGTTTTCATCGTCAAGGAGTTCGAGTGTAAGGTACGTGACTCTGAGGGGAAAGCCAGGGCACCCAGGAGAGTCGACGGTGAGGAATTGGTTTAGAATCGAGAGGATAAGCAAGGGAGCCCCTATATATAGAATCGCTTACTGCCCCAACGTGTGCGAATCCTGCCACATAGTATGCGGAAGAGTTGGAATCACTAAGGAGGGTGGTCAGAGATGGCTTTCGGTTTCAGAACGTAGAGAGTTCCCTTTCGTCTTCATTAGAGCTGGGAACGAAGAATAGAGAATGAAGAAAAGCAAACATGAAATGAAATAAGAGAAGGAAGAGTTCCAGAGACTAGCTGAGCAAGAATAATAGCAGAATATGGAGCCTTCAGTTTTTCTTTCTTTTTCATTTTTTAATTCTTTTTTGATACTGTGTTTCATAGCTCAATATCATTCAATTTTTGATCTCCCTTTTATTTTTTCAATAGTTTTTCGGTCCCTTTATCCTATTTTCATTTGGCAATGGACGGTAGCCTAGTGACCCTTGCATGGCCATGTGTAATGAGGATATGGATGATCATCAATATGAATGAAACTTATTAATTATTTCATGGTAATTAAATGTAAGGGTTATTATTCATGCAATGTTCTTTTTTCAATTTGAAAAATAAGTTCAAAATAGAATACTTTATTTAGTAAGTGGAATCGGGGGCACCAATGACAGAAATAAGATGGCATTAGATTTAGGAAAAAAGCAAGATCATTTATTATGAGGGCGTGAGAATAATTTATGCGTATTCATTATCTTTGCCATAATGCTTAGAGAGATTTCCACCTTGCTTTAAGTTAAAGGATACTATCGACTCCCAAAGCATCGCTAGTTCTCTACTAGAACCCAGATCCATAGGGGCAGTCATGGCACAGGCACGAAGCTCTATGCGAGTCCACTTCCTCACAAGTCGCTCCTTCCAAATAGTCTGCTGATGATGGATTCTCCATTTGAATGGAGTCCACATAATCTGTAGTAAGATCTAACTGAACATACATATAAAAATGAATGATTTCAATAGAACTCAGTGAGGTCAACTCAACAACATACCAAACATTCATCCACTAATTCCACATCACACATATATGATTAATAAAGATAATGTGAATAATGATGATAATAAAACTAATGAATGGATATGATGTTATGCTCCTAACTCTATCATGAAATCTTTATGGTAGATACTCATTAAGTTAGACACCAGTTTCCTCTGGGCGGTCTCATTCACTTTCCTACAACAAGTGACGTTTATTGGGTTCTCCACGGTTGTTGAGTCAAGTCACATCAACCCATGGCTAGGGATATAAGTCATCACTCTCTCACATCGCTGTTTGACATGAGAATTGACACTTGTCAAGGACAACTCTAGACCCAATGCATAGTCATATGGTCTCTTACTACATATGGTTTGAATATCATTCATCAACGAGAGACATCTGTTGGTCCGATATCCTTATCCACCTAGAATTGCGATCCTCAACGAAAGGCATTTATTGGATTTCATTTCTCAACCTTATGGTCATCCACATATAATGGACAAGATGCTTTCATGTCCTCTCACGTGTTGGTTACAGGTCTTGAGAGCCCATGTCTATTATAGGAAACCCTACCATCTGATGATGGCATGTTGCTTGATGCTCACAGGACCCAATCACTGACATCATGGATTAACTGGCTTCAATACCCCTACCAGAAGGATAGTAGTACTCATGGGGTTATCTAGCCAAACATCTATAGACACATAACATTTATGTACTTATATATATATATATGGTGAACCCACAACCCTAGTTGGTATATAAATACAAGAGAACTAAGTCTCAAAATCAATCCCACACATTCTCATATCATCATTCACAAGATTTGAAAATAGAAACAAACATACTTTATCTTACCTTCCGTTCGTGCAAAGTCACACATAATATATCACAAGGTATAAGATATCAAATAATACAAGATATCAAATGATGAAAGTTAAATAACACCATCAAGCATACAAGATATGGTTAAGTATATTTCTCACCTTGTAAGTTAGTAACACTCTCCAAAATCCCACAAGTTCATCAAAGAGTGTGTAATTAGACCCAAAATAACCCTAGTTGCATAAGAGAATGAGAAGTAACAATTGTGAATCAATTGGGGTTCAAAAGAGGGTCAAAACACACATCCCGAATATGGCCTATTGAATGGCCGGTTGCATAGGCTTATATGGCCGGTTGAATTGCCGGTCAACCAGCCATCAACCTAGTTTTGAGCAAAAATTTAGATTTCGGTTCCGGTTCAAAATATGATCGAAGTGGGACTTTAGGGTGTTAAAATTAATAGTATTAAGGTCATCAAAGTGCCAACCAATCATCCCAATTAGGCCTCAAATGAAAAGCTCCAAAATTGGCTCTCACGAATACCAGCGGACGTCTCTGGAGAGGTTCAAAACAGTTTGAATGTAATGATTCTTATAAACATCTCTCAAAAAGATTGGGAGATACAAAGAGAAGTAATGGGAAGCATTCATTGCAATCCAATAATCCCAACTATCACAACCTAGCATTCAATCATGATATAAACCATTAAAACTAGGTTAAAGAAGAGAGTTTTGAAGAGCACTCACCTTCCTAAGCGATGCCTCATGGAAAAAATCCTTGGATTTCTCTTCTCCCAAACTGTCAGCCCCACTCCAGCAATAATAAATACGTCTTGTGACGAGTGGAGGCACAAAATAGGGTTTTTAAACCCATTTTCTTGAATTTGCCCCAAAGGCCCAAACTAGGCAAGGCGCGGTTGACCCAGCCAGGTCAACCGGCCCTTGGATGTCCCCTTAAACAGGGTTCAATTCCAGTGATTTTCGGTTTGCTTGAAATGTCTTCCAAGGGCCTACTTTGGATATATTTACCTCGACATTTGAATCTTCCTTTATCGGTTTTCGAATATGTCAAAATCTCTTCTTTATGCCTTCATGATTGATTTTCTCTCTCTTCTTAAATTCATAGAGAATGGTTGAGTTATTAATAGTGTTATCCACTACCATGGGGTCTAATGGCCCACAGTTGTTGCCTACTCTGAGTTCGGGTTCGCAGTCTTGAAACCATGGATAAGAGGGTCAAAAGTCTGGGGGATTTCACAAAAGGACTATGTGACTTATTTGAGGTCGAACTATGATGGACATCGATGGTGGTGAGAATGAGGATAAAGGTGTGGGGTTAATTATAGGAGGTGGTCCAAGGAGGGATGGTTTTTCCTCATTGAATGGGAAGCCACTCTCATGAAAAACAACATGGTGCGAAATTCCAGTGGATCTATCCAAGCATTTGTAACCTCTGTGTCTATTCTATAACCCAATAACACTTGAATCCTAGATCTTTTACTACTTTGGAGAGTAAAATTGTAGATGTTCGGCTCTTAGATAGTTTTATGTGGGTCTTTTATGGGAATTTTGGTGTCAGTATTGCAAATTTTCTTCTCCCTACGTGGGGAAAATGGGTTCCTGTTTCATCTTATTGTTGGAGCTCTAAAATTTGCACCGGTTAGGTGCATTATGCCAAATTGCCAGCTTTATATGATGGACTGTTTGGATTAACTGCGAGTGCAATTGACTTTAGAATGAAGCCCCCTCCACCAAAAAAATCTTTTTTATTTTATTTTTATTAATTTTTTTTATTGTTCTTTGTGTTGCAAATACACTAGTGTTACATTGCTCAGGATTTCTTGGTGCATGGCCTAGGCATTCATTTGGTCTCTGGTAGAGCGG
Organism: Hakea prostrata; assembly: GCF_041222555.1. NCBI lineage: Eukaryota > Viridiplantae > Streptophyta > Magnoliopsida > Proteales > Proteaceae > Hakea > Hakea prostrata. Next base: position 24,131,060 of record NC_142600.1, on the reverse strand, counting down.
CTAGAGTCTCAGTCTTCGATGTCTCAGTAGTTAGTACCACCTTGTCCTCAATTTTGATCTCCACAGCGTTCATTGGGTTGCTGAAAAGATTTTCTTCCCAGTGAAGATCATTTCAACTGTAACTTCACGTGGTTGTTCCCATTGATTTGGTTGTTGCTGGATTTGACTGCTAGTGTTTCGAAAATCATAAATCACTGTTAAATCTGTGGAGCTCTATTTGGGTATTGCACAGTACTGTGCAGCCTACATCGAAACTTGTGGTTGAGATGAAATTTCGACTACTCATTACTAGAAAGAAAAAAAATCATCTACGCGAAACAAGGTGAAAGGGGTGGTGGAGATTTCGTCTCTACTACAAGTTTCAATCTAGACCATAGGCTGCACGGTGCAGCATTGAATCAATTCCAAACTTTGTGTGGGTGAGTTTTGCAGACCCAAGTCTCTCCCAACCTCTCCTGTCTGAAATTTTAATTAACAAATAACTCAAATTTCACAGGTTTATTTGCATTCTTTACGTCTGTGACTTATGTTTTAGATTCCACTTCTAAATCTTTAATATCTAGCATTTTTTTTAACACAAAATAAGTTGATGTCCCTTGGTTTTAGGTTTTTCCTGAGTAAGATTTTTAAACACTATCCTGTTCTTTTCCCGATAAATGGCTCCATTCAAAGCTATGATTTGTTTAGAACAAGTGAAGTTTTGACTGTTGAATTCATTGGTTTAGATTGCAACTTAATATATCTGTAAAGCATGTAAATTCCTTTAGGTTCAGCATTATGATATAGTTATAGTGCATGTGAGTTTCTAGATATTAGCTGAAGGTGGTCAATGGAGCTTGGCAGGGGATGGAATAGTTAATGGAGCTTGGTAGAGCTTTAATGGATGTTTAGTCATTCTCTTCCTATGTATGAGTGTATGATAAATTAGAAAAAAGGCAAAAAAGAAGAAGAAGAAGAAAGAGCACACCACAGAGTTTACTATTGTACATATCCAGAGACAGTTGAGATGTGAGATGAGATATGATAAACAGATAAAGAAAGAGGATTCAAAATTGATTGATATTAAACTCTTAATCTGAATTGAAAGATGAAGACCGAAAATACAGTTCCTCATTGAGACAAAAACAAAGGTTTAAACAAAATAATCGGTCAACACTATTCTAAGTGTTGCGGTGTGATGGTTAGGTCGAAGAAGAATCCTTATTAGCTAAAGCAAGCGCGGTTATCAGGATCTTTGGCTGGCTTTACTTGCTCCTTCTGTTATTATTTTACCGTACGGAGCATAGAGGCTCCTTCCCTTTTCTGGGTTTTCTCTTTTTTAATTTATACTATCATGGGAGTTGGTGGCTCTGATGAAGACGATAGGGAATTCTCTGTGTTCTGAAACTGAAAGCCATCTCTTGTCGTTCTCCTTAGTTATCCCAACTCTACCGCACACCACATGGCATGACTCGCACACGTTGGGGCAGTAGGCAATTCTATATACAGGATTATCCTTGCTTATCCTCTCGATTCTGAACCAATTCCTCACTGTTGACTCCCCTGGGTGCCCAGGTTTCCCCCTCAGTGTCACATACCTTTCCCTCGAAGTCCTTGAAGATGACAACCACCACCTACTTGCAGCTTGTCCCCTCCTCTCTTCCACCTGCCACACTCTATTCTCAATCCCAGAGAAACGAATGTTCATGTCCATCGATTCCTCAATTACTGTCGTTGTTTCTCTTTCTGTAGATGGCAATTCCAATTCTGGATGTTGTGGGGATACTGGAGAGAAGATCACTGGGGTACCCATGTTCCTATCATAATAGCTTTGCTGCACTGTAGGAGTATGGGTGGTTTGGATTTGACCGGTGGAGCTTTCTCTCCTACCTACTGAGACACCTCCGCCGACACCTCCCCTGATAGCAGATACAATGTAGTATGACACCCCTGCTTGGAGGTCATTGCCATCAGTATCTTGCACCACAGATTGATGGTCGAGTTGTTCGTGCTGATGAGAGAAGGCAGCCATGGCTTGAACTGAGGCCAAAATCAAGAACCCGAAAAGGAGGAGAGTTTTGTTCCACATGATGGATGATCGATCTTAGATGGTTGGTTGTATAGGGTATGAAACCAGTGTTGCTTAGAGAAGAAATTGTTTTATGTGGAATTTGAATGAGCTATGAGAAGTGATCGAGATGGAAAGGAAGGTTATCGTTTGGCCAATTTATAGGGGGCTGAGCATATCGCTTTTGATATAATTGCTCCCACTTGAATGGATCTGAGTGACACCTGCTGAAGATTGCTTGATTAATGCGTGTTTGAACGAATTGATTGTCGTATATAAAATTAGTACCACAAAAATTACATTTTTAATATTTAATCTCGAGGATTGATTGGCCACGTACGTTTCAATATTGACTTCCGGACTCAAAAATGTGACAATGTTAATGACTTTTAAAAGAATGACATATTTACTTTTTGTTCAAAAAATTCACACATACTTCCTAAACTTGATTTTCATATAACGTCGGTTGAAAACCATGTCCATCTCTCAAGCAAAGGTAAAGAAAGTACAATGCTTCCCCCTGTCCAATCTGTAGTTATAATTCCTTTGAAAAAAAGGATGAAATTCATAAAGATATCCATGTCTCCCAAAAATGCATAGGGTGAGAAAGTTAGCATATCACCTCAGTCCACAAGCTTCTTGAATTGACGGAAACTTATTTGCTAACTTTTCTACCTTGGTGAATCAAACAAGCCACACTTTGGAATTTTATGAAAAAATTATTTTTTCAAAATTTTTCCCACCGCTTTTCTCCTGCCATACCTTTATTCTTGTAAACAAGCGATGCCTATGAGAAATAATAAGAAGAGCGCGGGAATGATAGAATTGGAAAAAACAAAAAGGAAAAAGGATAAAAGTTATGACAACAAGAGTCTAGGTCCTCCACCCACATGGAGAGGAAAACTTCTTATGGTCAGATTTATGACATATGTCTAATTTGAAAATAAAATCTTATTTTGAGAAAATTCTTAAAAAATATAAAAAAATTCAAGTCTTCTCTCTTTTACTATCGACCAGATGTCATAAATCTAAGAGCAAATTGCATTGGCACCCCAAAATGGAGGCCTTAAAGCATTGACTCCCCACTTTATGTTAAAAAGCACAAAGACCCCAAAATTATATTTTAATTGGATATATTTGTCCAATTTTTCACTGAAAACCTTTAGGACACTGTTTATTGTAGGGATATTTTTAAAAATAAATAGTAATTTAACTGTTTTTAGTGAAAAATTGGACAAATATATCCAATGAAAATCTAATTTTGGGGTCTCTGTGCTTTTTAAACATAAAGTGGGGGTGTCAGTGCCTTAAGGCCTCAATTTTGGGGTGACCAAGTCCAAGTCCCAAGTCATATTTTCTCTAAATTTAATCAAGTGGATTGTTTGCTGGTATTTATAAATGGTACACAAGTGCACTTGCCACAATTAAGTAATAAAAAGTAAGTAATTTTTGGGTTACAAGATAATCAATGTACTAGATTAACAACTAATTAAAAGAGTTAGAGGATCCTGAAATCAAAAGATCGCAATAAAAAACTTTAATCAGTGATATGATTTGGTTTTTTCACTTCTCCTGAATTTGACCTACATGCTATAGCAATCTGTGCGAAAACAGGTCTTAGCTGGGTGTGCCGCCTTCTGTCCATTTATCCATCCAATTTACTTAAAATCCATTATATTTTCCTAAGGAGAGTTAAACTAAGGATATCAAATTAGGACAAGGAAGTGCCTTTCCTCCTTTCCAACTTAATCCTATACACATTGTTAACTTGTTTCCCAATTCTTTCAGTGATTTGGCCCATATTTAATTTTCAAAGATGACTAGTCAAAAATAAAATAAGCCAAATCTTGCTACCATTCATTTAATAAATAAATAACTCCCACACAAATGAAATAAACCCATAATGAAGTTCAAGAACAATGGGATTATTACAACCAGAGGGGTTACAATACAATATAGGAAAAACAGAACCAAATGGAGAGCCATATGATGCTACTAGAATGCTTTAGCACTCTCCAGCAGCTGGGTTCCCCCTTGCCCCCCCCCCTTGGCCCCTGGGGGTGGGGGGGGGCGGCCCGGGGCGGCGTTTTGTTTACTTCTCCCTTCCCTATCTCATTCCCTGACTTTCTCTAATATAGCTTTTCACTTCCTAAGATGCCAAGAAAATTAGGATTGAACAATTCCATCAATTAATTAAAGAGAATTCGTACAAGAGTAAAATAAAAGACCTATAACTAAAATACTAAGACTCTCTAAATTACGATAAAGTGCGAACATTTGCAAAAAAAAAAAATAAATCTCTCCTAAATCAAGCCATCTCAAGCATAATGGCATTAAAAATAACTCTATTTATAAAAAGTATTTTTTTCACGTGGGTAGAGGATCTAGACTCTGATAGCAACGAGTTGGATATAGTTTTTCTTAAATGAAACTAAGGACAATCCTTGAAAATCTAAAATCTATCGTGAGTAGAACTCTGCTCATCCTTTGATGATTGATTGCCATAATAATCCGCTATGGTCGAAGCGTCCATTCATTAGACCTGTCCGGCTCATTGAATTGAATTCATGGTTGGATTGAACCATGGTCGGTTCGGTGTATAATTAGCTCATTAACAGGTTCGATAGAGGAATTAGGGAGGATTATACAATTAGCTGTATAATGTAACCAAACATTTATATTACAACCCTTTGCCATTATAAGCTGTAAAGAACTAGGGGCGAGCCCCATAGCTATAATTTATTTAATCTCAGAACAAGAACACTGGTTTACCTTGTAGGTCAGAAAACGATGGAAATCAAAGGTGGAGAAACATACCAGGGAAGGAGAAGGAATAATTATGTTTCAACACATTTAACTGGGTTCAACTTGTATTCATCTCGGGTTCCCTTCACCAAAAGTAGATGTAATCTCCGGTTACCAAAAAAAAAAAAGTAAATGTATTCTTGTAATCTTGTTCATAGGCTTTAGAACAAGAAATAGTGTGATGCATTATTGTTTTATCTGCACTATGTTGTACAAAGTTTGTAAGGGGTGTTTGCAAATTAAGAAAACAATTATATTTATGATGATTGTACTGGTAAGCTGTTCGCAAATGGTTTCAGTTTCTATTATTATTTATTTCAAGGTCGTGCTTGATTGATTAGGTATTCATTTGCTAAATGGTTTACTAAAATGACTTTGATCCTATGTTGACAATTGATGTTGATATAATTGTTGAAAGACACCCTTTGTTAACTTGTAATCTTATGTTTTGTAGATTTTTACTAGTATATATATATTTTGGTTAAGGAGATGCTTTTATATTATGTCTATACTCTGTACCAAATCATATTGTATGTACAAACAATCACTAAATATATTTGAAAAGAACTGCAAATTTGTGTGATGCCATTACATGTTGGATTTTGGGTTGGTTATTATGCATTTAAGTGTGTGATTGGCTATTATGCGTTCTAGTTTATAACTAAGCTTTCCCATTCATGGCTTTTTTGTTTGATACATAAGGTTAAGAAAACCCAATCATATTTAGATGAGAGCTGGTCAAACTGATCCACAAGGGACTCAGTTCTATTATTATTGATTTCAAGGTCGTGCTTGATTGATTAGGTATTTGTTTGCTAAAATGGTTTACTAAGATACTTTGCTCCTATGTTGCATTGATTTGATATAATGATGATATTTCCATGCAAATCTACTAACCTCATTGTCACAATAATCCTTGTCATCCTTCCTTGATTTTGCGCTTTTGCTTGTGAAGAGTTTTACTAGTGTATATTCTTTCTATTCATATAACAAATGGATTTTGGGTTGGTTATTATGCATATTTCTTTCTAGTGTGCTATGCCTACACAAATAGCTGGAGCTATTATGAACACTTGTCTTGGGGGTTCTATGCACAAAACCTCCCAAGTACACCCCTTCGAGCTGTATTGAAATCTTCTTTACCAGCTCTCATTGCATTTTAGCCATCATTCCATTGCTTTCCACTTTGCCTTTCTTCTAACACTCGTGATAATGATTGTGGATTATTTTCGGTAACTCCATCCACATGTGAGTAGTATTCTTTTATCATTTCAACCCCTCCCCTTGGTGGTGAAGTCTTCTTCATGAGTGTCACGATTTCTCCAACCCCACAGATATAGTGTGATGGCGAAATTGGCTGACCATCCTTTCCGTTGTTGTGATAGATTTCCACAAATGTTTAGGTAAAGCCAATCACATCCATCACAATTGAAGAACTGCCTTGTTGATTCATTGGGATTAATCGTTTCCATATTCCACTCGCATATTGGCAATCTCTAAATACATGAGACTAGTTTCAGCTTCATGAAGATTTGTTTCGTAATGAGTGGTTCATGAGTCTCATTTTCCACTTCCTATCATTAGTTAGGAGCCTGTTCAAACTTAGAACCCACATGAAACAAGAGATTCTTTATAGAGTACTTGTTTTCGTGTGGTATCATATCACATGCCACGTTCTCTGATCGTGACATATGGTATCTAATGGTTAAGATTATACGAGAAAGCCCAAAATTATCAGCCATTAAATCTTTGAGAAAGCAACCCTTGGCAACATAGGAATTCTACAAGATTGTTCCTCTACAGTTGAAGCCCAAACATAGGAATGAAAATGAATGACAACCCTTGGCAAAGATGATAATTGATGAGTCAAGATCGTCTATAGACATGGAAATGAAAATTTTTAATTTATACGGTTGAATTCTTGACACATGTCCAATTTCAAAGCAAAATCTTTTATTTTTAGCAATGTGATTGATAGTATTAAGTTCTATTTTATCTAATTTACTAAAAGAAATAAAATATATCAAGATTAGATACATGTCAACAATTTAATCATGTGGGTTGAAATTTTTTTTCTCTACGTGAATAGAGGATCCAAATTCAATAATAACCATCAAATGGAAGAATTATATCCAACCATTCAATTGCCTTCTCTCTCTCTCCTATCCTTTTTCCATTTCTCCCCATCGCTCGCCCACTTTTCGTATTATTTATCTTAATTTATTGTAATAATTTCTGATAAATGATTACAATTCTCTACAATATCTATGTAAAGAACCTTCTCTCTCTCTCTGCTATCCTTTTTCCTTGTTCTCCCAATTTTATCCCTCCCACTCTTCCCAGTATTTGTCATAACTTATTGTGATAATTTCTAATAAATTACAAACTCTCTATACTTTCTATGTTACAAATACTTTTACCTCCCCATTTATAAGAATTTAACAAATATATCTTTCCCATTTACCACCATTGAAATTTTCCTCCCAGGAACTTTATCTTTGCCTTGAATTTGATATTATCCACTAGAGTGTATGCTCAAGTTTAATATCTCATACCAATAGATGAGATTTCTAATTAATTTTCGAACGTGTTGATTTTGTGGAGATGCCGTAGTAGACGAGTGTCATAACTCGTAATCTATGTTAAAAGTCTTCTTCTCCTACCTTAGGATTAGAGGACATAGTTATCTATGTGAATTTTACTTTTTTCAGAGATTTGTAAATTAAGTACAAATAAAATTGACAAGTCCAATTAAAATTGTTATGGACGGTATATAATTAACATTTACTTATAAGAAAAAAGAAAAGAAAAAAATTGTATTAAAATAATCAACTATGATACGTAGTAAATCGTCTGACAATTAAGACCTCATTTTTAAAGAACAATAATAATTTTTATAGTACTTAAATCAAAATTTTTTCTATTGTCTGATAGACTCATTTTGAAACTCATTATTCAACATTGAATAGGTGGCTTAGATTTATTTACAACATTCAATGCATGGTTGAACACACACACATTAAACCAGCAATATTCAACAAGTGTCATCCAGATCCACTCAAATAGGAGGAGTAATACCAAAACAGGTACCCATAGCTCCCTATAAATTGTCCTACATTCCATCTCACTTCTAATATCTCTTACAAATTCCAGCACTAGTTTCCCGCCTCCTAGTATAACAATTTACAACCGATCATCCATCATGTGGAATAGAGCTCTCCTTCTATTGGTGTTCTTGCTTTTGGCCTCGATTCAGGCCATGCCTGTTTTCTCTAATCACCACCCGCAGGTCGACCATCAATTTGCCGTGAAAGATACCGATGGCAATGATCTCCAAGCAGGGGTGCCATACTACATCGTGTCAGCTATCAGAGGAGGTGTTGGTGGAGGTGTCTCGGTGGGTAAGAGAGAGAGATCCACCGGTCAAAGCCAAACCACCCATACACCTACAGTGCAGCAAAGCTCGTATGATAGGAACATGGGTACCCCAGTGATCTTCTCTCCAGCATCCTCAGAACGCCTAGAATTGGAACTGCCATCTACAGAAAGAGAGACAACGACAACAATTCAGGAATCGATGGATACAAACATTCGTTTCTCTGGAATTGAGAATAGAGTGTGGCAAGTGGAAGAGAGGAGGGCACAAGCCGCAAATTGGTGGGTGTTTTCATCGTCGAGGAGTTCGAGTGTAAGGCACGTGACGCTGAGGGGAAAGCCAGGGCACCCAGGAGAGTCGACGGTGAGGAATTGGTTTAGAATCGAGAGGATAAGCAAGGGTGCCCCTATATATAGAATCGCTTACTGCCCCAACGTGTGCGAATCCTGCCACATAGTATGCGGAAGAGTTGGAATCACTAACGAGGGTGGTCAGAGATGGCTTTCGGTTTCAGAACAAAGAGAGTTCCCTTTCGTCTTCATTAAAGCTGGGAATGAAGAATAGAGAATGAAGAAAAGCTAACATGAAATGAAATAAGACAAGGAAGAGTTCCTGAGACTAGCTGAGCAAGAATAATAGCAGAATGTGGAGCCGTCAGTTTTTCTTTCTTTTTCATTTTTTAATTCTTTTTAGATATTGTGTTTCATAGCTCAATATCATTCAATTTTGATCTCCCTTTTTATTTTTTCAATAGTTTTTCGGTCCCTTTATCCTCTTTTCATGTGGCAATGGATGGTAGCCTAGTGACCCTTGCATGACCATGTGTAATGAGGATATGGATGATCATCAATATGAATGAAACTTATTATTTCATGATAATTAAATGGAAGGATTATTATTCATGGGATGTTCTTTTTTCAATTAGAAAAATAAATTCAAAATAGAATACTTTATTTAGTAAGTGGAATCGGGGGCACCAATGACAGAAATAAGATGGCATTAGATTTAGGAAAAAAGCAAGATCATTTATTATGAGGGCGTGAGAAAAATTTATGTGTATGCATTCTCTTTGCCATAATGGCTCAGAGAAATTTCCGCCTTGCTTTAACATTGGGTATGATGATTTTAATGGCTAAAATATGTTTTATAAAAAAAATATATAATAGCATCCAATGTAGCAATAAGTAACATGGATGAATATGCATAATTTGCATTTTGAATCTTTGATCATGGTCTATAGTCGTTAAGTTTCAAATTTAAGAAGAAGTCAGAAGAGAAGAAGATGAGGAAGACAACACAGATTTAGAGTGGTTCAGATGCAGAGTGTAGCCTACGTCCAGTGTTGAATGGGTTCTCTCAGTTGTTTATTGATGGAGGTAGTATATACTTCTTATAGAAGTTTTGCAGAGAGTCCTAGACTTATCAGCCTCTAGATCTAGGATTCGTTTTACATTTGAATTTACTGAATCCTTATCACAACAAGATATAGTTGGTACACAGCTCTCTTGGATTTGAAATGTAAAACAATTCTTATCCTTATCGTTTTTCCATCGTGAGTTTTCTTAATGAGTTATTGTGCCTTGAAGATAGTGGAGATTTCTTTTACAAGAGCCTAGTGATCTTTTGTGGGACTATGCATGAATTGGTAGATTTTATTTGTTGTATATTGAATATCAGGTCGAGCTAAAGTTGCATATTGCAAGGCTCCTACAAAGCTTCGGTATTAGGTTGGATCTGTCATTGGTTGTCCTTCGTATTTGTTGAGATTTATTGTGGTGGAGATTGGAGTGAGAACCGGTTTGCAATCACCCATGTTGGCCTTTGCAATGAGGTCTTTAATGTATCTAGCTTGATTGAGATGGAGGCCATCAGAGAATCGAGTGACAGACATCCCTAAAAAGTAGTGTAGTTTCCCCTTATCCTTGACTGCAATGTACCTTCAAGTTGTTCCAAAAATTGCAAAAGAATAGAATCATTATTGCTATTCAGAATCATATCATCAATATAAATGAATACATAGATTATTCTTGTTGCCCTTGAACGAGTGAAAAAAGAAGTGTCAGTTTTAGAACTTCGAAAACCAGTTTCTAGTAGAAAATTGCCCAGTCTTTCAAATCAGGCCCTTGGAGTTTTATTGAGTCAATAAATTAAGCAATGCAATTTGCAAACATGATTAGGATACATAGGATCCTCAAAATCCATACAATCATATAACATAGCATAATCAATGACAAGAATAAATCAAGTTCAAATACTAAAGTTGAAAAATCTAAATTTATCAATAGGTTTCAATCATCTATTAACATAAATTAATCAAAATTGAATATTAGAGTTTAGAGGAAATAATGGTTTTAGCAGAATTAATCTAATTGTCTTGATAGAAGTTGTCATCCCCCTTCTCGAAAGATATAAGGGTAAAAATGTGAAATAGTGCTATGAAGGACACTATCGACTCCTTAAAGCATCGCTAGTTCTCTACTAGAACCCAGATCCATAGGGGCAGTCCTGGCACGGGCATGAAGCTCCATGCAAGTCCACTTCCTCGCAAATCACTCCTTCAAAATAGTTTGCCGACGATGGATCCTCCATTTGAATGGAGTCCTTATAACCTGCAGTAAGATTTAACTGAACAATTTAGACACCAGTCTCCTTTGGGCGGTCTCATTCACTTTCTCTCAACAAGAGACGTCTATTGGGTTCTCCACGGACATCAATCCATGGTTAGGGATATAAGTCATCACTCTCTCACATCGCCATTTGGCATGAGAATTGGCACGTGTCAAGGACAACTCTAGACCCAATGCATAGTCATACGGTCTCATACTACATATGGTTGAGATATCATTCCTCAACGAGATGCATTTGTTGGTCTGATATCCTTATCCACCTAGAAATAGGATACTCAACGGGAGGCATTTGTTGGATTTCATTTCTTAACCCTATGGTCATCCACATATAATTGACAAAATGCTTTCATGTCCTCTCACAGGTTGGTTATTAGTCTTGAGCGCCCATGAGCCCATGTCTATTATATGCAACCTTACCATCTCATGATGGCAGGTTGTTTGATGCTCACAGGACCTAACCACTGACATCATTGGTTAACTAACTTCAATACCCCTACTGGAAGGGTAGTAATACTTGTGGGGTTATCTAGCCAAACATCTATAGACACCTAGCATTCATGTACTTTGGTCTAAGTGAATATATATACAAGGTCACTAGGGTAATGGGTGAACCAACCCTAGTTGGTATATAAATACAAGAGAATTAAGTCTCAAAATCAATCCCGCACATTCTCATATCATCATTCACAAGATTTGAATATAGAAACAAACATACTTTATCTTACCTTCCATTTGCGCAAAGTCACACGCAATATATCACAAGGTATAAGATATCAAACGATGTAAGTTAAATAACACCATCAATCATACTAGATATGGTTAAGTATATTCCTCACCTTGTAAGTTAGTAACACTCTCCAAAATCCCACAAGTTCGTCAAAGAGTGTGTAATTAGACCCAAAATAACCCTAGTTGCATAAGAGAATGAGAAGTAACAATTGGGGTTCAAAAGAGGGTCAAAACACACATCCCGAATATGGCCTATTGAATAGCCGGTTGTAGAGGCTTATATGGCCGGTTGAATTGCCGGTCAACCCGCCATCCACCTAGTTTTGAGCAAAAATTCAGATTTCGGTTCCGATTCGAAATTGGAAGCAAGACTTTAGGGTCTTCAAATTAATAGTATTAAGGTCCTCAAAGTGCCAACCAATCATCCCAATTAGGCCTCAAATGAAAAGCCCCGAAATTGGCTCTCGCGAATGCCCGCGAGCGTCTCTGAGAGGTTCAAAATGGTTTTGAATGTAATGATTCATATAATCATCTCTAAAAACGTCGGGAGATACAAAGAGAAGTAATGGGAAGCATTCATTGCAATCTAATAATCCCAAGTATCAAGACCTAGCATTCAATCATGATACAAACTAGGGGTGTCAGACTACGGTTTGGAGGGTTTCGGGCCCTACGGTTCGGGCTGAACCCCCACCCCGCCCTTTAGTCGGTTTGGGGGCCTATGGATTGTCGGGGCCGGTTTGGCTAAAAATCATATTATTTTTTTATTTTTCCTCAACTCCAAATCCTAATTTCTCCACACAAACTACAAAGATAGAGGATGGCTCGTAGATCCACTGTAATGGCTTGCTGATGCAAACCCCCTCCCCTCAAAATAAATTTATTTTTATATCTGTGTGCGGTGCGGTGTCCGATTGTTGCTTGGTTGGTTATCTTGTTTTAATTAGTTCGATTAAGTTGGTTGAGTTATCTTGCTTTTAATTTTAAAATAATAAACTATGAATTTGAAATAAAAGTTAAAACTTAAAACTTAACCGTTATGTGTTAACACTCAACTCTCAACTATTCAAACTCGAGTCTCAACCCTTTCATGGTCATTATTACATTTAAACAATACAAATTACATTTTTTTATTTTATTTATATCGCTCATGCCTGGCCGCCGGGAGGCCCTCCAATTCGGCCTGGTTTACGGTTTGGGTTGAAAATTGACACCCCTAATACAAACCATTAAGACTAGGTTAAAGAAGAGAATTTTGAAGAGCACTCACCTTCCTAAGCGTTACCATGATGAATCAAGCTTTGATGTGATGCCGCATGGAAAGAATCCACATTATTCCTTGAATTTCTCTTCTCCCAAACCCTCAGCCCCACTCTAGCGGTAAGAAATACGTCTTGTGATGAGTGGAGGCATAAAATAGGGTTTTTAAACCCGTTTTCCCTAATTTGCCCCAAACCGGGCAAGGGGCGGTCGACCCAGCTCGATCAATTGGCCAGTTGACCGGCCTATGGATGCCCCCTCAAACGAGGTCCAATTCCAGTTATTTTTAGTTTGCTTGAAAGGTCTTTCAAGGGCCTACTTTGGATATACTTATCTCGACATTTGGATCTTCTTTCATCGGTTTTCAGACGTGCTAAAATCTCTTCTTTATGCCTTCACGATTGACTTTCTCTCTCCTCTTAAATTCAAAGAGAATGGTCGAGTCATCAATAGTGTTACCTACTATCATGGGGTCCATTTCCAAACCTTTGGGCTCAACTCAAATGGTCCACGATTTGTCACCTACTCGAGTTCTGGGTTCGTGGTCCTGAAACCATGGGTAAGAGGGTTAGAAGTCTGGGGTATTTCACAAAAGGACTATGTGACCTATTTGAGGTCGAACTATGATGGACATCGATGGTGGTGAGAATGAGGATAAAGGTGTGGGGTTAATTATAGGAGGTGGTCCAAGGAGGGATGGTTTATCCTCATTGAATGGGAAGCGGCTCTCATAAAAAACAACATGGCGCGAAATTATAATATTTTTGATGGATCTATCCAAGCATTTGTAACCTCTATGTCTATTGCTATATAACCCAATAATACATGAATGCTAAATCTTATACTACTTGAGAGAGTAAAATTGTAGATGTTTGGCTCTTAGATAGTTTTATGTGGGTCTTTTATGGCAATTTTGGTGTCAGTATTGCAAATTTTCTTTTCCCTACTTGGGGAAAATGGTTCCCGTTTTAATACCCAAAAAAAAAAGGTTCCTATTTCATCTTATTGATGGAGCTCTAAAATTTGCACCGATTAGGTGCATTATGCCAGATTGCCAGTATGATATGATGGACTGTTTGGATTAACTGTGGGTGCAATTGACTTCAGAATCAAGCCCCCTCCACCAAAAAATCTTTTTTATTCTTATTTTATTTTTTATTTTTCTTTGTGTTGCAAATACACTAGTGTTACTTCATTGCCGAAGATTCTTGGTGCATGGCCTAGGCATTCATTTGGCGATTTTTATCCAGTTCATTTTCTTGTAGATGTATGACATGTGTTCCAACATCACATTAAATGGTTGAAATTCATTTATAAGTCATATCAACCTTTTAAATGACGTGACTTGTAAATGGACCTCAACCTTTTGATGTAATGTTGGGACAGATTTCCCATGTCTCATTTCTTTGTCATAAATGGGTAGGATAATGGTCCATTCATTTGGTCGTTGGCAGAGCGGCTAGAGCCTCAGTACCACCTCGAACTTTCAATCTCCACAGCATTCATTGGGTTGCTGAAAAGATTTTCTTCCCAGTGAATATCGTTTCAACTGTAACTTTGCATGGTTGTTCCCACTAATTTGGTTGTTGCCGGATCTGTCTGCTAGTGTTCTGAAAGTCCTAAATCACTACTAATTTTGTGGATCTCTACTTGAGTATTGCATAATCGTGCAGCCTATGGTCCATTGAAACTTGTGGTCAAGATAAAATTTCGACCACATGTTACAAAAAAGCAAAAAAAAAAAAAAAACTCACTTATGCGAAATAGGCAAAATGGGTGGTCGAGATTTCGTCTCTTCCACAAGTTTTGATCAAGACCGTAGACTGCATGGTGCAGCACTGAATCAATTCCAAAACATTCTATGGGTGAGTTTTGCAGACCCAAGTCTCTCCCAACATCTCTTGTCTAGAATTTTAATTAACAAATGGGTCAAATCTCACAAGTTTATTTGCATTCTTTATGTCTGTGACTTATTTTTCAGATTCCACTTACCAGATCTAAATCTTTAATATCTAGCATTTTGTTTAATACAAAATAAGTTTTTAATATCTAGCATTTTGTTGAATACAAAAGACGTTGATGTCCCTTGGTTTTAGGTTATTCCAGAGTAAGATTTCTAAACGCTATTCTGTTCTTTTCCCGATAAATGGCTCCATTCAAAGCTATGATTTGTTTAGAACAAGTGAAGTTTTGACTGTTGAATTCATTGGTTTAGATTGCAACTTAAATCTGTAAAGCATGTAAATTCCTTTAGGTTCGATCGGTATTATGATTTAGTTATAGTGCATGTGAGTTTCTAGATATTATCTGAAGGTGGTCAATAGAGCTTGGCAGGAGATGGAATAGTTAATGGAGCTTGGTAGAGCTTTAATGGATGTTCCGTCGTTGATCACTCACTCTCTTCGTACATATGACAAATTAGAAAAAAGGAAAAAGAAGAAGAAAGAGCACGCCACAGAGTTTACTACTGTAGATATCCAGAGATAGTTGAGATGTGAGATGAGATATGATAAAGAAAGAGGATTCAAAATTGATTGATATTAAACTCTTAATCTGAATTGAAAGATGAAGACTACCAGTTTCTCATTGAGAGAAAAACAAAGGTCAAAACAAAATAATCGGTCAACACTATTCTAAGTGTTGCAGTGTGATGGTTAGATCGAAGAAGAATCCTTATTAGTTATTACCAAAAGCAAGCGCGGTTATCAGGATTTTTGGCTGGCTTTACTTGCTCCTCCTGTTGTTATTTTCCCTTACCGTGCATTAGAGGCTCCTTCTTCCCTTTTCTGCGTTTTCTCTTTTTTAATTTATACTATCATGGGAGTTGGTGGCTCTGATGAAGATGATAGGGAATTCTGTGTGTTCTGAAACTGAAAGCCATGTCTTGTCGTTCTCCTTAGTAATCCCAACTCTACCGCACACCACATGGCATGACTCGCACACGTTGGGGCAGTAGGCAATTCTATATACAGGATTATCATCGCTTATCCTCTCGATTCTGAACCAATTCCTCACTGTTGACTCCCCCGGGTGCCCAGGTTTCCCCCTCAGTGTCACATACCTTTCCCTTGAAGTCCTTGAAGAGGACAACCAACGCCTACTTGCAGCTTGTCCCCTCCTCTCTTCCACCTGCCACACTCTATTCTCAATCCCAGAGAAACGAATGTTCATGTCCATCGATTCCTCAATTACTGTCGTTGTTTGTCTTTCTCTTTCTGTAGACGGCAATTCCAATTCTGGATGTTGTGGGGATACTGGAGAGAAGATCACTGGGGTACCCATGTTCCTATCATAAGAGCTTTGCTGCACTGTAGGAGTATGGGTGGTTTGGCTTTGATCGGTGGAGCTTTCTCTCCTACCTACTGAGACACCTCCGCCGACACCTCCCCTGATAGCAGATACAATGTAGTATGACACTCCTGCTTGGAGGTCATTGCCATCAGTGTCTTTCACCACAGATTGATGGTCGAGTTGTTCGTGCTGATGAGAGAAGGCAGCGATGGCTTGAACTGAGGCCAAAATCATCAAGAACCCGAAAAGGAGGAGAGTTTTGTTCCACATGATGGATGATCGATCTTAGATGGTTGGTTGTATAAGGTATGAAACCAGTGTTGCTTGGAGAAGAAATTGTTTTATGTGGATTTTTGAATGAGCTATGAGAAGTGATTGAGATGGAAAGGAAGGTTATCGTTTGGCCAATTTATAGGGGGCTGAGCATATCGCTTTTGATATAATTGCTCCCACTTGAATGGATCTGAGTGACACCTGCTGAAGATTGCTTGATTAATGCGTGTTTGAACGAATTGATTTTCGTATATAAACTTGGTACCACAAAAATTACATTTTTAATATTTAATCATGATGATTGATTGGCCACGTTTCAATATTGATTTCCGGACTCAAAAAGTTGACAATGTTGTTGACTTTTTAAAAGAATGAAATATTTATTATTTGTTAAAAAAATAAATATTCACGGATACTTTCTAAACTTGATTTTTATGTAAGGTCTGTTACAAACTATGTACATCTCTCTAGCAAAGGTAAAGAAAATACAATGCTTCCCCTGTCCATTCCGTAGTTATAAATTGCTTAAAAAAGTTAATGAAATTCATAAAGATATCCATGTCTCTTGTCTTTCGAAACATATAATGACATTTTAAGCATGGATTATGACACTCATTGAAACTTGGAAGCGATCGGTATGGTTTGGTGGCCCTCTTTCATGGCGAATGGAGCAAAGTAATTTCTTATCTTTGGCTGATTGGATTTCTTCTTGAAAGCATTTCGATATTCTAAGTAGCTGTGAAACCTAGAAAATGCAAAGTTTGTGCTCATTCATGGCATAGAGTTTATGGAATGCAAAAAATGATAGGGTACATCGGAAGACAATATGGACTTAATAAGAAATTATCGAGAAGGCCTTGGTAGCTCATCAAGAATTTTGGCGCATAGATACCTATGTTTAACTAGATGGTGACTTGCACCAAGGGAACTTACAAGATGAGGAAGATCAACATTGGATCCCCTCAACCCCACCCTTCTTCAAGGTGAACGTGGATGCCTTGCTGAATAAAAAGGAAAAGAAAGGAGATGCTGGAGTTATAGTTTGAGACTACTCAGGTAAACCTATGCTTACTGCCTCCATCCCTTTGTGCCCAACTAGGTTATAGAAGGTGAAGCATATGTCTTTAAAGCTGGATTATTATATGCAATTGGTGCAGGCTTTGAGCACCTACAGATGGAAACAGACAACCAACGGTTTATCAACATCGTCAATGTAAAAGCCCAAGCAAACTGCGAGGTTCAACCCATTGTTGATGACATTCAATAATTAACTTCAAAGTTGCTGAGCTTTATTCCTTCTTATATTCCTAGAAATTCCAATGTTATTGCGGATTTTCTAGCAAGGAAAACTCTCTTGTTTGATGAACCAACGGAATGGCTGTGTTCGTTTGAGTGGTTATTAGAGCTTTGCTTGTCCACATTTTCTCAATGAAGTGCTTTCTTACACCCAAAAAAAAAAAAAAAAAAAAAAAGAGGAAAAAATCTACAAAGGGATCTCTACAAAGAATATGCTCAAAAAATTGGCCACTAAGAATCATCATTGAATAAGGTCTGTTAAGACCAAATTCAAGGGTTCTTGTTGGGGGGAGGGGGGGGTGGGGTGTTGTAACTAGTTGGTAAGTTTTCCTTAACATAGAAAACGTAGAAAATCACAATTTATATGGAACTAATCAAATCAAAATAAGTTAAGGTTGTGTTTGTTTGCAAAGGTGGAGTGGAAAAAATAGGGTGAGGGAGAAGGAATGGAAAAGAAGGATTATGTGAAAAGTGTTAAATGTAAGTCCTTGTTTTCCACATTTTTCCACAAATCCTATATATTTTGTGGGATTTTGAAAAGGCATGGGGTGAGAAAGTTAGCATGCCACCTCAGTAAAGGAAGTTTGTTAACTTTTTAATTTGTGGTGGCGATGGTGTTGGTGGTGAGTCGCCATCACCAAAGGTGAAGAGGGAGAAGGCAGAAACGAGTTAGGGTTGGAGTGATTAAGAGATGGAATAATCTTCACCATAAATTTAGAAAAAAACACATGTCCACCATCTAATGACTAACTGGAGGGAACATGACCCTGTCAGAATAGGATCGGATAAAAATCCATTCCCACTAGCCCGACGAACCCCACAATCGTATATACCGGATTCTATCAGGTTTGAATGATCTTGGTCCCTTCTTTAAATTTCTTATCCACTTACAATTTGTTGTATTACATGTTTGATTTAAAAAAAAAAGAATAATTATAAATTAATTTTTGCATCAAATATTCGCATTGGTTCAATATGCCTTTAGTATTTAGAAGACATGTGTATATGTACCTCTTCTTCAATGAGTACGCTGATTGAAAATTGAAATAGACATGTTGATTAAAAAATATACATTAATTCAAGCGCCTTTCGATTCATGGGACATATTGTTTCAAATAAGCACATTATTTCAAATTGACACATTGGTTCATTTGTGTCTTTCCATCTCTTATAAATATGATAACTCGATAAGAGACTTGTGGGAAGTAGAGTGGGTTTTGTAGTTGACATTTCTCTTTTCTTCAAAATTCTGATTTTTAGTTTCCTTAAGTTAAAGTCTAAAAATCAATTATTTTCTTTAGTTTTTAAGTGTAGTGAGTTCTATCAAGTTCAATTGAGTCCAATTTGTTGGAATGCCAAATTGGTTTAAAGAGTTGTATCTTCAGAGGTGAAGTTCATCAATTTGCTAAGCACTGTAGACAAGAACTAATCATCTTAATGAGATTCGATTTATTCTGTACTTCTTTTCATTTATTTTGTAAGTTGATTAATTTGCATTCATTTATTTCAATTTTGAGTTTTTAATTCCCTTCTCTTATTCCAATTCAAGTTTTCTTTTCTTCCTTCGCTATTCATCATTCCTAGCTCTAATGAAGACAAAAGAAAACTCTCTATTTTCTGAAACTGAAAGCCATCTCTCACCACTCTCCGTAGTGATCCCAATCCTTCCACAGAAAAGATGGCAAGACCCACGCATACTAGGGCAAAATGCAATTCTATATATTGAGCTACCCTTGCTTATCCTCTCGAATTTGAACCAGTTCCTCAAAGTTGACTCCCCGGGTGCCCTGGCTTTCCCCTTAGTGTCACATACCCTAGACACTTGATGTCCTTGATGATGGCAACCACCACCAACTTACGGCTTGCCCCCTCCTCTCTTCCACACTCTATTTGTTGGAATATGCTCTTTGAGCATGAGTGAATGTGAATGAAAAACCATTCATATGGAGAGTTTGTGGAAATACATGCATTTGTGGAAATAAATGTATGGAATACATATGGACTTTTGGGTGTTTCATCTCCCAAGGTGAGTTCATGAATGGAGGTTATGGGACCTTATATTTCCTAACAACAAACTTCTCATTTCCCTAAGATAATTATGGAGGGTTTTGGGGACTCTTGATTTCCAAGAAACTTCTCGTTTCTAGCTTGATTATTAATAAAGCTTTTCATTTCCATAACTTAATTCATTAAGTTTGGGGAATAATGACTATGGCTTTTCATCTTTTAAGCTAGTTAAAGAGACATAGAATTCCTCTATAAATAGGGATCCCCCCCTTGGTGAAGATGGTGGTTGTGGTGTGTTTTCAAAGAAGAATGTTAAGTGTGATTTAAGAGTCTTCTTAAAACGTTTGTGAGTTTTGTTTTGAGTTAGGTTTCGAGTTTGGTTTCGTGTTTGAATCGTGTGGTGATGGAAGGAAGGCACATGTCAAGTTCGTCGTTACGATATACTTTGTGCTAAGTACATCGTTGTTCGTCGTTGTATCATGGGAGACAGACGTCCGTTGAATCCTCAAGCACACTGTGGAGGGGACGAATCTGTTTTAAGGGAAAGCGTCTGACGTGCCTCGACGATTCTAATTCCTTACTCTTCTTGCTTCTTGTTCAGGTTCCGTTTGAGTGTATTTCGATTTTTCCTTGTTAATTAGTTTTGATATATTCTTTGATTGTTGTCTTCTAGTTTCTCCTGATAATATCTGTTTCTCCTGATCTATTTATCAATTTTGGCCAACAATCTTAAAACATATTTTGTTCAGATTTTGTTCAGGTTGAAATATGGGAGATAACACGAGTGTGAAGGCTCCTACGGCCACTACTCAATCGGTCTCGATTCCAGTGAATCACCATGAGAAACCTGAAAAGTTTGGAGGACTAAACTTCAAAACTTGGCAACAAAAGATGTTGTTTTATTTAACAACTTTGAATCTTGCGAGATTCTTGAAAGAGGATCCTCCCACTGATGGGAAGGATGGTTCAAATGCTCAAACGATTGAATCATGGAAACAATCTGATTTCCTTTGCCGGAACTATGTTCTGAACGGCTTGACTAATGCACTGTATAGTGTGTATAGTCCTAAGGGTTCTGCCAAGGAACTTTGGGAGTCCTTAGATCATAAGTGCAGATCTGAGGATGCTGGTGCTAAAAAGTTTCTTGTGGGTCAATTCTTGAATTTCAAGATGATAGACTCAAAGACTGTGATGAGTCAAGTTCAAGAACTCCAAACGATCATTCATGAAATTCATGCTGAGGGAATGACCATGAGTGAGTCTTTCCAAGTAGCTGCAATCATTGAAAAGCTACCCTCAGCATGGAAAGACTTCAAGAACTATTTGAAGCACAAAAGGAAAGAGATGAATGTTGAAGATCTAATTGTTAGACTTCGCATAGAAGAAGACAATAAAGGCTCAGAGAGGAAGTTCTCCAACCTTGTTGTTGACAAGGCAAATGTGGTGGAGCGTGATGAAAGCTCCAAGAATAAGAAAGGTAAGCACAAATCGGGTTTCAATATGGGACCTAAAGGTGGAATCTCTAAGAAACCGATGTTCCAAGGAGGAATCTCTAAGAAACCTATGTTCCAAGGAAAATGTTTTAATTGTGACAAGATGGGTCACAAATCGGCAAATTGTAGATTGCTAAAAAGGAACAAGAAAAAAGAGACAAACTTGGTTGACAATGCCACATATGAATTGTCTGATATGAGTCTCTCTGCGGTGGTATCTGAAGTCAATATGATAGACTCAAATCCAAGGGAATGGTGGCTGGATACTGGAGCGACACGCCATATTTGTTGCAATAGAGCTACTTTCTCTGATTTCACACCTGTGAATAATGGTGAAAAGTTATTTATGGGAAATTCTGCAACTTCTGAAATCAAGGGTCAAGGAACTGTGTTCTTAAGGATGACATCAGGCAAGGAAGTGAAGCTGCGAAATGTCCTTTATGTGCCTGACATCCGGAAAAATCTGATTTCTGGAACACTTATGAGTCAACATGGATTCAAAATGGTGTTTGAATCTGAAAAGTTAGTTTTGATCAAACAAGGTGTTTATGTTGGGAAAGGGTATGTAAAAGATGGGATGCTGAAAATGAATGTAATGGCTATTAAGTCAAAACCCATCAATGATAATGGAAAGCCTTCCTCTTATATGCTTGAGTTTTCTAACTTGTGGCATGGTAGACTAGGTCATGTTAATTTTGATACTCTACGTAGATTAATTAACATGGACCACATACCTTCATTTAACATTGATCCCAAGCATAAATGTGAAATTTGTATAGAGGCCAAACTAACTAAATCATCGTTCCAAACGATTAAAAGGAATATTGAACCACTTGATTTAATTCATAGTGACATTTGTGATCTAAAATTTGTTCAAACCCGAGGGGGTAACAAATATTTTATCACTTTCATCGATGATAGCACGAAATATTGCTATGTATATTTGCTTAAGAGCAAGGATGAGGCTATACAAAAATTTATTTTGTATAAGCAAGAAGTTGAAAACCAACTTAATAAAAAGATTAAGATGGTGAGAAGTGACCATGGTGGCGAATATGTAGAACCATTTAGTGATTTTTGTGCACTACATGGTATTATTCACGAAGTCACACCTCCTTATACTCCACAATCTAATGGAGTGGCTGAACGCAAAAATTGTACATTGAAAGAAATGATGAATTCAATGTTGATAAGTTCTGGATTGCCACAGAACTTGTGGGGGGAAGCCATTTTAACGGCTAACTACCTTTTGAATAAGGTTTCTCGGAAGAAAGAGGATAAAACACCTTATGAATTTTGGAAAGGAAGAAAGCCTTCCTACAACTACTTGAAAGTGTGGGGGTGTCTTGCCAAGGTGTTGGCTCCAACACCTAAGAGAATGAAAATAGGTCCAAAAACGGTTGATTGTATTTTCATTGGCTATGCTCAAAATAGCAGTGCTTATCGATTTCTTGTGTATGAATCTAAAAACCCCGAGATTCATAAGAATACGATAATGGAATCAAGGAATGCTTCGTTCTTTGAACATGTATTTCCTTGTAACTCCAAAGAAGATGGTTCAGGCTTGTCTAACCAAACAACTTAGGCTAATGAAAGTAATGATCCGGTTCCAGATCTTTACTATGAATCGGAGGAGATAGTGGTAGAGCCTAGAAGAAGCAAAAGAGCAAGAATAGAAAAATCTTTTGGGCCAGATTTTTCGACTTACTTGTTAGAAGTTGAACCTCAAACGTATAAAGAAGCTATGAGCTCAACTGAGGGTCCTTTATGGAAAGAAGCCATAAAGAGTGAAATTGATTCCATTATGCAAAATCATACTTGGGAGTTAGTGGACCTTCCTCCAGGAAGTAAACCATTAGGCTCTAAGTGGATCTTCAAAAGGAAAATGAAGACTGATGGAACAATTGATAAGTATAAGGCTAGACTTGTAATAAAGGGTTACAAGCAACGCGAAGGTCATGACTACTTTGATACTTATTCTCCTGTAACAAGGATAACATCTATAAGGATGATATTAGCAATTGCTGCCTTGCGAGGTCAAGAA
This sequence comes from Hakea prostrata, assembly GCF_041222555.1. Taxonomy (NCBI): domain Eukaryota; kingdom Viridiplantae; phylum Streptophyta; class Magnoliopsida; order Proteales; family Proteaceae; genus Hakea; species Hakea prostrata. Next base: position 24,107,812 of record NC_142600.1, on the reverse strand, counting down.
ATCCATCAAATGGATGTGAAGACGGCTTTTCTCAATGGAGATCTTGAGGAAGAAATATATATGGAACAACCTGAGGGTTGTATTTCTCCCAAACAAGAAAAGAAAGTGTGTAAGTTGGTGAAGTCCTTGTATGGACTCAAACAAGCACCAAAACAATGGCACGCAAAATTTGACAATGTTATGATGTCAAATGGCTTTAAGATCAATGAGTGTGACAAGTGTGTCTATGTTAAGACCATGGATAATGGATATGTCATTCTTTGTCTATATGTAGATGACATATTAATTGTTGGTAGTAATGCACAAATGATCAATTCTACCAAAAACATGTTAAATTCAAGATTTGACATGAAAGATATGGGATTGGCTGATGTAATTTTGGGAATAAAGATTCATCGAACAGTTGATGGTCTCCTATTGAGTTAGTCACACTCTGTGGACAAGATGCTTGAAAAGTTTAACAAGGGCGATTCTGATGTGTCCAGAACTCTAATTGATTTGAATCAATATTTGTCCAAGAATCGAGGAGACGTTGTATCTCAAGTTAAATACGCTAGAATAATAGGTAGCCTGATGTACCTAATGAGTTGTACACGGCCTGATATCGCCTATGTTGTGAGCAGCTTAAGTAGATTCACAAGTAACCCTGGAGCTAATCATTGGAAAGCTATTGTTAGGGTACTTAGATACTTAAGGCATACTTGTAATTATGGATTACACTATATTAGAGAGCCTGCAGTATTAGAAGGATACTCAGATGCAAGTTGGATATCTGATATACAAGAATCTAAAGCAAACTAGCGGGTATGTATTCACTTTAGGAGGAGCAGCTGTCTCGTGAAAATCCTCTAAACAAACAGTAATAACCAGATCCACAATGGAATCTGAGTTTGTTGCCTTAGATAAGTGTGGCGAAGAGGCCGAATGGCTAAGGAACTTCTTAGAGGATATTCCAGAATGGCCAAAGCCTGTGCTGCTATATGTATACATTGTGATAGCCAAGCAGCTATTGGGAGAGCACTAAATGTGATGTATAATGGTAAGTCAAGACACATACGTCGTCGACATAATACCATTAGACACTTGATCTCGACTGGAATCATAACAATTGATTATGTAAGGTCAAAAGAAAATCTTGCAGATCCGCTAACCAAAGGATTGAATAGAGATCAAGTTGAACAATCATCGAAGGGAATGGGACTTAAGCCCATGAATGCATAGGTTCATTACAGTGGAAACCTAACTTAGTTGACTGGAGATCCCAAGATCTAGGTATCAATAGGACAACTAAACTTATATTGATGAAGTTTTTTTTTAAAAAAGGGTTTTTTTTTTTTTTTTTTGGGGGGTTTTTTTTAAGAAAATTTTTTTTTTTATTTTTTTGGATAAAAAAACCCCAAAATAATAGAAATAAAGGAAGGGTGATATTCTTTTTTTCTCTTATTGGGTAAATTGATATAAAACTGAAATACATCGAATTTCTGAAGTCACTTAGGGGGCCCCGGGGGGGGGGGCCCCACGCGGGCGGCGGGCAACCAACCCCCCCCCGGGCGTGGGGGTTAATCCTCTACCCATTCCTATGATGAAAACAGTGATACCCGTAAAGGAATAGGTTAAGCTTATGCTTTTAATGATTCTTATGCGTTAGAATAACGATGGTTCCAAGCGGAGTAATGCGGGGTACTCTTAAGTAAGAAATCACCTATGTGAGAGAGAAGAGGGGCCGCTTCAAAGGAGAATTGTGAAGGCTCAATTCTCTAGAAACTCTCGCAGAACCAGGACGATGTCCACGGCCAAAATGGACATAACCATGAGAACTGTAATTGTGTCAAGGGAATGTCTGTGTGGAGTGTATCATCATTTACACAAATGGCAGAACAGTTCAAGGACATCGCGTCTACTGATCAGCTAGTAAAGTAAATATACTTTCACAAGGGAAGGTTCAAAGGCAAAACCTACCTATCCTATGCAGGCTTTCACCGTAGGATTCGATCACCTTGTCGGTCGTTGTTTATTTTGTTTTTTCGTCGTCATTTTCATTCATGTGGGGGATTGTTGGAATATGCTCTTTGAGCATGAGTGAATGTGAATGAAAAACCATTCATATGGAGAGTTTGTGGAAATACATGCATTTGTGGAAATAAATGTATGGAATACGTATGGACTTTTGGGTGTTTCATCTCCCAAGGTGAGTTCAAGAATGGAGGTTATGGGACCTTCTATTTCCTAACAACAAACTTCTCATTTCCCTAAGATAATTATGGAGGGTTTTGGGGACTCTTGATTTCCAAGAAACTTCTCGTTTCTAGCTTGATTATTAATAAAGCTTTTCATTTCCATAACTTAATTCATTAAGTTTGGGGAATAATGACTATGGCTTTTCATCTTTTAAGCTAGTTAAAGAGACATAGAATTCCTCTATAAATAGGGATCCCCCCCTTGGTGAAGATGGTGGTTGTGGTGTGTTTTCAAAGAAGAATGTTAAGTGTGATTTAAGAGTCTTCTTAAAACGTTTGTGAGTTTTCTCTTGAGTTTGGTTTCGAGTTTGGTTTCGTGTTTGAATCGTGTGGTGATAGAAGGAAGGCACATGTCAAGTTCGTCATTGCGATATACTTTGTGCTAAGTACATCGTTGTTCGTCGTTGTATCCTGGGAGACAGACGTCCGTTGAATCCTCAAGCACACTGTGGAGGGGACGAATCTGTTTTAAGGAAAGCGTCTGACGTGCCTCGACGATTCTAATTCCTTACTCTTCTTGCTTCCCGTTCAGGTTCCGTTTGAGTGTATTTCGATTTTTCCTTGTTAATTAGTATTGATATATTCTTTGATTGTTGTCTTCTAGTTTCTCCTGATAATATCTGTTTCTCCTGATCTATTTATCAATTTTGGCCAACACTATTCTCAATACCAAAGAAACAAATGGTCGTATCCATCGACTCTTGAATTACTGTCATTGTTTCTCTTTCTGTAAATGGCAATTCCAATCCTGGGCATTGTATGGATGCTGGAGAGAAGATCACTGGCTCAGACGTTCCTCCTGAACAAAGGTGGAGAGACAAACTAGTAAGCCGAGCCGATTAAAGGAAATTTCTTATTCGTTATGAAGCAATGCAACTCAGCAAGACAATCTGCAAATCTCTGTCTCCACAACCCCATGGAAAAAATAACAATTGGCGATGCAATCCTCAAAACTTGGATGTCCTTGAGAAGATTCAGAACTCCCCAGTTTGGGTTGTAGGTTCCCAGAATTGTATATATGGCTACCTGAGAATCTGAGAAGACTTAAACCTTGTCAAAACCTCATTGTTTTGCTTGCCATAAGCCCCCTTTAATTGCATGCACCTTTGCTTGAAGTATGTTTAAGTGCTTCTTGCCTCTTGAACATTCGAAAACAATCTCTTCGTTTCAATTTCTGCCGATGGTATCATTGTAGTTAAATCTTTAGCTAGCCATTTTGTGGGGGCGTCCAATTCTGCACTGTTTCTCTTCGAAGTGAGTACGACACTTTGATGTTTCATTTTTCGAAGAAATGATGGTGGGGAAGTCTATCGCCTGTTTCATATCATCTGTGAATCTCAACCTAACTGCTCGTGAGATGGTGCGGATCGATAATCGTTGAGGGAGGCTGTTCTTTATGAGTGAAAATCCTTCTATTTTGTTCCTAATAGAGACTGTACCTGGTATTTTGTTCTCGCACACCATGCCCAAACGCAAACACATGAAATGACAGTCACATCGTTGAAAATTTTCCTTCTTTCCATTGTACATGACACGCCAAATTTAACTCATTGGATCTACAAAGGCATCTTTGTGAGTTTCATTCTTATTTTTTAAAATTTAATCTAGGAATTAAATTGTCTTCCCCAGTTTTCAAAATTGAGGACATGGCAATCTTTGTGAGTTTCATTTTTGTTTTATGGAGACTGGTAAAACTCGTACATGCATTTGCACATGTAGATAAAAAATATATGTAAAAGTAATAAAAAGAAGGAAAAATGTCTATTAAAGAAATATATAAATGTTAAATGCAGAAAAAAGGATGAAAGGACATGTTGATTAAAAAATATACATTTATTCAAGCGCCTCAAATGCCTTTTTCTTTTAAACTTCACCGTCATTAGTTGATGTCTTTGGCAATAGATGTTTGGTTTTCTGTGGTGTCCATTTTTGACAAGGCTCCTTTTAGCATATGACAATTTCTGGCTTTAAAACCTAAGAGATCCTTATATAGAATGTTTTACTTACAAAGCTTTTTGCATTGAACCTTTGCATTGAACAACAAATACAATATTCAAGCAAACAATCCATTCCTAATGATAACAATCCTATCATTTGTCAAAATTAGACTCATATTAAATTAAAAAGGCATAAAATTAATGAAGAATACCATCGATGAAACAAGAAATTTTAGTAACGATGAGTTACAAAGAAAGGAAAAAGGGCAAAAGGAAAGAAAATATTCTAATTTCTTGTTTTGTTTTTCTTTACAACATGATGACCTGTATACTCCCTTTTCTTGGAGAATTACAAATGATGTAAGAATCGAGGAAGACCCCACACAAATTGCACGAATAGAGATGCCTGCAAGGAAGGAAACTTTTTAGATTCTTTGGCGCGAGAAATATCTATATGATTGATGAACAAAGTATAATATAGAGATCCAATTAACCTCACCTATCAAACCATGTAAAGAAGACCATCATACCATTCTACTTATTTGAAATAGCTCCAAAAGAAACACCGTCTAGGATAACTCCAAAAAGAAATTTAGAAACACCATTTGGGATAATTCCAAATGGAATTCAGGTTCATATTTTATTTTATTTTCAGGCTCAAAGTTGAATGCCTCAACGATAGGGACAACGTTGGAGATCATCAGTTCAAGAATCTAGGAATACCTACTATATGATGGCATCACCAAAGCACTTCTAGAGTGTTTTTTTTTTTTTTTTTTTTGGGTTAAAGATATTTGAAATTCTTGACTCTAAAACAGTGACAATAGAATCAATCACATCACAATTTAGGATCAAATTCAAAATGTCCTAGAAAATGATTCAGACTACCTCAATACCAATTAAACACACATGTAGCCTATAATTGGTGTTATGAATATGCTCCTCACACGCATAGCTAGTTGATTTCAGCTTTTCAGGTAATGAGCCATATGGTTACGACAGCATAGAAAATAATGAGAATACAATAGTCTTTCTCACACTTGGAAGATTATGTCTAGGTAACATAGGAAAAGATGTCATAAGATGATACGAACGCCTCTATATGATTCACCCAAAAAAAGAGGATATACGATAATTCATTAGATTCTAGTAATCTGTCTGGGAGTTTGAGCAACCTGTAGAAAAAGAAAAGCTAAAATTGGTTGGAAGATTTAAATTACTTTTAGAAAGAGGAGCAAAGCTTTATCAAGTTTAAAGCGGATGATCACTTGGACACCTCACACCTTATTGGTTCCTACCATTAAATGCAACTTTCTAAAGTAAACATTTGCTCACCAACTTTAATTCAACAATGAGTAAAGAAATAAGAGAAGCTCTTAGGTTATATTTTAATGGAGACAATTGGCAAAAGAAGATAGTAATGCGATTGGCATTCAACAACTTTGGCATTAGAAGCATATACTAAAGATGCATTGCCACAGTAATCCATCCAAGGCAATCAAGACATTGGAATGTCATTCCAATAAGAGAAAAACCAAGATAAAGCAATATAAAGCTTCCCTGTAATGGACAACACTATAATTTGAGAAGGTTGTACTGGATTCCCACAAAGGACTAAAAAAGAAATTGATATCAATCTACCTCCCATGTTATCAACTGAGGTGTTAGACAAAGTCGCCGGTACACCATTTTCCTATACCTGCCAACTATTTGGCATCATGAAAACTTATTCCCAAGCCTCCACCTTCACTCCTCGATCTCCAATTAAACGTCTGTTATGGGCATGCGTCCTTCGACATAAAAGCTTCCAAAACTCTATCCTCCTCTTCATCAATCCCCTCCTATATTTAAGCAAACAAATAGGAAAGCAAAAATGGACTGTAAAACCTAAACAGTAGCAACACAAGCACACAAAGAGAAAGATTAATTTAAATTTTAAGTCTCATTTGCATAGCCATTGTAGAGGCAAAGTGTTTCAGCAAAACCTTAAAAGGCATTGATATCCTCTGCTTTGCCCCATCAAATGTAGCTTTTGGTGGACATCTAAAGGTTCTAGATACGAATAGAAAAATGCCATTAAAATAAACAGATAAAAAATTGCTGCAACTAAAGGATGAATCAAGATTATGCATTGTGAGGAGGAGAGTAGGCAATAGGCAACAAGTGATGAGGCAGGTTTCAACTCTTTAACCCTCGTTATTGTTAACCTCAAAAAGAGGAGAGAGAAGGACGCTTGGTTCTTGGAACTAAAGGACCCCTCACTGGAAGAGGATAATTTTGTAAGATGAGAGAAGGGCGTTCTTGGATCTGAAGGACCCCTCCCTGGCGGTTGGTAATAATTTTGTAATGAAGAATTCTCAAAGCAGATCTGGGAATTTCATCATTCCAGTTAAGAGACAGATGTGTGGCTTAGGGGGGAGAGATTTTCTTAGTAGAAGCGCTCCTTAGGTCTTGGATTTAGTAGTAGCACTCCTTAGGTTTTGCAGGGAACATGAAGATGGCATTGCTCCCTTCTTTTTTTTTGTGCGGGCCTAAAGCGTTGCATAGATGACAAAGGGTTCTTCATTCTTTCTCTGTGGCCGCATAGGGAGACGGTAATTGGAGAAAACCCTGCAACTGAAATCCCCATTCATTTTTGTAGTCATGTTTGTGTTGCATAGACAATAATAGGGTTCTCCATTCTTTTGGCAAATCTTGACACTGCAACCACATAGGAGAAGGTAGTCGGAGAAAACGATGCAACTAATTCTCCATTCATTCTTGTCGTCAGGTTTGCTCTTTTAGCAATAAGGGTCCGGATAGCATGTTCGTTGCATTGGGTTTTTGGAGACCACAGTTGGGTTTCATATGGGCTTGGCTTGTGAGTTTGCTTTATTGGAATGATACGGGGACGACATTTGAGTTTTTGGAAACAGGACGTTGCTTTGTGAAGGATATTTTGGTCCACTGAAATGATGTTTGGTTTTCGGGATAAGATTTAGTAGAACTTTCACAATCAAATAAGATTTATTACTAATTTCGGTTGGGATGCCGTCATTTGGGTTTGATTAGGGCCCTTTCGGTGCCGTGTGCATGGGGGTTTTGTAGCATACGGGGTGTGGAAAGGGTACATGTATTTTTGGTGGTGCTTGCGTGGGAGTTGGTAGCTCTTGGGTTTTGTGAACGAGTAGATGTCTACTTAAGGGGTATTTTGAACCAAAATACATACCTTAACTATTTCAAGGTTTCCTTTTATATAGCATTATGATATGATATGATATGATTTGTATATTTAGTGTGGATTTAATTCGCATGTCAAATTTAACTTGTTACCAAGTGGATCTATTTCAAATAGAAATTGATCTTGGATGCGTTTTAATGTTCTATTGAAATCTTGATGAGACAAGTGGTTTGTTCATAAACAATTTTTTAGTAAATCTTCAATCATGAACGAAAGTATCTTTCTATTCTTTTCTTGTGTAATATGACTGAAAATACATTAAAATCACAACTATAACAAACAAACCATCGGTCAAAAGGGGAATTCACTTCTATAAGAAACCAGGATCCAAGAAAAAGTAACAATTGATGACATGAAAACCTTCTCAAACACGAAACTTGAACATTGAAGCCTAATTTTTGTTCCTCCAGTTGCCATCAAAGGCACCGCTACTCTCAAATAATGAGATCCACTGTCACAATAACCACCATGATAGCTACCATAGCTATACCCACCATCACCATTCTGATTGTAACCATTGCCATCACGTCAACCTATAAAAGGTATATTGGTCTTTCTAAGTTACAATATATAGAATAGGATAATATCGTAATTTTAATTTTTAGTACAAAAATATTATTAGGATATATTTGTCTTTCCTATAATTCAATTTACCATTCTAATAGAAACAAAGACTGTTGCTATTTTAACAAACACTTTGGGGTGTCTCTGCCAACTTGGTACATTTTTTGAGGTGTCTATAATTTTAACTTGCTATAAATTTTGTGGTGTCCTTTATGTTTACCAATAAAAATTTTCTTTATATATAAGAAAAAGATAAATTTTGTATTAAAATAATCAAATATTGTACATATTGTTATAAATAATATTGATTATGAATGTCTATAATCCCCATAGAAATGATACCAAAAGGTGATTTCTAATTGAAGATCTCAGTCCGCTTAGCATGCAATTTTGCGATCAACATATCTTTATAAATAATATTGTTTATGAATGTCCATACCTCTCAAATAAATAATACCAAAATATGTAACTTTTAACTAAAGATCACAGCCACCTCAACTTACAATATTGACAATCTATATTTTTTTTTTTTTTTTTTTTTTTTTGTGTTCTTTTTTTTTTTTTTTATTTTTTTTTAATTTTTTTCTTTTTTTTGTGTTTATTCGTTTTTCATTTTCTATGTACACTTTGTATTTTCATGTTCATTTTTTATATATATATATTGTATCATGGTAATGTGTGATTTCAGTTGAACCTATCATTCCATACTCAAATCATTATCAATAAAGTTGAATACTTGCCTTTTACTTGTAACTAAAGATCATACCTCATCATATTGCAATTATATTTCAATTGTATCACCTTTGATTTCATTCCATACCAAATCAATCTGAATACTTGCCTTTTATTATAATCATATCGTATATTTTATTTCCTTGTAAACTTTGATTTTTTTCATGTCAAAGAATATATATATTGTAATATATTTACTGTTACTGTAAATAAAGAATGCACACAATGCAATGCAATTGAGATATTAATGTTGTCCTAATTTTCTTTCTTACCTTTACTACATTTCTTCTCGTTATCTTTTAACTTTACAACACATAATAATTTGATAATTAAAACCTCTTTTTGAAAAACAATAATTAATTATTTAGTACTTAACAATTCAGATCATAGTATAATAATGATAAAAAAAATCACAAGATTTAAAAAAAAATAATAAGCAGGTTTTTTCCATTTAAAAAACACATTAACACTCTTAGTTTTTCTATTGTCTGATAGACTCATTTTGAAACTCATTATTCAACATTGAATAGATGGCTTAGATTTATTTACGACATTCAATGCATGGTTGAACACACACACATTAAACCAGCAATATTCAACAAGTGTCATCCAGATCCACTCAAATAGGAGGAGTAATACCAAAACAGGTACCCATAGCTCCCTATAAATTGTCCTACACATAACCTTCCTTTCCATCTCACTTCTAATATCTCTTACAAATTCCAGCACTAGTTTCGCTCCTAGTATAACCATTTACAACCGATCATCCATCATGTGGAATAGAGCTCTCCTTCTATTGGTGTTCTTGCTTTTGGCCTCGATTCAGGCCATGCCTGTTTTCTCTAATCACCACCCGCAGGTCGACCATCAATTTGCCGTGCAAGATACCGATGGCAATGATCTCCAAGCAGGGGTGCCATACTACATCGTGTCAGCTATCAGAGGAGGTGTTGGTGGAGGTGTCTCGGTGGGTAAGAGAGAGAGATCCACCGGTCAAAGCCAAACCACCCATACACCTACAGTGCAGCAAAGCTCGTATGATAGGAACATGGGTACCCCAGTGATCTTGTCTCCAGCATCCTCAGAACGCCCAGAATTGGAACTGCCATCTACAGAAAGAGAGACAACGACAACAATTCAGGAATCGATGGATACAAACATTCGTTTCTCTGGAATTGAGAATAGAGTGTGGCAAGTGGAAGAGAGGAGGGCGCAAGCCGCAAATTGGTGGGTGTTTTCATCGTCGAGGAGTTCGAGTGTAAGGTACGTGACGCTGAGGGGAAAGCCAGGGCACCCAGGAGAGTCGACGGTGAGGAATTGGTTTAGAATCGAGAGGATAAGCAAAGGAGCCCCTATATATAGAATCGCTTACTGCCCCAACGTGTGCGAATCCTGCCACATAGTATGCGGAAGAGTTGGAATCACTAACGAGGGTGGTCAGAGATGGCTTTCGGTTTCAGAACAAAGAGAGTTCCCTTTCGTCTTCATTAGAGCTGGGAATGAAGAATAGAGAATGAAGAAAAGCTAACATGAAATGAAATAAGAGAAGGAAGAGTTCCTGAGACTAGCTGAGCAAGAATAATAGCAGAATGTGGAGCCTTCAGTTTTTCTTTCTTTTTCGTTATTGTGTTTCATAGCTCAATATCATTCAATTTTGATCTCCCTTTTTATTTTTTCAATAGTTTTTCGGTCCCTTTATCCTCTTTTCATGTGGCAATGGATGGTAGCCTAGTGACCCTTGCATGACCATGTGTAATGAGGATATGGATGATCATCAATATGAATGAAACTTATTATTTCATGATAATTAAATGGAAGGATTATTATTCATGGGATGTTCTTTTTTCAATTAGAAAAATAAATTCAAAATAGAATACTTTATTTAGTAAGTGGAATCGGGGGCACCAATGACAGAAATAAGATGGCATTAGATTTAGGAAAAAAGCAAGATCATTTATTATGAGGGCGTGAGAAAAATTTATGCGTATGCATTCTCTTTGCCATAATGGCTCAGAGAAATTTCCGCCTTGCTTTAACATTGGGTATGATGATTTTAATGGCTAAAATATGTTTTATAAAAAAAATATATAATAGCATCCAATGTAGCAATAAGTAACATGGATGAATATGTATAATTTGCATTTTGAATCTTTGATCATGGTCTATAGTTGTTAAGTTTCGAATTTAAGAAGAAGTCAGAAGAGAAGAAGATGAGGAAGACAACACAGATTTAGAGTGGTTCAGATGCAGTGTGTAGCCTACGTCCAGTGTTGAATGGGTTCTCTCAGTTGTTTATTGATGGAGGTAGTATATACTTCTTATAGAAGTTTTGCAGAGAGTCCTAGACTTATCAGCCTCTAGATCTAGGATTCGTTTTACATTTGAATTTACTGAATCCTTATCACAACAAGATACAGTTGGTACACAACTCTCTTGGATTTGAAATGTAAAACAATTCTTATCCTTATCGTTTTTCCATCGTGAGTTTTCTTAATGAGTTATTGTGCCTTGAAGATAGTGGAGATTTCTTTTACAAGAGCCTAGTGTTTTGTGGCACTATGCATGAATTGGTAGATTTTATTTGTTGTATATTGAATATCAGGTCGAGCTAAAGTTGCATATTGCAAGGCTCCTACAAAGCTTCGGTATTAGGTCGGATCTGTCATTGGTTGTCCTTCGTATTTGTTGAGATTTATTGTGGTGGAGATTGGAGTGAGAACCGGTTTGCAATCACCCATGTTGGCCTTTGCAATGAGGTCTTTAATGTATCTAGCTTGATTGAGATGGATGCCATTAGAGAATCGAGTGAGAGACATCCCTAAAAAGTAGTGTAGTTTCCCCTTATCCTTGACTGCAATGTACCTTCAAGTTGTTCCAAAAATTGCAAAAGAATAGAATCATTACTACTATTCAGAATCATATCATCAATATAAATGAATACATAGATTATTCTTGTTGCCCTTGAACGAGTGAAAAAAGAAGTGTCAGTTTTAGAACTTCAAAAACCAGTTTCTAGTAGAAAATTGCTCAGTCTTTCAAATTAGGCCCTTGGAGTTTTATTGAGTCAATAAATTAAGCAATGCAATTTACAAACATGATTAGGATACACAAGATCCTCAAAATCCATACAATCATATAACATAGCATAATCAATGACAAGAATAAATCAAGTTCAAATACTAAAGTTGAAAAATCTAAATTTATCAATAGGTTTCAATCATCTATTAACATAAATTAATCAAAATTGAATATTAGAGTTTAGAGGAAATAATGGTTTTAGCAGAATTAATCTAATTGTCTTGATAGAAGTTGTCATCCCCCTTCTCGAAAGATATAAGGGTAAAAATGTGAAATAGTGCTATGAAGGACACTATCGACTCCTTAAAGCATCGCTAGTTCTCTACTAGAACCCAGATCCATAGGAGCAGTCCTGGCACGGGCATGAAGCTCCATGCAAGTCCACTTCCTCGCAAATCACTCCTTCAAAATAGTTTGCCGACGATGGATCCTCCATTTGAATGGAGTCCTTATAACCTGCAGTAAGATTTAACTGAACAATTTAGACACCAGTCTCCTTTGGGCTGTCTCATTCACTTTCTCTCAACAAGAGACGTCTATTGGGTTCTCCACGGACATCAATCCATGGTTAGGGATATAAGTCATCCCTCTCTCACATTGCCATTTGGCATGAGAATTGGCACGTGTCAAGGACAACTCTAGACCCAATGCATAGTCATACGGTCTCGTACTACATATGGTTCAAATATCATTCCTCAACGAGATGCATTTGTTGGTCTGATATCCTTATCCACCTAGAAATAGGATACTCAATGGGAGGCATTTGTTGGATTTCATTTCTTAACCCTATGGTCATCCACATATAATTGACAAAATGCTTTCATGTCCTCTCACAGGTTGGTTATTAGTCTTGAGCGCCCATGAGCCCATGTCTATTATATGCAACCTTACCATCTCATGATGGCAGGTTGTTTGATGCTCACAGGACCTAACCACTGACATCATGGGTTAAATGACTTCAATACCCCTACTGGAAGGGTAGTAGTACTTGTGGGGTTATCTAGCCAAACATCTATAGACACCTAGCATTCATGTACTTTGGTCTAAGTGAATATATATACAAGGTCACTAGGGTAATGGGTGAACCAACCCTAGTTGGTATATAAATACAAGAGAATTAAGTCTCAAAATCAATCCCGCACATTCTCATATCATCATTCACAAGATTTGAATATAGAAACAAACATACTTTATCTTACCTTCCGTTTGCGCAAAGTCACACGCAATATATCACAAGGTATAAGATATCAAACGATGTAAGTTAAATAACACCATCAATCATACTAGATATGGTTAAGTATATTCCTCACCTTGTAAGTTAGTAACACTCTCCAAAATCCCACAAGTTCATCAAAGAGTGTGTAATTAGACCCAAAATAACCCTAGTTGCATAAGAGAATGAGAAGTAACAATTGGGAATCAATTGGGGTTCAAAAGAGGGTCAAAACACACATCCCGAATATGGCCTATTGAATAGCCGGTTGTAGAGGCTTATATGGCCGGTTGAATTGCTAGTCAACCAGCCATCCACCTAGTTTTGAGCAAAAATTCAGATTTCGGTTCCGATTCGAAATTGGAAGCAAGACTTTAGGGTCTTCAAATTAATAGTATTAAGGTCCTCAAAGTGCCAACCAATCATCCCAATTAGGCCTCAAATGAAAAGCCCCGAAATTGGCTCTCGCGAATGCCCGCGAGCGTCTCTGAGAGGTTCAAAACGGTTTTGAATGTAATGATTCATATAATCATCTCTAAAAAACGTCGGGAGATACAAAGAGAAGTAATGGGAAGCATTCATTGCAATCTAATAATCCCAACTATCAAGACCTAGCATTCAATCATGATATAAACCATTAAGACTAGGTTAAAGAAGAGAATTTTGAAGAGCACTCACCTTCCTAAGCGTTACCATGATGAATCAAGCTTCGATGCGATGCCGCATGGAAAGAATCCACATTATTCCTTGAATTTCTCTTCTCCCAAACCCTCAGCCCCACTCTAGCGGTAAGAAATACGTCTTGTGATGAGTGGAGGCATAAAATAGGGTTTTTAAACCCGTTTTCCCTAATTTGCCCCAAACCGGGCAAGGGGCGGTCGACCCAGCTCGATCAATTGGCCAGTTGACCGGCCTATGGATGCCCCCTCAAACGAGGTCCAATTCCAGTTATTTTTAGTTTGCTTGAAAGGTCTTTCAAGGGCCTACTTTGGATATATTTATCTCGACATTTGGATCTTCTTTCATCGGTTTTCGGACGTGCCAAAATCTCTTCTTTATGCCTTCACGATTGACTTTCTCTCTCCTCTTAAATTCAAAGAGAATGGTCGAGTCATCAATAGTGTTACCTACTATCATGGGGTCCATTTCCAAACCTTTGGGCTCAACTCAAATGGTCCACAGTTGTCACCTACTCGAGTTCCGGGTTTGCGGTCCTGAAACCATGGGTAAGAGGGTTAGAAGTCCGGGGTATTTCACAAAAGGACTATGTGACCTATTTGAGGTCGAACTATGATGGACATCGATGGTGGTGAGAATGAGGATAAAGGTGTGGGGTTAATTATAGGAGGTGGTCCAAGGAGGGATGGTTTATCCTCATTGAATGGGAAGCGGCTCTCATAAAAAACAACATGGTGCGAAATTATAATATTTCTGATGGATCTATCCAAGCATTTGTAACCTCTATGTCTATTGCTATATAACCCAATAATACATGAATGCTAGATCTTATACTACTTGAGAGAGTAAAATTGTAGATGTTCGGCTCTTAGATAGTTTTATGTGGGTCTTTTATGGCAATTTTGGTGTCAGTATTGCAAATTTTCTTTTCCCTACTTGGGGAAAATGGTTCCCGTTTTAATACCCAAAAAAAAAAGGTTTCTATTTCATCTTATTGATGGAGCTCTAAAATTTGCACCGATTAGGTGCATTATGCCAGATTGCCAGTATGATATGATGGATTGTTTGGATTAACTGTGGGTGCAATTGACTTCAGAATGAAGCCCCCTCCACCAAAAAATCTTTGTTTATTCTTATTTTATTCTTATTCATTTTTTATTGTTCTTTGTGTTGCAAATACACTAGTGTTACTTCATTGCCGAAGATGTCTTGGTGCATGGCCTAGGCATTCATTTGGCGATTTTTATCCAGTTCATTTCCTTGTAGATGTATGACATGTGTTCCAACATCACATTAAATGGTTGAAATTCATTTATAAGTCATATCAACCTTTTAAATGACGTGACTTGTAAATGGACCTCAACCTTTTAATGTAATGTTGGGACATATTTCCCATGTCTATTTTCTTTGTCATAAATGGATAGGATAATGGTCCATTCATTTGGTCGTTGGCGAGGCGGCTAGAGCCTCAGTACCACCTCAAACTTTCGATCTCCACAGCATTCATTGGGTTGCTGAAAAGATTTTCTTCCCAGTGAATATCGTTTCAACTATAACTTTGCATGGTTGTTCCCACTAATTTGGTTGTTGCCGGATCTGTCTGCTAGTGCTTTGAAAGTCCTAAATCACTGCTAATTTTGTGGATCTCTACTCAAGTATTGCATAGTATCGTGCAGCCTACGGTCCATTGAAACTTGTGGTCAAGATAAAATTTCGACCACATGTTACAAGAAAGCAAAAAAACTCACTTATGCGAAATAAGGCGAAAGGGGTGGTCGAGATTTCGTCTCTTCCACAAGTTTTGATCAAGACCGTAGACTCGCATGGTGCAGCCCTGAATCAATTCCAAAACATTCTATGGGTGAGTTTTGCAGACCCAAGTCTCTCCCAACATCTCTTGTCTAGAATTTTAATTAACAAATGGGTCAAATCTCACAAGTTTATTTGCATTCTTTATGTCTGTGACTTATGTTTCAGATTCCACTTAGCAGATCTAAATCTTTAATATCTAGCATTTTGTTTAACACAAAATAAGTTGATGTCCCTTGGTTATAGGTTTTTCCAGAGTAAGATTTCTAAACACTATTCTGTTCTTTTCCCGATAAATGGCTCCATTCAAAGCTACGATTTGTTTAGGTCAAGTGAAGTTTTGACTGTTGAATTCATTGGTTTAGATTGCAACTTAAATCTGTAAAGCATGTAAAATCCTTTAGGTTCAGCATTATGATTTAGTTATAGTGCATGTGAGTTTCTAGATATTAGCTGAAGGTGGTCAATGGAGCTTGGCAGGAGATGGAATAGTTAATGGAGCTTGGTAGAGCTTTAATGGATGTTCAGTCGTTGATCACTCACTCTCTTCGTACATATGACAAATTAGAAAAAAGGAAAAAGAAGAAGAAAGAGCACGCCACAGATTTTACTACTGTAGATATCCAGAGATAGTTGAGATGTGAGATCAGATATGATAAAGAAAGAGGATTCAAAATTGATTGATATTAAACTCTTAATCTGAATTGAAAGATGAAGACTACCAGTTTCTCATTGAGAGAAAAACAAAGGTCAAAACAAAATAATCGGTCAACACTATTCTAAGTGTTGCGGTGTGATGGTTAGATCGAAGAAGAATCCTTATTACCAAAGCAAGCGCGGTTATCAGGATTTTTGGCTGGCTTTACTTGCTCCTCCTGTTGTTATTTTCCCTTACCGTGCATTAGAGGCTCCTTCTTCCCTTTTCTGCGTTTTCTCTTTTTTAATTTATACTATCATGGGAGTTGGTGGCTCTGATGAAGACGATAGGGAATTCTCTGTGTTCTGAAACTGAAAGCCATGTCTTGTCGTTCTCCTTAGTAATCCCAACTCTACCGCACACCACATGGCATGACTCGCACACGTTGGGGCAGTAGGCAATTCTATATACAGGATTATCGTCGCTTATCCTCTCGATTCTGAACCAATTCCTCACTGTTGACTCCCCCGGGTGCCCAGGTTTCCCCCTCAGTGTCACATACCTTTCCCTCGAAGTCCTTGAAGAGGACAACCACCGCCTACTTGCAGCTTGTCCCCTCCTCTCTTCCACCTGCCACACTCTATTCTCAATCCCAGAGAAACGGATGTTCATGTCCATCGATTCCTCAATTACTGTCGTTGTTTCTCTTTCTGTAGATGGCAATTCCAATTCTGGATGTTGTGGGGATACTGGAGAGAAGATCACTGGGGTACCCATGTTCCTATCATAAGAGCTTTGCTGCACTGTAGGAGTATGGGTGGTTTGGCTTTGACCGGTGGAGCTTTCTCTCCTACCTACTGAGACACCTCCGCCAACACCTCCCCTGATAGCAGATACAATGTAGTATGACACCCCTGCTTGGAGGTCATTGCCATCAGTGTCTTGCACCACAGATTGATGGTCGAGTTGTTCGTGCTGATGAGAGAAGGCAGCCATGGCTTGAACTGAGGCCAAAATCAAGAACCCAAAAAGGAGGAGAGTTTTGTTCCACATGATGGATGATCGATCTTAGATGGTTGGTTGTATAGGGTATGAAACCAGTGTTGCTTAGAGAAGAAATTGTTTTATGTGGAATTTGAATGAGCTATGAGAAGTGATCGAGATGGAAAGGAAGGTTATCGTTAGGCCAATTTATAAGGGGCTGAGCATATCGCTTTTGATATAATTGCTCCCACTTGAATGGATCTGAGTGACACCTGCTGAAGATTGCTTGATTAATGCGTGTTTGAACGAATTGATTTTCGTATATAAACTTAGTACCACAAAAATTACATTTTTAATATTTAATCATGATGATTGATTGGCCACGTTTCAATATTGACTTCCGGACTCAAAAAGTTGACAATGTTGTTGACTTTTTAAAAGAATGACATATTTATTATTTGTTAAAAAAAATAAAAAAAATTCACGCATACTACCAAAACTTGATTTTTATATAAGGTCTGTTACAAACCATGTACATCTCTCTAGCAAAGGTAAAGAAAATACAATGCTTCCCCTGTCCATTCCGTAGTTATAAATCGCTTAAAAAAGTTAATGAAATTCATAAAGATATCCATGTCTCCTGTCTTTCGAAACATATAAAGACATTTTAAGCATGGATTATGACACTCATTGAAACTTGGAAGCGATCGGTATGGTTTGGTGGCCCTCTTTCATGGCGAATGGAGCAAAGTAATTTCTTATCTTTGGCTGATTGGATTTCTTCTTGAAAACATTTCGATATTCTAAGTAGCTATGAAGCCAAGAAAATGCAAAGTTTGTGCTCATTCATGGCATAGAGTTTATGGAATGCAAAGAATGATAGGGTGCATCGGAAGACAATATGGACTTCATAAGAAATTATCGAGAAGGCCTTGGTAGCTCATCAAGAATTTTGGCGCATAGATACCTATGTTTAACTAGATGGTGACTTGCACCAAGGGAACTTACAAGATGAGGAAGATCAACATTGGATCCCCTCAACCCCACCCTTCTTCAAGGTGAACGTGGATGCCTTGCTGAAGAAAAAAGAAAAGAAAGGAGATGTTGGAGTTATAGTTTGAGACTACTCAGGTAAACCTATGCTTACTGCCTCCATCCCTTTGTAACCTAGTCTTACTGCCTCCATCCCTTTGTGCCCAACTAGGTTATAGAAGGTGAAGCATATGCCTTTAAAGCTGGATTATTATATGCAATTGGTGCAGGCTTTGAGCACCTACAGATGGAAACAGACAACCAACGGTTTATCAACATCATCAATGTAAAAGCCCAAGCAAACTGCGAGGTTCAACCCATTGTTGATGACATTCAATAATTAACTTCAAAGTTGCTGAGCTTTATTCCTTCTTATATTCCTAGAAATTCCAATGTTATTGCAGATTTTCTAGCAAGGAAAACTCTCTTGTTTGATGAACCAACGGAATGGCTGTGTTCCTTGAGTGGTTATTAGAGCTTTGCTTGTCCACATTTTCTCAATGAAGTGCTTTCTTACACCAAAAAAAAAAAAAAAGGAAAAAAATCTACAAAGGGATCTCTACAAAGAATATGCTCAAAAAATTGGCCACTAAGAATCATCATTGAATAAGGTCTGTTAAGACCAAATTCAAGGGTTCTTGTTGGGGGGAGGGGGGTGTTGTAACTAGTTGGTAAGTTTTCCTTAACATAAAAAACGTAGAAAATCACAATTTATGTGGAACTAATCAAATCAAAATAAGTTAAGGTTGTGTTTGTTTGCAAAGGTGGAGTGGAAAAAATAGGGTGAGGGAGAAGGAATGGAAAAGAAGGATTATGTGAAAAGTGTTAAATGTAAGTCCTTGTTTTCCACATTTTTCCACAAATCCTATATATTTTGTGGGATTTTGAAAAGGCATGGGGTGAGAAAGTTAGCATGCCACCTCAGTAAAGGAAGTTTGTTAACTTTTTTATTTGTGGTGGCGATGGTGTTGGTGGTGAGTCGCCGTCACCAAAGGTGAAGAGGGAGAAGGTAGAAACGAGTTAGGGTTGGAGTGATTAAGAGATGGAATAATCTTCACCATAAATTTAGAAAAAAACACATGTCCACCATCTAACGACTAACTGGAGGGAACAGGACCCTGTCAGAATAGGATCGGATAAAAATCCATTCCCACTAGCCCGACGAACCCCACAATCGTATATACCGGATTCTATCAGGTTTGAATGATCTTGGTCCCTTCTTTAAATTTCTTATCCACTTACAATTTGTTGTATTACAGGTTTGATTTAAAAAAAAAAAGAATAATTATAAATTAATTTTTGCATCAAATATTCGCATTGGTTCAATATGCCTTTAGTGTTTAGAAGACATGTGTATATGTACCTCTTCTTCAATGAGTATGTTGATTGAAAATTGAAATAGACATGTTGATTAAAAAATATACAATAATTCAAGGGCCTTTCCATTCATGGGACATATTGTTTCAAATAAGCACATTATTTCAAATTGACACATTGGTTCATTTGTGTCTTTCCATCTCTTATAAATATGATAATAACTCGATAAGAGACTTGTGGGAAGTAGAGTGGGTTTTGTAGTTGATATTTCTCTTTTCTTCAAAATTCTGATTTTTAATTAGTTTCCTTCAGTTAAAGTCTAAAAATCAATTATTTTCTTTAGTTTCTAAGTGTGGTGAGTTCTATCAAGTTCAATTGAGTCTAGTTTGTTGGAATGCTACTCAAATTGGTTTAAAGAGTTGTATCTTTGGAGGTGAAGTTCATCAATTTGCTAAGTACTATAGGCAAGAACTAATCGTCTTAACGAGATTCGATTTGTTCTACATGTACTTCTTTTCATTTATTTTGTAAGTTAATTAATTTGCATTCATTTATTTCAATTTTGAGTTTTTAATTTCCTTCTCTTATTCCAATTCAAGTTTTCTTTTCTTCCTTCGCTATTCATCATTCCTAGCTCTAATGAAGACAAAAGAAAACTCTCTATTTTCTGAAACTGAAAGCCATCTCTCACCACTCTCCGTAGTGATCCCAATCCTTCCACAGAAAAGATGGCAAGACCCACGCATACTAGGGCAAAATGCAATTCTATATATCGGGCTACCCTTGCTTATCCTCTCGAATTTGAACCAGTTCCTCAAAGTTGACTCCCCGGGTGCCCTGGCTTCCCCCTTAGTGTCACATACCTTACACACTTGATGTCCTTGATGATGGCAACCACCACCAACTTACGGCTTGCCCCCTCCTCTCTTCCACACTCTATTCTCAATATCAGAGAAACAAATGGTCGTATCCATCGACTCTTGAATTACTGTCATTGTTTCTCTTTCTGTAAATGGCAATTCCAATTATGGGCATTGTATGGATGCTGGAGAGAAGATCACTGGCTCAGACGTCCCTCCTGAACAAAGGTGGAGAGACAAACTAGTAAGCCGAGCCGATTAAAGGAAATTTCCTATTCGTTATGAAGCAATGCAACTCGGCAAGACAACCTGCAAATCTCTGTCTCCACAACCCCATGGAAAAAATAACAATTGGCGATGCAATCCTCAAAACTTGGATGTCCTTGAGAAGATTCAGAACTCCCCAGTTTGGGTTGTAGGTTCCCAGAATTGTATATATGGCTACCTGAGAATCTGAGAAGACTTAAACCTTGTCAAAACCTCATTGTTTTGCTTGCCATAAGCCCCTTTTAATTGCATGCACCTTTGCTTGAAGTATGTTTAAGTGCTTCTTGCCTCTTGAACATTCGAAAACAATCTCTTCGTTTCAATTTCTGCCGATGGTACGTACCATAGCCTCCAAAATCTTCTATAACTGATCCATTGTAGTTAAATCTTTAGCTAGCCATTTTGTGGGGGCGTCCAATTCTGCACTGTTTCTCTTCGAAGTGAGCTCGACACTTTGATGTTTCATTTTTCGAAGAAATGATGGTGGGGAAGTCTATCGCCTGTTTCATATCATCTGTGAATCTCAACCTAACTGCTCGTGAGATGGTGCGGATAATCGTTGAGGGAGGCTGTTCTTTATGAGTGAAAATCCTTCTATTTTGTTCCTAATAGAGACTGTACCTGGTATTTTGTTCTCGCACACCATGTCCAAACGCAAACACATGAAATGAAATGACAGTCACATCGTTGAAAATTTTCCTTCTTTCCATCGACCCCCCCCCCCCGACCCCCAAAATAAATAAAAAATAAAAAATAAAAAATCTTATCCCTCTCCCACTCTTATTATTATTTTGATATATACGTATGATAAATTGCGAAGCTCTACATTTTCTTTGCGAATTAAAACACACAAGCACTAACATACATCCCCCACTTTATTTTGAATTTGATCTTCTCCTCTAGAGTGTATGTTCAAGATTAACATCCAATACCAATAGATGCAATTTCTAACTAATTTTGGAACGTCATCTTGGTGGAGAAGCCATTGTACAGGACATGCCAAATTTAACTCATTGGATCTACAAAGGCATCTTTGTGAGTTTCATTTTTGTTTTATGGAGACTAGTAAAATTCGTACATGTATTTGCACGTGTAGATATATGTGTAAAAGTAAAAAAAAGAAGGAAAAAATGTCTATTAAAGAAATATATAAATGTTAAATGCAGAAAAAAAGGATGAAAGGACATTAATTTACTAAATATCAATATTATACAACTTACCCTCAAATGCCTTTTTCTTTTAAACTTCACGGTCATTAGTTGATGTCTTTGGCAATAGATGTTTGGTTTTCTGTGGTGTCCATTTTTGACAAGGCTCCTTTTAGCGTATGACAATTTCTGGCTTTAAAACCTAAGAGATCCTTATATAGAAGGTTTTACTTACAAAGCTTTTTCCATTGAACAACAAATACAATATTCAAGCAAACAATCCATTCCTAATGATAACAATCCTATCATTTGTCAAAATTAGACTCATATTAAATTAAAAAGGCATAAAATTAATGAAGAATACCATCGATGAAACAAGAAATTTTAGTAACGATGAGTTAGAAAGAAAGGAAAAAGGGCAGAAGGAAAGAAAATATTCTAATTTCTTGTTTTGTTTTTCTTTACAACATGTGACCTGTATACTCCATTTTCTTGGAGAATTACAAATGATGTAAGAATCGAGGAAGACCCCACACAAATTGCACGAATAGAGATGCCTGCAAGGAAGGAAACTTTTTAGATTCTTTGGTCCTTCTAGATCTTCATTTCAAAGAGACAAAGTGAAAAATTGTGGCACGAGAAACATCTAGATGATTGATGAAAAAAGTATAATATAGAGATCCGATTAACTTCACCTATCAAACCATGTAAAGAAGACCAGCATACCATTCTACTTATTTGAAATAGCTCAAGAAGGAACACTGTCTAGGATAACTCCAAAAAGAAATTTAGAAACACCATTTGGGATAACTCCAAATGGAATTCAGGTTCATATTTTATTTATATTTTCAGGCTCAGAGTTGAATGGCTCAACGATAGGGACAACGTCGGAGACCATAAGTTCAAGAATCTAGGACAACCTACTATACGATGGCATCACCAAAGCACTTCTAGCGTGTTTTTTATTGACTCTAAAACTATGACAATAGAATTAACCACATTACAATTTAGGATCAAATTAAAAATGTCCTAGAAAATGATTCAGACTACCTCAATACCAATTAAACGCACATGTAGCCTATAATTGGTGTTATGAATATGCTCCTCACACGCATAACCAATTGATTTCAGCTTTTCAGGTAATGAGCCATATGGTTACGACAGCATAGAAAACAATGAGAATGCAATAGTCTTTCTCACACTTGGAAGATTATGTCTAGGTAACATAGGAAAAGATGTCATAAGATGATACGAATGCCTCTATATGATTCACCCTAAAAAAGAGGATATACGATAATTCATTAGATTCTAGTGATTTGTATGGGAGTTTGAGCAACTTGTAGAAAGAGAAAAGCCAAAATTGGTTGGAAGATTTAAATTACTTTTAGAAAGAGTAGCAGAGCTTTATCAAGTTTAAAGCGGATAATCACTTGGACACCTCACACCTTAATGCTTCCTACCATTAAATGCAACTTTCTAAAGTAAACATTTGCTCACCAACTTTAATTCAATAATGAGTAAAGAAATAAGAGAAGCTCTTAAGTTATATTTTAATGGAGACAATTGGCAAAACAAGATAGTAATGCAATTGGCATTCAACAACTTTGGCATTAGAAGCATATACTAAAGAC